>NC_134601.1:30524026-30889481 GCF_037038515.1 Microtus pennsylvanicus
TCAAAACCATGCTAAAAATATGTGAGTACCATATTTTGGAATTTTCAAAAATGTGTTGACTTTGAATAAATGGTGCCTGTGTATTCAATAGAGAAATTATGTATATAATGCCATATAGTCAAAATGTATTACTTCAGAAACTTCCTCCTCCTCTCCTGCTTTACTTCTTATTTGTTTTCTTAATGAAATACACGTTTTTCTGTAACTAAGAGAGATTAAGTTTTGAGTAAGAAATACCAAATTTTATTTACTAAGAAGTTCCTCATCTATAGTCCTAGTTGGTCCATAAAAATCTATGGCATTGGAATTGATCATTACCTTTTCCTAGATGAGGATATTCAGTAACAGCTAAACTGGTGCCCAGGCTTTGAGGTATTTCTATTTCCAATGAGAACATTGAATCTCTTTTGGAATTGAGTTCTTCTGGAATCCAACTATTATTTGATGGATTTTTTAAATCTTATCTCAATTATTTTTATATCATTTTATGTTATCTCAATTATTGTTCATTTCTGTTGTCTACCTATGCAATAAGACTTGTTCATTATTTGGAGATATTTGTGAAGAAATTATCCTACTAGGGACACTTTCTTCAGGAAAAAAATGTAGACCCTTTCAAAACTTAATTCATATTGGTACACAGTGATCCCAACCAAGGTTGTGACTCAGGTTTGGAATATTAGAGTCAGTGATATTCCTCTTCTAATCAAGAGTGGAATGGGAATAACACTGACTCTGATATTGGAGCCTGTATGGGACTGACCTAGGCACCCTGCTTATATGTTATGATTGTGTGGCTTGATCTTCTTGTGGGATTCCTAACAGTGGGATCAGTCTCTGACTCTGGTGCTGGCTTTCAGGACCCTACTCCTCATGCTGGATTGACTTGTTTAGCCCTAACACATGAGGAGGTGCTTAGTTTTACTGGAACTTGATATGCCATATTTTGTTGATATCCATGGGAGGCCTGACCATTTCTCAACAGAAACAGAGGAGGAGTGGCTGGGGGGGGTGGGAACAAGGGGGAGGAGGGAGGTAGAGAGGAGAGACTTGGAGGAGAAACTGGCCAGGCTGTAAAATAAGTAAGTAAGTAAACAAACAAACAAACAAACGAGTAAAGATACTGTGTAAATTGATCTCTTAGAAAAGTGATAATTTAGACCACAGATTAGTAATTTTTTCTGTTAAGGATCACCTAGCGAGTATTTTAGGCTTTGCATCCCATATGTTCTATGTTGCAATCACTCAGCTCTGTCATCATAGTATGAATGCAGCCAGAGACAATATGTAAATGAAAAGGCATGGCTATATTTCAATAAACTTTATGTATGGACATGTGGATTTGAATTTTTTATATTTTATATTTTTCATGTGTTATGATTTGTTCTTCTTTTGGTCTTTCTTCAAGCATTTCAAAGTGTTAAAAGCATTATTATACTATGGGGTGTTTGAAAACAAATCCAAGGTGGATTTCACCCACAAGCTGTAGTCTGCCAGCCTTTACCCGTGGACCAGCAGTTCTTGTATATTGTTTCACATCCGGGTCACCGTGAGAGCCCTCAAGAAATCCTGACCATAGGACCCATTGCCTCATTTTGACTCAGGCAATCTTGGGCCATGCTTATTCATTGATATTTTGTCAGAGCTCCTCATATGATTTTAATGTGTTACTATTGCTGAGTGGAATCTCTGGGCAAGAACAGAAATCTCTAGCTCTAGGTTTAGCCACAGTCTTTTGTGAATTATGGCTCTGTAAAGGTTTCAACATACTCCATGGAGAAAGCTGATCAAAATTCATCTCTGAGTCATCTGTCAGTGTTCTGTAGAAGAAATAACAGCGGACAGCAGGGTTCATGTGAACAAAAAAAAATCACATCAAAATATTTTTCATATAACTCAGTCTATGTATGTATGTGTGTATCTATGTATCAATTATCTATCTATCTATCTATCTATCTATCTATCTATCTATCTATCTATCTATCTATCTATCTATCTATCTATCTATCTATCATCTATCCATCCATCTATATCAAGTTATGGTCCTAGAAGGACACTTGCCTGTGTATTAGAAGACCTATGTTTTAGTCCTATCTATCACTCACTTGGAATTTTCAGTTAACTTCTATGTGCCTCATTTTTTCTCTTTCATGATTTAACAAGCTTGGACTCTATGCATTAAAATGTTCTTTGGCATCAATATTCTATTAATTGTTAGTAGTTCTTTCGCAGAGACATGGTGTTCTGCTGGAGTCTTCTTCTGAGGCAATCATCTGTGGAATGTAAAGGAGAAACAGAACACAGTGATGAACTCTCCCCCATTTGTGGAACAGTATTAAATTTTGAGATGTCAGTTTTCATTGAAATGTAACCGCTACATTAACCACTAAACAAAGGCCTTTTGATGCATCTCTGCATTAGTTAGTGATGTTGAGCCTTGGGGATGCTTTCTAATATGACAGTACATTGAGCTCCTTTGGGCTTAATTTCAACAGAGCAGCCCTGTCAGTTGTGATGTACAGGAAGATAACTGAAGCATTTGCCTCAGTCCTAAGTGCTTGTCAAGGACTCTTCAGGGAAACTATCCCCTTGCATCCTTCTTTATGCCTTTGAACTTCTTGCCGTTGCTGTTATTAGGTTAACTATGTCCTGAGGAAGGGTAAGGAGATGACTCTGGAGAAAAGTACTTCCCTAAATTCCATCTCTGGGACATACATGGTAGGATGGGAGAACCGACTCCCACAAGTTCTCCTGTGTTTCCCAGTTTTGACTCAGGTACTGTTGGGTCATATTTGTTCATTGATATATTTTATTAGAGCTCCTCAGATGGTTGTAATGTGTTTCACCTTTTTGTGGTGATTTCTTAGCAATTCTGAACAATAGAAATAAAATAATTTTCCCCATGAGAGTGAAAATTGGCCACCACTCTTTCCCTGGAAGTGTCAATATTTACTTAGCCTTCTGCTTACCCTACCTTGAGATGTAACAAGAGATGCTGTATAAGGTGAAAAGTCAAGACAGAAACCAATCAGCAGGCTTAGACTGGAAAGCCTTTTCTCAACAGGGCACTGAATCAATTAACGAATGCTTCCCGAATACTAAGTCTGTGCTCAACACTGGGAAATGAACTTGTGGGAAGAAAAAGAAGTGACGTGTGGATCTTGTCTCCAGGAGCTCACAGATACCTTGAGATAAGACTCACGAGAAATCAGTGGTAGCTCACACTTGATACAACAAATGGGACTATATGACAGGCAGAGTTTATATCTGCCATAATTCACTCATTTATTCATTCAATGGTGGAAATTAATTTAGGTTTAAATACTTTTTATATCACTCTCTAGCTCTGTGATACTCTTCTAGTATCTTAGCATCTTTGTGTCTCAGTTTCCCTGATTTCAAATCTGGGCATGGCTATAGCATTATAATAATAGCCCTAATATTCCTTTGAGGGCTAGATGGGATAAATATAATTAGCAGAATTATCTATTATTGTTCTACCAAACATCTAATGTGAACTTATTAATTTATATATGCTAAGGGTATATTGTATATTGCTATGTATTTTTATATACCAATAATAGCGTTTGTGACATAGTAAGCATACATTTTTCAGTTTTGATTCGTATGGTTTGCTCTCTTAGAAGAGATAATGGGAAAAATGTGAGTGCAGAGAATGGTAAGAGGTTGCGAAACCAGTTATGGCAATGGTTGAAATTTGAGGTGGTGTTAACTATTTGGAGACATTCTGATCCTTGATCGTCCTATATGAGGTATTTTACTGAACTTAAATGTCTAGTTTGTCAGCCAAGGGTTAACTAGAACACCTTAATGATTTCATTCCTTCTGGATGGAAATCTGTTTTAAATGTCCATAGCCACCTTACTCCTTTGGACATGAGGTTTACTGGTTGCACCCAAGTTTTCCCTAGAGACAAAGAACCTTCAAGACAAACGTTGTCTGTTTGAGGCTAGGTAGTCTGACTGCAGTGATGTGGTAGCCTCCTGTGGTCAACACGGTTCTCAAGCTTTCTGGTCTTATGCTTTGCCAGTGACTACTTTTCATAGTTTTTGTAAACTACAGGTAGAACCATAATGGCGTTATGATTGTTCATATAATTAAAGTAGGAACTCAGTGGAAGGCTCTTTCCACTACTTCTAAATGTTATGCATCACCTGAGTCAGAGGGTGTCATAAAATGATATTTTTGGGCAAAGCTTGAGTCTCTTTGGGCAGTAAGAACAGAGAGAAAATTCTGTACAAGCAGAAGATCTTGCAAAAAAGATTCATAATGATCTGTTTACACATCTCTCCGGTTATTCTTACTACCTCATCACACGGCCTGAAAAGCCAATGTTGAACTCATCCTCTAGAGCAGTGGTTCTCGACATTCTAATGCGGTGACCCTTTAGTACAGTTTATCATGCTGTGGTGACCGAAATTATTTTTCGTTGCTACTTCATAACTTTAATTTTGCGATGTTATGAATCATAACGTAAATATCTGTGTTTTCCAATGATCTTAGGCAACCCTTGAGAAAGGGTTATTCAACTACCAAAGGGGCCATGAACCACAGGTGGAGAACCGCTGCCCTGGTACAATGTCATTCACTGTGTATTTTTGTGATGAAAACCTTCCAGTCTTCACTCTCCAGTTCATTAGCCAGCAGGTATATGTGGCTGTCGATCACTAGGAAAACCTAAAAATTGATTTTTACTTATTTAAGTTAAAGTAAGGAGTATTTATTGGCCCCTGTGATGATTAGGTTTAATTGATAACGAGACACAACCAATAATCACCCGGTAAGAGGGTCTCAGTGAGGGATTGTACAGATTAGTTTGGCCTGTGGGCATGTCTAAGGGGGGTTAGCTTGATTGCCTTAATTGATGTGGGAATACCCAGCCTGAAAGTGGGTTGCATCCTTCCTTGTGTTTGGGCTCTGAATTATGAAATAGTAGAGAAAGATAGTTGAGTATTAAGCATGCACACACTCATTTCTCTCTGCTCTTGACTGTGATGCGATTAACTGCTTCAAGTTCCTGTCTTGACATCTACACAGTGATGGACAACAACCTGGAATTGTGAACCAAAATAAACCCTTTCTCCCCTATGTTGCCTTTTGTCAGGGTATTTTATCACAGCAACAGAAATGATTCTAGGGCAGTTGCCATAGCATGTGACCTAATGCTAAATGTATTAAGCTTTAAAATATGTCCCTAAAGATATTGAGGGACTCCATTAACTTTCTGGTATAACCAGTAATATTCTAGTGAAGTATATTAGTTTATTTTTCTTGGTTAATCCCTGTAATACTGTCTTATTTGTTCTTAGCACATAACAGGTCTGATAAAAGGTTGGTGTGGGCTATTGAGTAGTGGGGATGATAACTGTTGTAAGGGAAGATAATCCAGGCTTGAAGAATTTACACCACAGCTGATAAAGAGAGTGTTGCTGAAGGGACAAATTGGGCCCTGTGTTAGGATCTGACTGAGCTGACAAGAGCAAGAAACAAATTTATCTTAGTTCTTCCTGCTGTTAAGGGATGCTACAGATGTAGGGAGGGGGTGTGGAATGGAGATGCTGTTGTAGGAAGTGAGCTTCTTCTCACAACTACCTCTTCCAGGAGACAACTTCCTTCTCTCTGAGCTGAAAACAGGAGGTGTGTCTGGAGGAAGTTATTCTTTGCAGCAGAAAGGTTAGGCCTGTTTTCCCCAGAGGCCAGCTTTGGTGAGTTACAGGCTAAAGGACAAAACGCAAGAGAACAGGGGACAGCTATAGAAAAAGCTTCAACCTTGAGAGATCTTTGTTTAGTTGCCAGTTGAAGTGAAATCTAGCATCTTTTCTTCAGTGGATGTCCTTAGTACTTAGATGAAATGCCAATCAGCAAACAACTGCGTCTCTCCAGGATCCCTGAGGCTTCTGCTATCCAGAGTCTTCAGACAAGTCAGCCTTTATAGCATAGAAACAGGTGAGTGGTTTTCTTATTATTTGAACGTGTGGTGCAAAAGGTGTACAGCAGCTGCTCACAGTGAAGCAATTGTCATTTGAAATGCACTTGAAGTAGGACAAGTTCCTGCAGACAGCATTAGCAATGCCCAGACTTTGGATGGGGTCCTACTTTACCAGAGACTGTCAGAATTTTGAGTTTAAATTTCCTCTGATTTGCTTTAAGTGTTTGGCATTAAAGATGTTTTATGCTTCCAAGATTTACCATACAAAAGATTAATTAACCTTGCAGTGAAAATTGATAATTGAAAATGGAGTGTTAATCATGGTCTTCAAAGGGTGAGGGTCAGAGTATTAGGAATGAGATGTAGTCAATGGCCCCTTCCTTTTCCTCTAAGCTAAACACTGAATACAGAACAAGGAAGTGCCTGAACTATGTGTAAAGGAGGGGGGAGGCTTCCTTGGATCAGAACACTCACAGAGATACTCAGGAATGTTGGGAGCTTTGCATATCTATTCAGTGATAGTCATAGTGCAAAAGTGTTGGGATAGCAGATCACTTAGGGGGTCAGGCTTTGCTATTGGAGAGAGGTATCCTGGGGTTTGACATTTTTCTCTGTCTTTTAGCGGTAGTGTGAGTTTAAGAACTGAACCAGTGCACATCCCGGGGTCTCTTTTTAACTGTCTTGGTAATGAACAAACTGCCGAGTTCTAGAACACTTCTTTTTGGTCAAGTGCTGACCAGGGGATGGTGTCTGTACTCCATCAATTGCTGTTTGCTTCCTCTAGGTTGTGCCTTCCTCAAAGCTAAGTATGCTCCTGAGTAGGATTGCTGGGCACCTCATTATATGACTTTAGGGCAAGATTGTCTCTCAGTGTGTGCTTATATACATCAAATTCTGTGTCAAGTAATTTATATCTAATTCATTGAACTCTCATACAAGCATTGTGGAGGTTTTGCTGTTCTCTTTCCCATATGACAGATGTGATTGAATTACGTGTCCTAACTCACACAGATAGGCGCAAAGCAAACTTCCATGAACCCAACAACAACTCCACCCTAGTGGTGGTTGTCTCCTGTATTTGTGCTCAGGGTTTTCTGCTTAGAATTGAGAATGAACTCTTCTTCACTTTTTTAACTGAGGATGCAAATATTCATATGCATTTAGTATATTCTAAATATACCATATATATGTTCATCTATGATGTTTTGTTAGGGTACTAAATTCAAAAGGGGGTGTCGAGGGCGTGTACAGCAGCCAGTGGCTAGAGGTGTGAGAGTTGAATTAGGGCTCAGAATCCATTATGGGGAGAGGGGCTTAAAATGAACTGTGAAGGACAAAAGAGAGAAGTTAGCAGAGAGGAGAACTTTTGAAATGAGGGCCTTAGTACACTTTTGAAATGAGTGACTATTTCAGACTCTTGATACATATCTGTCTGAAGAAGTGAAAAATTCAGTAGGAAAAGACTAGCTATATATTTTTTTCTTAAGAGGGATATAGGCTAACACTGACCCTATGTGCCTAGTGGGCAATGTCTCAGTCACATTTTCTCCATCTTCCTAGTAATGATGTGGAGTATACCTAGCCAGGATCCCACAAAATAGAAGGGGAGAACACTGTTGATAGAGTGTAGCATAGGGAGACACTGGGCTTCAGTCTCACCTCTATCACTTTCTAGTTCTGTGACCTTGACAAATTTGCTTAACCTCTTTCTGCTTCAGTTTCCACAAATGCCAAGTGGAGATCATAATATCTATCTCATGGGGTTATTGTGAGAATCAAATGAAATATGCATGCAGTTCTGAGCCAGACATAAGAGTAGGCTCTCAAAATCTTTTGGCTATTACTAATATTACTTCTGTTTAGAAACTTGACATTTAAGAATCTTTCAAACATCTTTATCACAAACCTTTTTAAATCAGCAGCACAAATGCATGGAGGCTATATGGGACCTAAATCATCAAGGTTTCAAGGGAAACCGTACAGGGACACACAGAAATTCATTTAATAAAAAGTTTTATATTTTGATATTTCCGAGTGTTACTGTGACATGCATAGTTGCCAGAGGAAGAGAAAAAAAATGACTGATGGAATATGAATACTAAGAGTATATGAAATAAATCATATTTGTTACCTGAACTATAAAGTATATTCCTTTTTAAATAATAATGGCAATATCACTTTAATAGAATAACAGGTTGCCGATTTAATGTAAAATAGTCACGAACTTCAGTACCAAATCAACAGTATTTGAAGATTGGTTCAAGTTTCTAGATTCTATCTAAGTAAAGAATGGACTGCCTGGATTTACTTACTATCTGAACTAAGAAGAATAATAACCCATTCATTCATTAGAAACTGGAATATATTTCCGCAGTGAGTACTAATTACTTATCTGACCCAACCTCACCTCCTTTGGCGGCATCAATTAATACTGTCAGTGAGCAAGACAATCTTCTGAATTTCTACAGGAATGAATGGTTGTCATTTTATGCAACACAGTCCATCTCTTATTCAGTAGATTCACATGCAGAATCTGTCCAATGATAATGCTAAAACTGACACACTATTTGCAACATGCCAGATACTATATTGAACAATTTATATTCATCGGTACATTTACCTTTCATGCCAACCTACTAAATTTTATAGGAGAAGTAACAGAGTCAACAAGAAGTAAAATAATGTGCTCAAGGTCATACAGCTAATGATGAGCTAGGATTCAAACTTTGGAATTTTGACTCCAAAGTTTGTGCTCTTAAACCCCTTCTCAAACATAAATTAAAGTAGATTTTCTGGATACTTTATTATTCAAATCTTCTAGCAATGCCATATACTGATATAGCATGGAAATATGGACGGTCTTCCTTAGCATTCTCTCTGTGCCTAAGTTTCATATGTGCATTTCAAAGAGAAAGTCGTACAATTTGATTGTTACTTTCACAGTGTCCTAACCAGGACTTGAAGCAATTGACAATAAAGCAGATGTAGTACAAAGCAGAACCTTTGTTTCTAACAAAGTCTAGCTTGGAAGAGATTGTTTAGTATGAGATCATTCTTATTTAATGGTACCACCATGCTTATTGCTAACTCTCTGCTGTATAGGAGTCCCATTTGTCTATTGTAACACCCGATTCTGTGTTACCCCCTGGGTACAGCTTGCGTGCCACTGTACCGTATGCAAGTCCGGCAAGGGCCTGGAGATTGAAAGAACACACAAAGAGACCTGGGTCATTCGAAAGGAGATCAGCTGAATGCCATTTATCTAACCTTGGGGAAATCCTTATATACCTAGCTGCTGTACAAGGATTTCTGCCCAGGCAGGTGGCAAAGATAATGTCAACAATGCCCTACAGCTAATCACCAGGCGGGGCAGGAGGAGCACAGGAACAAACAGAATGCTTTAGTTAGCTGGCTGACCAGAAACTGTCCTCAAGATGAACCCCAGGAACAAGGGTAGACTCGGGCCCTACAGTCTATAACTAGAATTCTGTATATTATCGAATGTGAATTCATATAGCCACGGCCAATGTCCCATGGCCCTTCTTCCACTTTCTGGTGTTATTGACCGTTTTCTTCTTTGGACTTTCACACTTAAAATCTAGACTAAACAATTTTACTTGGCTTTAAAAAGGATAATGAACTTATATCTTAGTTATTTTCTTATTGCTGTGGTAGCATAACCTGGCAAAAGCACCTTAAGTGGGGAAGAGTTTATTTTAGCTTACAATTCTAGAAGGATTTGGTCCACCATAGCAAGCAAGTAATGACAGCAGGAACATGGAGCTGGCCAGTAACACTTTATTAACAGTTAGAAAATAGAAAGAGGGCAGGAGGGGAGGGCTGAGCTTTAAAACCTCAATGCCTGCCTTTAGTGATACACTCTGCCCAGCAAGGAACCACCTCATAAAGATTCCACAAACTCCCCAAATGTAGCTATCTCATGATGCAAAATGCATTTATATGACTCCATATGTTCCCATTGTCTTTAATAGTCCCAACACTGTTGTAAGAGGCCACTTGTTCGATTCCTGGCCACCCAGACTCCCAAAATAACAACACAGAAACTGTATTAATTAAATCACTGCTTGATCCATTAGCTCTAGATTCTTTTTGGCTAACTCTTACATCTTAATTTAACCTATTTCTATTAATCTGTGTATTTCCACGTGGCTATGGCTTACTGGGTAAAGTTCCAGTATCTGTCTCCAGCAGGGCTACATGGCTTCTCTCTGACTTCGCCTTCTTTCTCCCAGCATTCAGCTTAGTTTCCCCTGCCTAGCTAAATTCTGCCTTGTTATAGGTCCAAAGCAGTTTCTTTATTAATCAATGGTAATCACAGCATACAGAGGGGGATCCCACACCACAACACTGTTTAGAACCTTGATTAATGCAGTAATATATTAGTTGTCTTGACAAAATCAACTTAAGGAAACTTGAACTTACAGTTCAAGGGTACAGTACATCATGTGTTCTGGGGGTGGAAAGACTCACAGCAACAGGAGGTTGAAGCAGCTGGTCACACTGTGTTGAGGGTCAAGAAGCAAAGGATGAATGCACACTTTTTCCTTTTTATGTAGTTCAGTATCCTATCCCTCAGGGTGGTACCTAGCCCTCATACTTAGGGTGGCTCTTTCCATCTCAATTAACTCAATATGAGTAAGCCACCAAAGACACACTTAGACATTGTCTCTTTAGTTAACCTAAAGCCTGTAAAGTCGACAGTATTAACTATCACAGAGGGCATGCGTTTTTCTACTCCATGGTGTTCCACATTTCTCTCCCTAACTAGAATACAGGTGGTGCTCCAGGAACAGGAAGCTCTTCTTATATTTTATGAAACTAAGCCAAGGCATATGGCTACATACAGCACAGTGTATAATAGCAACTCAGAATATATATTCTTTATTCTGTTCTTTTTCTTTCTGTTTTTTTCTACTTGCTATGCACTGTTGTACTTAATAGAGTACGGTAGTCCCAAGTATTAAGTACTTAAACGTGGATGTACATTTTGTATACATTATGTGAAGTAAGTACTAATCAGGACCCTTTCTGTTTCTACTGAAACTGGTGGTCCTTCTACTAACATGTTTACTATTACATCATACATCTTCATTCTTTTTTTTCTCCTGATGACACTTGGGAGAGAACTGAGTAGCAACCTATTTGAAGCTATGTGTTGGAATAAATTAGACTCTTATTATACATGCCATACCTTACTTGGTTCTCTCATAGTAAATATTTCTTTGTGACTAAAGAGCAATACATTACCCAAAGATATACACTGTGTTGTATTTAGTGGTGTATCACCACTAAGTGGTAAATGTTCAGTGAACTTTTTATCATGGCTGAATAAGTGACTCTATACTGTTAGGATTTGAGCTAAGTTCTTCATAGAATTTCATATGTTGATTATAAAATTTACAAGGAATTACAAGGCTTGATTTGCTCTGAATAGCCAAAATTATCTTGAAAAGTAAGATAAAAGTAGAAAACCATACTTTAAAATGGTAGGACTTACTACAAAGTTAAAATATTAAAACCAGTGTGTTACAAGCATAATATTCATGGACTAGAACTGAATTTAGAAAGAAATGTGGATGAGTCTGTAGTCAGCTTATTTAATTTATTTATTTTCTATTCTGAAAGTATTTTAATATTTATTTTTATGTGAGTGTTGGCCTGCATGTGTATCTGCACACCACATGTTGGAGGAGAGGGCTGCTTCTTCTTCCTGGCTGCCTGGCTAGCTTAGGCCAGAAATAACCATACAGAAACTATATTAATTAAAACATTGATTGGCCCATTAGCTCTAACTTCTTATTGGCTAACTCTTATATTAATTTAACCCATTTCTATTAATCTGTTTATTGCCACGTGGTAGTGGCTTACTGGCAAAGATTCAGCATGTCTGACTCTGGTGGCTCCATGGTATCTCTCTAACTCTGCCTTCTTCCTTCTTCCTGCCAGCATTCAGTCTAGTTTTCTCCGCCTACCTAAGTTCTGCCCTATCAACAGGCCAAGGCAGTTTTTTTTTTTTTGGTTTTTCGAGACAGGGTTTCTCTGTGGCTTTGGAGCCTGTCCTGGAACTAGCTCTTGTAGACCAGGCTGGTCTTGAACTCCCAGAGATCCGCCTGCCTCTGCCTCCCGAAGGGCAGTTTTTTTTTATTCATTAATGGTAATCACAGCACACAGAGGGGACTCCCACATCAACCACATGTGTCCCTTATACCCACGAAGGCCATGAAAAAACATCAGATATCATGCAAATGGAGATAGAGACAGTTGTTAGCTGCTACATGGGTATTTGGAACTGATCCTGGGTCCTCTGGAAGAGCAGCAAGTGCTCTTAACCACTGACCCATCTTTCCAGTCACAGTTTTGTTTATGCGGCTTTGAATTCACTCAGTATGTAGTTGAGCTCTCTTTCCTCTGCCTCTGCCTTCCAAGTGCTGAGATTACAGTCACATGTAACCATGTCCAACCAGTCAGTTTTTGACAAATTTATCCCAAAACCTTTAAATGAGGATGAAGTGTATTTTGTTCAATAAATGGTGCCCAGGCAACTGGAGAACCATATGGAAAAGGAAAAGTTGGACCTTCATCTTATACAATATACAAACTTAGATTAAAAATGCATCAAAGACAGAGATGTTTAAATTCAAACTAGAAAACCTTCAAACCCTGACTGACTCTGGCAATGGATTCTTTGGTATGACACTAAAAATACGAGAAGCAGCAACCAAGTAGATAAATTAGACTTCAACATTGCAAACTTTTGGGATTCACATGAAACATTAAGATAATCAGAAAATAGTGGGTATAGTGGTACATGACTTTATTTGAGCACTTAGGAAGCAGAGGCAAGGGCCGGGGTGGGGCAGGTGAATCTCTGAGTTTGAGGTCAGCATTATTTACATAGAAAGTTCCAGACAAGTCAGGGCTACATGTTGATACTCTGTATAAAATAATAGTGAAAAAAGACTAATCATAGACTAAGATAACATTACTTCAAACTATATGTCTGATAAAGGACACATATTCACAATATATAAAGAACATTAAATTCAATAGTTTCAAGGAGAGATTAATTAAAAGTAGGCAAAGGAACTGAAAGAATCTGCCAATGAACATACACAGATGGCCAATAAGCACATGAAAAGATGCTCAAAACTATTATTCATAAAATAAATGTTAATCAAAACAAAAATGAACTATCACACCAATACCTTAAAAAGTGACTATTTTTTAAAGTCACATAATAACACTTTGGGTGCAGATGCAGAGTAATTGAAATCTTCATGTACTTTTGAAAAGAGCATGGAAGACCTTCAAGATTTAAACATTGAATTACCATTTGATTTGGCACAATTTAATTTCTATATGTATATCCAAGAAAGCTGAACATATAGATCCACATATAAATTTGTACACACACTCATCTTCGTATTATTTATAATAGCCAAAGGTGCAAACGATGCAAATACTCACCAATTGACAAATAAAAAAAATCTTCATATAAGCACACCAGAGAGTTTTGTTTGGCTATAAAAATGAATGAAGTACTGTCAGATGCTGCAATATTGATAAACCTTAGAAACACTGTAGTAAATGAGGGAAGCCAGACACAAAATACCATATAAGATCCCATTTATATAAGGTATCTGTAAGTGACATGTCTTTACATATACAAATAGAAAGTAGTTTTTACTATACTCCCTCTTTTTCTTCCAGTACTAATAATTGAATGCAGGGCCTCAGAGTTTCTTTTTAAAATATGTTTTTATTCTTGTGAATTTCACACAATGTATTTTCAGCATACTAACAAAGGTTAGGTGAGTTGTCCATGAATATACAGTATGAGTCAGATTTTGAATTATCTTAGGTCTGTATTTATTTTGGGGATGACAAGAAGGCTCTAAATTAATTGTAGTCACAGCTGCATAACTGGATATATTAAAAATCACTGAATTACCTGCTTTATGTGAATGAATTATATGGTATGAATTTTATCTCAATGTGTTATCAATAACACTTGTAGCTTCACAGTTAATATCTGGTGTTGTTCTTAGGTGTACATGAGATGTCAGAAGGGTTGAAAATGGGGTGAGAGCATTAGTAATATTCTTCACTAAGTGAATAAATGTCTGTATTCTCTTAGCACTGACTTCATAAATCAATACATGGAGGAGTGATGAGGTTCAGCTTCGCTTTTGTGGCCCACCACAGGCTCTAAAGTGGAGCAGGAAGTGCCAGGTGTCTTGGATGGCTCATTTCTTTTTCACAGTGTGGAAAGGGGTGAGGCAGATGACCTCAGAAACCCTCCTACAGCATGACTATCTGAACCTAGCCTTATGGGTAATGCAAAAAGCACACCACACTAAAGGGACAGGGCTTAAGTCTTGAGACCTGAATTCCTTTTAAGGAGAAGCTCGTTCGTTCAACACAAAGCACAATATTATTGCTTTTTTTCTTTAAAAAAAGCTGCATGAATTTCCACATACCATCTGCCTGTTATTTTTACAAGTTCCTGCCTAAAGTAGGTTTGGATTTATGCTGTCGGAATTTGAAGGCATAATTGTTATATCGTTCCTAAGAACTATTACGGGGTATTGTCTTCCTAGCACTTTTGTTTGATTGTGAGTTTTATTTTTTTCTCTCTGGAAAGCCTGTTTGACTAAATCAAATGCATATAAATGAGGGCACTCGGATGCCATTCTTAGAGAGCGTGAGGTGATTAGACACTCAAAGTTAATGAGTTAATGTATTGCTAATCAACCAAACTTACAACATAATTTAATAGAGATAATTGAAAATATTGGATAGGATCAAGCATGTTGCACTCTCAATCAGTCTCATTCTGCATTCACTTTCATTATGGAGAAGTTGGAAGTGTGTTCTTGCTGTGTTCCTCTCTTATTAGGCTTAGTAACAACAAACTCATTGAAATGGGCACACAGAACTTTTCACTTAGCTATTTCCTAGTCCATGTTACTCCCATTCACTCCTTATCATTCTTTACTTGTAGTATATGCCTTGAAAAATAAACAGCAATAGACTTTGCATAATTGTATGTATTGCCCAAATACCAACTAGCCTTCTTGACCCTGAATTCAATATAACTGTTTGGAGGTGGGGACACTGTATTTCGGTCTAATCAGCACTCTAACTCAGGCAAGGGCCCATAAATGAGACTTGCTTACCAGGCAGTAACTACAGGTTCACAGTGGTACCTTACATTACATAAAGTCCTTTCTATGTGTTCCAATGCTATTTTTCTTCTTATTTCTTTAGCAGATAATTGTCACTGATTTTTGTTCTTGAGTCCTTTACTTGAAGTTAAGACTCCAGTTCTAGCATCCCGTATCCTGCTAAGTTGTGCAATGCCATACATCCTCTTGGAATTTTCATCATGTATTTTGCAGCTATGTAGGTCAAAACTTAGACATACAATTTACAATGATCTAATTTTATCAGAAATTTCACACGCACCCATATGCATGTATATCTATTCCACACTTTCTATTATAAACTTTTTTCTTTTCTCAGAAAGAAGGTCTTGCTGTGTAGTATCACTCTTTGACATGGTAGTGTCTCTGTAGCCCAAGTTAACCTTGAACTTCTGACAATTCTCCTGCGTCAGCCTCCCAATTGCTATATAGCATGCATTACCATACTTGGCTTCTATTCTAAGCTCAGCCTTATAGAAAAGGATGCAGTGTTGACAGTGGTAACATAGGCATTTATTTTTAGCTGATAGGAATATAGAAAATTCCATCCAAAATGCTATATCATTCATTAATCAACATGAGTTACTTCCAATTTATAGATATTACAATTGTCAACCTTTAGATAGGAAGACATTAGCATAATGTGGTAAGAAGCATAGGAAAAGCACAGTCTGTATTCAATAAATATTTAACGAATGCATTAATTCATTTCATATGGAGCTTTGACATAATAATAACATGAAATTTGGAAAGAGAAAACAAAATGAAACAAAAGCAACATGCTTCCTCTCAGTAGCATGTTTCATTTGGAGGGGTAGAGGAAAAGACTTCTTGAAATTATCCTGAGGAACAAACTGAATATTTTTTGTAGGCCATCACAATGATACATTTTAGACAGTGTATTAGTTACAGTTCGTTAGAGAAACAGAATTTATAGAATAAATAGAGAAATAAATACATAAATATATCACACACTATACACACACACACACACATATATATATATACATATACACATATGTATCCACACACACATATATAAAGGGAATTTATTAGAGTAGCTTACAGGCTGTGATACAGCTAGTCCAACGGGGGCTGTCTACCACCGGAAGGTCCAAGAAATCAGTAGTTGCTCAGTCCATGAGAACGGATGTCTTAGCTGATCTTCAGTGTACTCTGGAAAACTAAACAAGTAGGCTCCACTGCTAGTGAAGAAATGAACTTGCTCCCGGAGAGCAAACAGGTAAAGAGAGCAAGCCTCCCTCTTCCACGTCCTTTATATAGGCTGCCAGCAGAAGGTGTTCCAGATTAAAGGTGGATCTTCCTACCTCAAAAGATCTGAATTAAAAGTAGGTCTTGCCACCCAGATACCAATCTACACACCCACAAACACCTGATGTTTGACAAAGAAGCAAAAAATATAAAATGGAAAAAAGAAAGTATATTCAACAGATGGTGCTGCTGTAACTGGATATCAACATGTAGAAGACTGAAAATAGATCCATATTTATTGCCATGGACAAAACTCAACTCCAAATGGAGCAAAGACCTCAAAATAAAAACAACCACACTGAACCTCATAGAAGAGAAAGTAGGAAGTACACTTGAACGCATTGGCACCGGAGACCACTTCCTAAATATAACACCAGTAGCACAGACACTGAGAGAAAAATTAATAAATGGGACCTCTTGAAACTGAGAAGCTTCTGTAAAGCAAAGGACACAGTCAACAAGACAATGACAACCTACAGAATGGGAAAAGATCTTCAGCAACTGCAAATCGGACTGAGGGCTGATCTCCAAAATATATAAAGAACTCAAGAAATTGGTTATCAAAAGAACAAATAATTCAATTAAAAAAAGTGGGGTACAGACCTAAACAGAGAACTCTCAACAGAGAAATATAAAATAGTTGAAAGACACTTATAGACATGCTCAACATCCTTAGCCATCAGAGAAATGCAAATCAAAACAACTCTGAGATTCCATCTTATACCTGTAAGAATGGCCAAGATCAAAAACACTGATGACAACTTGTGCTGGAGAGGATGTGGGGTAAAGTGAATACTCCTCCATTGCTGGTGGGAGTGCAAACTCGTACAGCCCCTTTGGATATCAGTACGACGATTTCTCAGAAAATTAGGAAACAACCTTCCTCAAGACCCAGCAAGACCACTTTTGGGTATATACCCAAAGGATCTCAATAATACCATAAGAACATCTGCTCAACTATGTTCATAGCAGCATTGTTTGTATATAACCAGAACCTGGAAACAACCTAAATGCTCCTTGACCGAAGAATGGATAAGGAAAATGTGGTGAATTTACACAATGGAGTACTACATAGCGGAAAAAAAATAATGATATCTTGAAATTTCCTGGCAATGGGTGGATATAGAAAACATCATATTGAGTGAGGTAACCCAGGCCTAGAAAGACAAATATAATATGTACTCACTCAGACGTGGCTTTTAGACAAAAATCAAAGAAAATCCAGCCTACAATTTAGAATCCCAGAGAACCTAGACAACAATGAAGACCGTAAGAGACACATACATGGATCTAATATACATGGCAAGTAGAAAAAGACAAGATCTTTTGAGTAAATTGGGAGCATGGGGACCTTGGGAGAGGGTAGAAGGAGAGGGGAGAGGAAAGAAAGGAGCAGAGAAAAATATATAGCTCAATAAAAACAAAATTTAAAAAGTGGGTCTTCCCCCCCTTTTTTCCCCTTAAATTAAGAAAAAAAAACTCTCACAAGTGTACCTAGCCACTTAACCTTTAGTTAATTTCAGATGTAGTCAAGTTGACAACTAAGAATAGCCATCAGAGACAGTGTTTTTCATTGTATTTCAGCATGTGTCAGACTATTAAGGCACATATTGCTGGGCTTCTCCTTCGGTGTTTCTGACTCACTAAGTCTGGAGTTGGGATTAATACATTTCTAGCAGCTTTTCCACGGATGCTGATCCTGCTAGTTACAGAGTCATCAAATACCCTAACATGCCCAGGACTGAGCGTATTCCCCAAATTTTGATCTTTTAGTGGTAAAATGGGATTCTTTTGGGCAAATTAGACATTTACCACTTCCCTGATCCAGGACTAGTCCAGACTTTAGTACCATAAGTCTTTGAAATTGTATACCAACCCTCTAGGTATCTTTGTCAGTTTTATTTTATTTTATATATCTGAGTGTTTTGTCTGAATGTTTGTCTGTATACTGTGCACATGTTTTCAGCCCACAGAGACCAAAGGAAGGCATCAGAATCCCTGGAACTGGAGTTATAGAAGGTGTAAGCAGCCATGGTGCTGGGAATTGAAGCTGGGTCCTGTAGAAGAGCAGCAAATATTCTGCCTGCTCCAGGGACACACATTGTGCTTGGACTAGGATGTAAACCATGGATCCCTCTGTTCCTCAGTTCCGAAGACATAGATAGAATTATATCTTTGGTTTTTCTGTGTCTTTCGCATACCCTAGGCACATTGTGGGAATTTTCTGTCTCTATAATAGCAGAAAACAATTCCTCACAACGAGGCTCTTTATGATATAAATAAACTCTCTCTCTCTCTCTCTCTCTCTCTCTCTCTCTCTCTCTAACTACACACACACACACACACACACACACACACACACACACACACACACACACGCATCCTAGAACACAACATAGAAGTGACCCCAAAGAAGTTATTTTTGTCTTATAGGAAACAGCCTTCTTCCGTCCTGGAGAAAGCAGTGTTAGTAAGGTACCAATCACTTGAACATTTCCAGTAAACTGATCTCCCTACTTCCACCAGTAATTTTTTTTTTCATGTAGCTAAAGTTGTATCCTTATGCATATCTAGCATAAACATGAACTTTGTCCAAGGGATGTCAGTTTTTCCCTTTTAAACACTGTTTTTTACAAGATTCATTCCACTTTTCTTACGACTGCCATGCAATGCATGTGGCCAAGGGACCCTGACTGCTACGGCATTGCAGTGCCTTGGATAGCACTTCAGCAGCAATTATTGGAACCCAAATATCAATTGTCCCATGGTTGAGAAACTCTGCTCTATGCTTTCAATTTTCGAATTGCTCAATCAAAGGACAGTGTGACCTGTTTTACAGCCTCAGGGCAAATCCATTCCTAGAGCAACGAGTGTATTCCAAGAGTTTGAAGTTCATTTCAAAACACTAAAATAAATATGGATATATTATATCTAGAACCTAAGACATTTTAAAGGTCATCTTACTTTCTGTTTTTAATTTTAATTGTTTTAATTTAACATATATTTATTTATAGGGTACATGTTTATATATTCTGAAGGATGGAAAAACAATTCAGCAATGGCGTATATTTGAAGGAACTTGATTATTGGGAAGCAAATATTACCTAAAATATGCAATAATCTTACTAAATTTAAGTATGAAAATGATATTTTAAATTCTTTTCCAGATATTTTTCTTTAAAAATTATCTATTGTTTTCAAAAATGTTCACATATACACTTTGATCATATTCTTCTTCCCCCAACTCCTCCTATGTTTTTCTCCTCCCAACCTCTGCTCCTTACTCACCAAATCTCATGTTCTTTCTCCCTCTTCTCAAGGTTCAGGGGTCTATGCAGGAGAGAAGGTGGAAAGATTATCAGGTCCAGTGCTGACAGATGACTCCAAGACAATAGTGTTTTCCAGGCCCCAAAGGCTTAGTGCATGTAGGAATTCACAGAAACTGGGGCTGCTTTCATAATCCTATACAAGCTCATGGCAGACAAACCTCCACCCCTAACCTAGAAGCTACTTCTAAGTGATACCTTCTGGGAGAGGGAAAATTGTTTTTTTTTTTCTAATAGAATGACACTGGGTAGGTCAACCAGAGTCCAGAGGCAGACCTAAAACTTAAGAGTAATTGGCTAATGCCAAATGGGCTCCATATATTTTTGTGCTTTATTTTAAGAGTGAGAGGATGACAATGATTTTTATTTTTAAAAATTATATATACATATTTTCAAATTAGAATAAGATTACGTCATTTCTCCCTTCCTTTTCCTTCTCCCCAACTCCTCCCATGTACCTCCTTTCTACTCCCTCAAATTTATAGCCTCATTTTCTTTGTTGTGTTATATGTATAACTAAAACTTCCTTAGTACCATATATTGTTACTTGTATGTACATGATTTCAGGGCTGATCACTTGATGCACTTTCACACAACTGCTAAGGTTGAAAGAATATTACGGAAGAGGGGTGTAGAATGTTTGTAAGGTCAATCACAGTAAGTTTTCTGGGGGATTACATTGCCTAGAATGCAGGGAAGCTACCCCAGTGAAGATTCATCAACATGGCTGCCCAGACAAGATCGGAACTAGACGGCACTAATAGACATTCTGACATGGAATGGGTTCATCTTATGGGGCCCTAGGCTTAGGCAAAGAGCTACGGGCAACTAGAGAATGCTGAGAGGGGAACAGATAGCCTTATCCAGAGAAGAGCCAATCAATTGGTTATATATTATTGTCTTAAAAATGCTTAGAGATACAAGTTAGATAAAATTAATGAAAATTAGAATCATACTGTGAATAATAATTTAATATAGTTAATAATGTTTTATTGGAGTAGAGCACACATAACAAAATTTACCATTTCCAAACTATCTTTACAGCAGTATGCAATTTTCAACACTATCCATTTCCAGAACTCTTTCATCTTCACAATGTAAACTTTTTTCTATTTTTCTTTTATTGAAAAATAGGGCTTTTTCATGCAATAAATTCTGATTAAAGTTTCTTTTCCCCCAACTCCTCTGAGATCTTCCTCGCCTCCACTCCTTTCTGAATCCACACCCTTGTTAGAAAACAAACAGGCATCTAAATAATAATTGTAAAAAATATAAAAAAGATAGAACAAATATAAACAAACGAGAATAGGACAAAACAAACAAACAAACAAAGAAACAGACAAAAAAGAGCCAAAAAAAGAACAAAAAGTGTACAGACAAAGAGAGGCATACGGAGGGTTCCTTGTAGATGTCATACAGGGACGTGAACTGCCCGAAGGGAAAAGATTGAAAACTTGATGCAGATTGATTGTCAACCTGGATCAGACTTCAGGGAGCCTGACACCAGGTGGTTTACTCACAATGTATTTAAGTCAAGTATAGTTTCGAAACAAGGTTTCCTGGTGTAGTGCAATCCCCTGGGTACAAAGAGGCATAATTACATTGAAACTCAGCTCAGGGTACAACATGTCATTTCTTTCAAGAAGATGGGTTCTGGAGATAATGCTACCTGTACTCGCTTAAGGGCCTAAGCATCTGGCCTTCTCCCAGTTATGCAGATCGCATCTAGGTCATTTGGGCCATTAGCCACCTGTGGTCTTGCTTGTGGGAGCCTGGGGGAGCTTCTGGCTCTAAGGATCATTTAGATTACTAGCTGGCTCCAGTCTTGATTGTAGGAGCTTGATATGGCCTGGCTCAACAGATAACGCAGATCACCAGTTAATCATTTCCAATTGTCATCTTTCTGGATGGAAGAACAGGTTTCCCACTGGAAATGCAACCTTGTGTGCTTAACACTCCTAGGTTCTCTGGAGGATTTTCATGTTATGCTCAAAACAACTCCTGTTTGTACACACATTAATCCTATAAAAACACAAAACGAGAAGCCATATATTATATACACAAAGGACTTGTATGTTTAAAAAAAAATGCCCTGACTAAATATTATGGAACAAGGAGCCTGAAAATATGCCACTGAGTTCATTTTGTGTTGGCCATCTACTGTTGGGCATGGGACCAACCCTTAAGGTTTGTATCCCCAGTGAGACTTTGTTGGAGAAAACTAATTTTAATTTGCAAGTTGTTGTCAGTTGGAGATAGCTTCTGGGTTAGGGATGAGAGCTTGTTTCCATTTCTTCTCTCATCACTGGGACCCCATCTAGCACAGACCTGGCAAGCCCCTGGGCATGCTTCCACAGTCTCTGTAGTTCATATTCTGTGTTTAGAAGGTCTTGTTTCTTTGATGTCCGTCACCCCTTCTGGTTCTTACATGCTTTCCACTTCCTTTTCTACAGGGTTCCTGGAACCCTGAGGGGAGGGATTTGTTGGAGACATCCCCATTTATGATTGAGTGTCCCAAGGTTTCCCACTCCCTGTACACTGTCTGGCCATGAGTATTTGTTCCCATCTGCTGCTGGAGGAAGCTTTTCTGATGACCGCTGAGCAAGACTCTGATCTATGAGTATAGAAGAATGCTGCTAGTAGTCATTTAATTGTTGTGTTTCGTTAGCAGAACAGTAGCGGTTGGCTTTCCGTTAGGTCTTTGATCTATCTCATCTAATATTCTTGGCTATCTAAACAGTGTTGGGGCTAAGTTCCATCTCATGGAGTGGTCCTTATATTCAATCAGATATTGGTTAGTTACTCCTTCAAGTTTTGTGCCACTCTTTCATTAGCTAATCTTGCAGACAGGTCATCATTATAGAATGAAGGACTTGTATCTGGGTTGGTGTTTATCTTTCTCTTCTGGTAAGTTCCTTTTAGGAACACTGATCAAGAGGGGCAAAGGCTCTACGTAGGTACCAGTTCAACTTCTCTGTGTTCAGTGAGTTGTCTTCAACAATAGGGCCTCACTGTTCATTTATAAAGGGCAACTAAGAGCCTTGGCAATAGCTTGGGTGGTTTGGGAATTCCTGTGGGGCCCCATTCAGTCGAAAACTCTATTAGGTGTCACCCATTTCTGGTACTGGAAGCTTCCTTTGGTAATAAGAGATGCCCAGTTGGGGTTCTGTCTTCCTGTTATTTGGAGATTTCATTTATATCATTTTCATATGTGTATTTATTATAGGAAACTTCTGCTGTATTAGGTTTCCATAATACCCCTCAAATTAGCCCTTGGTTTTATTTGGCCCCTGTATATCCCCTCTCTTACTCCTCTCTTTCCTCCAGACCCTGTCTGAGCCTCCCATTCCAATACTCCCTAAGTTCATCCATAAGGATTTATTTTAGTTCCCATTTCTAGGGAAATCTATCCTTCCTCTCTAGTCCTTTACTCTATATCTTTTTTTATTTATATGGATTGTAACTTGCTTATTGACGACCAAACAGCTAATATACATATAAAAATAAATATATACCTTATCTGTCTTTCTAGGTCTGTGCTACCACACTGAGGATGATTTTTTTTCTAGCTCCATCCATTGATCTGTAAATTTCATTTCATTTTTTTAAATAGCTAAGTAATACTCGATTGTGTAAACGAACCACATTTTCTTTATCCATTCTTCTGTTGAGGGGCATCTAGATTATTTCCAGTTTCTGGCTATTTGAATAAAGCCACAATGAACATGGTTTAGCAAGTTTCCTTGTGGTAGGATAGAGTGTCCTTTGGGTATATGTCCAAGAGTGTGCCTTATAGCATAGCATTTCTTTTGCTATGAAGTACAACAACTTTATAAAGAAAAACTTCTTTTTGGGGTTGGGTTACAGTTTCAGAGGTTTAGTTCATTATGGAAAGAAGCATGGCAATATTCAGAGAGATATGGTGCTGGAGAAGGAGCTGAGAGTTCTTCTCTTGATCTGCAGGCAACAGAGGCAGACTGTGTAAGACACTGAGCACAGCCTGAGCAAATGTGACCTTCAAACCCACCCTCACGGTGACACACTTCCTCCAACAAGGCCACACCTACTCCAGCAAGGCCAACACCTCCTAATATTAGGCCACTCCCTATGGGACACACATTCAAACACATGAGTCTATGGGAGCCATACCTATTCAGACCTTCATAAGTGATATATCTGGTAAATAAAGTATGATGATATATGAGGTAGATCAATTACCATCTTCCTGAGGAACTGTCCCACTGATTTCCATCACTGTACATCTGGTGACTGTACCAGTTTGCATTCCCACCTGCAATAGATCAGTGTTCCCTTTACTCTGCATCCCTATAGCATGAGTTGCTATTTGTTTTATTGATGTAAGACGAAATCTCAAAGTAGTTTTGATTTACATATCCCTGATGGCTGACGATGTTGAATATTGCCTTATGTGCTTCTCAGCCATTTAAGTTTCCTCTTATGATAATTATCTTTAGATCTCTATCACACCTTAAATATTGTATATAAATGTTATTGGACAATATATTCCTTTTAAAAATAGCTTATTTTGTTTATCACAATTCTACAAGATTCGTCCATGTTACTACATTGTCCAAATGTTCCTCCGTATAAAACTGAATGATCTTCCATTATGTATATATGTATGCCATATGTTGTTGATCCATTCATCTATTGATGGACATGGGTTAGTTTAGCACTTATTGTGAATAATGCTTCTATGAACATGGATTGCAGGTATTATACCTATTTTCAATGATCTAGTTTACAAGCTTAGAAGTAGAATTACTGGATCACCTGATAATTCCATATAAATTTATTTTTAATAAATTGCGATGTTTCTTTGTTTTATTATTAGCTTCTCTAATGGGTTTTGGTGGCATCTCATTGTGATTTTGATTTTTTATCCCTAATTATCTAGTGGCATTAGACATCTATTCTTGTGCTTACTGGCTGCCTATTAATCCTCCTTATAAAAATGTTGATTAAAACCCTCTGCCCATTTAAAAATGATATCTGTGTGTATGTTGGTTATTTAATTTTAATGATACAATTGTTGAGTTACAGAAATTCTGTATCTGTTCTGGTTATTTGACTCTGACCTCCAAAGCACAGGGGATCCATCTTTTCTGCAATCCAGGGAAGACCTATGCCTTTAAACAATGCTTTCCAGTTCTTGGCCATCTGGTTATGAGTTTATTACTAATAATTTATTGAGTGAAAATTGGCTAATAAATAGTCTCCTAACTCATAATTGCATTTCAAAGTATTTCTCCCAGAAAATTTGATCCCAAAATTCAAGGAAATAAGTTCTAGTTGGAGAAATTTCTAATACTGGGGAAAATAATTACGAGTAACAGACTTTTCTGTTTCCTCTATATATACTGATTAGGTAGTCCTGCCCTTCATATATTAAATTTTTACACATTATCTATCTTCTTTTCAACTTATTGCATATATGATGGAAGAAAAAACTAACATGGCTCACAGCTGTGTCTATTTCATAAGAATGTGCTTGTGACATCTGCTCACGCCATTTTCTTTGCCTAGTCTTCCTTACCAAAAGTTAAAGGATTTGCTTACAACTTGAAGCTGCATATTTATTTCTCTGTATGTTTGAATTCACACATGAAAACTGAGGAGAGCTGGACTAGACGATTGTGTTTCCACACCTCAGAAACCTAGGCTTGCCAAAATATGTTGGAATGCTACGCATGGGTGCTCAGAGCTGTCTTGCCACTTTAAGGGATAGGCGTCTGTCTCAGTTGCACATATGGTCATATTATTGCCTATATTTTCATAAGATGAGTAATCATAGCTCAGATTTATATAGTAGTTCCTATGGATGAGTTCTCTCTTTCTTTCTCTTTCAAATGGCTTAGAACCTACTTGAAGAGCTTTCTCAAGCCTTTCTGTGGTCTGTTATCATAAAGCCAGATGGCCAGCAATAGGAGTATCCCTGAGACCAAAGGTGGCTACCCTGGGGACTGTGGATGGGTCTTTCATACTTGGAATGTCTGCCCATACACATAATAAAAACATAATGGAAAAACATAATGGTGCAAGATAGAAGCAGAGTGGGAGGAGAGAAGGAGGTAGTGGGCTTATTTTGCATCATCACATCTTTGTGAAGGGCTCTGAGAAGTGCTGGAATCCTACAAAGCTGGACATACAGCTTCTTTTGAGAGTATTTTAAAAATCAGATTAAGAGAATAAACACATTTTATTAACTTTTCCCTAAAACTTTGGGATGTAAGATATGTGTACTTCCATCTGGGTGTTTGTCTCATTTTCTCACAAATTTTACTGGCATGTCTCTTTAAGGCTATATGTACCGAAGTATTGGGTGGATCATGCAAGAAGAGTATCATTGAGGTGTGGTAGGAGTTGTTAGTGAAGAAGAGAAGGAGGATATCTATTTGGGAATGTATCCTATCTTCTCATAGAGGTATTGGACAATTGCAATTAAACAAGCGACAGTACTCTTGAATCAGGCATCCTGGATTTTATTCTTGGCTCTGCAACATGCTATCTTTATAACCTCGAAAAGTCATTTGATGTCGGTGTTTTTGTTTTCAGTTTTGTCACTGTAAAATCTGACTTATTTCAACCTATATGGCATTAAAGTACTTACATAGTTCCTGGCAAATCATGTGTATTAGGCAAGTTCTAGCTATTGAAATAATTATTTACATCTGAGCATTGCTGGACTGAATGTGTGAATATTGTGGAGGAACTCCAAGCAAGAGAAGCTCTATTCATTTGCCATATTTTTCAGTCCCAAGAATAATATGGAAACTGCCAAAGTTGATCATAATGAAAAGAACATCATAGAAATGGGCTGCCTAGAACATCAGAAGAGAATAATTGGAATGGGTCACACCAGTCACTGTTCTTATTTTCAAATGCTAGAGGGAGGGTCAGGCTGATGATGTCTTTGGGAGAAGTGTTTGTGGTAGAGGGTTTTTGTTGGTTGGTGAGCATCTGGTTGGAGGGCGGCATAGTCTCCTGTCCAGTTATAGACTGAAGTCATGGAAACAGACATAAATGATAGTTTTTTGCATCCCTTCCAATGCACTTGGGCATCTTAAGAGTTGACTTTGCAGAACCTGTGGTAGATGTCATGTTTAAATAATTTATATTGAAACAATGTCCCACTTAGTACACATAGTGGCATTTAGGGGTCAGGGACCATGGGTATTAGAGACTTCAGTCATTGAAGATTTCCAGGTTGTAATAGTTCACTGTAGATACCATCTATGTCTGAACCTGCAGATATTACCTGCTGCATTAGTATTGAATGACTGGAAGAATTCATGGACATCCCTTAACACCTATCAGAATTTCTAAACCGATTCTGTAAAATGTTGAACTCCCCCCGTCCCCAGAATACCAAAAGTTCGTTGAAAAAGTCTTTTAATAAAAGCACAATTTTTCAAGTTTGTCTGAAACTCGTACAATTTTGAACAAAAGTATAATGCCAGACCATTCCAAAATAAGAAAATGCATCTTGTGAAAATAGGCATACCCTTTCTAGGCATTATAAAACCTGGCTAAATGTGTTGCTTCTGGCTAAATGTGTTGCCAGCAAGAGAAATATTACTCATCCTCACCAATTCCCTGATAATCCAATGCAGGATTTGACACAGCGGATCCATGCATCTGAGAGGCCTTTCCAGTGAGCCTGTCTTTGTTAACAGGGACTAGTTTGGAGGAGGCAGTATGACTTCTGTGCTGGACCTGGCCTATTCCCTGATGAAAGGGTACAGTGGCATTACCTATCCATAGTTCCAATTTTATCCTTCCTTTCTGATCTTAAGGAGCGACCAGCAACTATTAAAGGTGATAGAAACCACTTCTTACATATAACCCCAGCAGCACAGACATTAAGGGCCTCATTGAATAAATGGGACCTCCTGAGACTAAGAAGCTTCTGTAAAGCAAAGGACACTGTCACTAAGACACAAAGGCAACCCACCAACTGGGAGAAGATCTTCACCAACCCCGCAACTGACAAAGGTCTGATCTCCAAAATATATAAAGAACTCAAGAAACTAGACCGTAAAAGGCTAATCAACCCAATTATAAAATGGGGCATTGAGCTGAACAGAGAATTCTCAACAGAAGAACTTCAAATGGCCAAAAGACACTTAAGGTCATGCTCAACTTCCTTAGCGATCAGGGAAATGCAAATCAAGACAACTTTAAGATACCATCTTACACCTGTCAGAATGGCTAAAATCAAAAATACCAATGATAGCCTTTGTTGGAGAGGTTGTGGAGAAAGGGGTACACTCATCCATTGCTGGTGGGAATGCAAACTTGTGCAACCACTTTGGAAGGCAGTATGGCGGTTTCTCAGGAAATTCGGGATCAACTTACCCTTGGACCCAGCAATACCACTCTTGGGAATATACCCAAGAGAGGCCTTATCATACAACAAAAGTATATGCTCTACAATGTTCATAGCAGCATTGTTTGTGATAGCCAGAACCTGGAAACAACCTAGATGCCCTTCAATGGAAGAATGGATGAAGAAAGTATGGAATTTATACATATTAGAGTACTACTCAGCAATAAAAAACAAGGACTTCATGAATTTTGCATACAAATGGATGGAAATAGAAAACACTATCCTGAGTGAGGTAAGCCAGACCCAAAAAGAGGAACATGGGATGTACTCACTCATATTTGGTTTCTAGCCATAAACCAAGGACATTGAGCTTATAATTAGTGATCCTAGAGAAGCTAAATAAGGAGAACCCAAAGAAAAACATATAGGCAACCTCCTGAATATTAACCTTCAGCAAGCGATGAAAGGAGACAGAGACAGAGACCCAAATTGGAGCACAGGACTGAAATCTCAAGGTCCAAATCAGGAGCAGAAGGAGAGAGAGCACGAGCATGGAACTCAGGACCGCGAGGGGTGCACCCACACACTGAAACAATGGGGATGTTCTATTGGGAACTCACCAAGGCCAGCTGGCCTGGGTCTGGAAAAGCCTGGGATAAAACCGGACTCTCTGAACATGGCGGACAATGGGGACTGCTGAGAGCTCAGGAACAATGGCAATGGGTTTCTGGTCCTGCTGCACGCACTGGCTTTGTGGGAGCCTGGGCAGGTTGGATGCTCGACTTGCTGGACCTGGATGGAGGTGGGGGTTCCTTGGACTTCCCACAGGACAGGGAACCCTGATTGCTTTTCGGGCTGGGGGGAGACTTAATTGGGGGAGGGGAGGGAAATGGGAGGCGGTGGCGGGGAAGAGACAGAAATCTTTAATAAATAAATAAATTAAAAAAAAAGAAATGATATGAATTGTAGTCTGGTCAAACTGTTTCTCTGGGGCTGTAATTTTAAGGTAGAACCTGCTGATTCTGGAGTGTAGGGCAGGGAGATCCTACTGATAGAGTAGAACTTGGGAACTCATTACCTCTGTTTTAAGGACCCAGAGATTACCTGGACTTAGCCTCCTCTCCCAGAGTAAGAGCTCCTGCCCACCATAGGAAATATATAAATTACAAAAGGGAGAATATATACTACTTTTACTTACATCAAAACATAACAACTTCACCCATAATGTATCACTTATATATTCAAAGTATGACTTTGTGATTTGGAATTTCTACTGAGACTTTCAAAGCACATCTACTTTCAGGCAATGCCTAAATGCTGTATGCTTCCCACTATTTTCTTGTCTCCATCTGGGCATCTTGACTCCATCTGCTAGGGCAAATGACAAATAAGCAAGAGCTTCGAGTTCCCCAGCCTGCCAGGTGAGTGGTGTGGTGACATCCAAGAGGAAGTGGCAATGGAGGAACACTCGAGCCCAGCCCCAGAACCCTCAGGCTGCCTGTCTCACCTATACAGAGAAGTGTGCTGTGTTCCTGCTGATGTCTGCTCAGAGCTTGAGCCTCATAGAGGAACCAAGCACAGGCCAGGTTGAATCAGAATGATGTACAGATGCCTAAACAACTTCTAACAGGGAACTGCCCAGTGCCTAATTGAAAGAGTGTCAACCTTATAATTTAACTCTTGTGGTTCTAAGTCTCTGAAACGGGGATAGGAAAAGTCCCCAGGATGCCAGCGAGTTGTAGAGTCTAGTTTCTAGGGGAAGCAGTAGGAAAACAAGAGAACTAGAAGGTCTGAATTCTGCCTTTGACCAGTTAGATAACCAGGAGATAAGTTCCACTTTTTCAGTGTGATTTACCAGAACAAGAGCTGGTCCTTGAGAGTCCTGCCATATCTGATCTCTCTGCTCACCCCACACTGTTCCATCTCCCAAAAAGAAAGTCAATCTCCTTCACAAGGGATTTTCCGTAGTCAGGGCATAGCTCATCTCAGACTTTCTCTGAGTTGTTGCCAGGGAGCTATTTTAGTTTTAAGAAGGTACTCCAAAATGTAATCACTTGTGAAAATCAGTAGGGTAAAGGTGTAATCAATTGAGAGTCGAAATGTATTCACTCTGATCTGTGGTTCTTGTTTTTCTTGGTAGATGGTACATATAATGTTAGTTTGGCTGTCAGATTTTAGATAGAAACATAGCTGTGAAGGGCTCCTATAACAACAGGAAAGACAATTAAATGATTAACAAGTGAGGAAGAAAATATGTTGAAGCAATAATGTGGTTTTACATGGGAAGGAGACGCAGGGCATCTGATGTTTATAGTTAAAGTTTAAGACAGTTCATTATAAGAAGATTGACTATTATATAAGCAACTTCCATGTGCTATATCTTATTATATACTCAAAATAACCTGTAAAGTGGACATAAATATTGTCCTCAGTTTAAAAATAAGATAACGAAGGCTAACTAACAGGTTCTGAGGCAGTGTAAAATGAGAATGGCACCCAGGCTAGTATCATTTAAATGTTGTTATGTAATACCATATATGTGAGACCAAACAAAGTTCTAAAGCAAAGATGGTGTAACATTAAAGATGATGAAGAGCGGACCACTTAGAGGCTAAAATATAAAACACAGCTAATAGAGGCAGGTGCTGGTGCTGGATAAGTTTGCTAAGATCTTATATGGGATCTTGATGTAGTCATTTTTAATAATTGAAAATCTAGAATCCAATTGGACCATATGGTTGATTCTGACATTCCACATTGCTGTCTGAGGAAGTTCACTGATTTTGGTGGCTAATGAATATCAGCTACCAAGTCATATGTAAAGTTTCATTTATTCTTTATCCACAACCTTGAAAGAAAATGGCAGCCAGTGAGCATTTATCAGACTATTATGCTGTATATTATGAACCCAAAATACCTTTATTGTTTCTTTGTTGAGTGCTTTTAACATTAGGATTCAGCCTTGATGGATTTATTTTAAGTGGAATGCTACAAGTTCATACTTGCATATATGCTCAATGTCTAGGGAAGTGTTTGGCACATTGTGAAAACTTGTTTAGTATTTTGTTGAATGAAGTAAAAATGAAAAAGATGGGCTACCAGCAAATGTGATGAGTTTTCTTTCACTTAAAAGAATGACAGCTCTCTCATTATAACAGTAGACAAAAGGGATAATAATACCTCAAACAGCAAACAATTGAATAGGCCTCTGTTTAGCAGACATTATTGTAAACTCTATCTATGGTAACACGTTGCCCTTTATGCCATTATTTTAATTAGGTACTGCTATTCTCCCCCACCCCCGCAAAAACTACAAGCAAAAAGTTATATGGTTTGACATAGTTCCCACAGGTGGTAAATAGTAGAACAGGGTCTTAACTAAGAGGACACACAGAAGTATATATGGCTTTTTAAAAGTTAAGATCCTGAACTCATGGTTCTCCCACCTCCATTCCCTAAATGCTGAGATTATTGATTATTGGTGTGTGCGATTCTGTCTCACTGGATTTTAAGTTTCTAATCATGAATAACTGAACATACATGCTTAATAATTAAAATGTTCTGTTATCAGTGTAGAGAGTTGGAGGAGTAAAGGGGTTTGAAAATAATGGGAGAATGTTGAAATAGTCTACAGAGAATGAGAAATTGAATTACTTAAAGACATTCATCAGAACTGAAGGCAGTGTTAAGAACATGCATGAAAATGGCAGTCATAAAAAGATATGGTTCTAATCATTTTTTCTGTATAAGTTTCTCCCAGGCATTGACCACTGTGATGCAGGCATGATAAAAGTAGGCAATTGCATTTATACAGATTTTCTTTAGATGGATTGAACCAAATGACACGGGGGCAAAGAGTGTTTAAGGGGTTGACAAGAATTATTGAAATGATGGATGAATGTAAAAAAAGATAAAGAAAACATTGCTGATAGGTTAAGAGGAAGTACAGATGTCAGTGGACTGGGATTTTAATGAAGGAAAAATTTTGATTGTAATGGATATACTTGAAAATCCAAAGAAAAAATAGAAGCAGTTGTGGACTTTTTGCTAGAGTGAGTGATAGAGAAGGTGGAGTAGATTCAGGAATTTTATGGACAGATGCTGAAGATCAGGAGTAGGGAAGATCAAGGAAGATAAATAGGTCAGTGAACTAAGAGGCTATGAATTTAGAAAAAAATATGTATTTATATTGATGTCACCAAGAGTAACTGGGCTTGAATAAGTTTGGTAGTTTGAATGAAAATGGTTCCCAAAGGGAGTGACACTATTAGGAGCTGTGGCCTTGTTGGAGGAAATGTTACTGTGGGGGTGGGCTTTTAGGTCTCCTATGCTCAAACTATGCCCAGTGTAGACACAGTTCACTTTCTGTTGTCTGAAGATCAAGATGCAGAACTCTCAGTTCCTTCTTCAGTCCCATGTCTGCCTGCATGCTGTCATGCTTCCCACCGTGATGATAATGAACTAAATCTCTTGAACTGTTAGCCAGCCCTAATTAAATGTTTTCCTTTGTAAGAGTTGCTGTAGTCATGGTGTCTTTTCACATCTATAAAACCCTAACTAAGGCAGTAAGGGAGGAAGAGTCCCAAGTCTGATAAATTAAAGAATGGTTGACAGCTATAGAAAGCAGGAGAGAGGCTAACAATGGATGTTTATAAGAGTAAATGATTAGAAATAGCAATGGGGATAAGAGTTACCAAATATCAAACTTCCTGTCTCCAAGATTGTCGAGATATAAGAAAATAATCAGCCACTACTTAAGAGTGCTTCAGGGGAAACAGTGGTCACATTCCATAAGTTACTTTTAATATTATGGATTTCCCTCATTGTTTTTCTACTCCTCTGAATGTTTTCATATATTGATTAAAATGGGAGGTGTGTGTGTATGTGTGTGTGTGTGTGTGTGTGAATTCAACAAGACTAAAACAATTACTATTTTAAAATAATTTTTCTCCCATAATAATCCTTTTAAGTAAAATCTTTCCCCATTGTGTCCATATTTGCGTTTGTTTTTTTCTTTTTTTTGCCAGTTTCAAACCTAAGGAGAGAGCAGCATACCGGTTTGAGATTTGGGAGGGGAAAGAGGGTCTAACTGATTCAAGAAGGTGCCCTTCAATCAGCTTCTTAAGACATCTACTGCAGTGCATTATTTTTGAGAAACATTCTAGTTCAGATGGTAGAGTGTCATTTTGCTGAGAAAGTGTCTTCTCAGCTACCAGTCCCTGCTCTCTAGGGAACTCCAGTTAGGGCAGATTTAGATGAAGACAGTTTTCAAAAAAATGATCTCTTCTAAAAGGCCTGGGAGTTTCACAGCTCCCCTGAACCAGCTTGGAGATGTCAGAGAGCTGCAGTAACAGCCCTGTGAATAGTTAGCAGCAGAACCAAGCCTGCTGTGTCTTTTCACACAAAGCAGTGCCTTGAGGGGCCCAGTCAGCTGCTGTCCTCAGTGTGATTGCTCTGAGAAGCTGAGTATTTCCTGGCTCGGTGCTGGGGAATGAAATTGTATTTTTGGAAAGTCTGTCACAACTCCATTCCAGGGTGATTGGAACGGAGTTAGGAGGGGTATAGAGGGAAAAGAAGAGCTAGAGGAGAGGGAAGCCATGCAATGGGAGGCCTAACCGGTATTAGTTCTTTATCTCTCCCCCACAAACTTTCTTTTTAAGGGTTTTGTATTGAATTCAGAAGCCAGACATTTTTGAACACTCATTTAAGGTTTTTTCCCTTTATTTTTACTTTTTGAATGAGTTAGTTACTTTTCTATTCTTGGGATAAAACACTATGACCAAGACAATGTGTAAACAAATGAACAAAACAACAACAAAGCATTTACTTTGGAGCTCATGGTTTCAGAGGGCTAGGAGTCCGTGGCCATAAAGGTAGGGATCATGACAGCAGGCAGGCAGGCAGGCAGGCAGGCAGGCAGGCAGGCAGGCATGGCACTTGTGTAGTAGCTGAGAGCTCACGTCTTGGAAACACAAGCAGGAGGCAGAAAGAGCTAACTAGGAAGGTTTTGAAACCCCAAAGCCCATTTCCAGTGACTTTAACATAACTCCTCCAACTAGGTCACACGTTCTAATACTTCCCAACAGTCCCTCTAACTGGGGACCAAGCATTCAAATATATAAGCCTTTGGGAACCATTCTAATTTAAACCACCATCATGAATATAGGTCTTTTGCCTACAAGTATGTCTGGGTACTATGTTTATATTTGCTGCCTGCGAATATCCAAAAAGAGCATTAGATTCCCTGGAACTGGAGTTACAGATTGTTGTGAGAAGCCGTAAGATTCCTGGGACCTAACCTGGGCCCCATGGAAGATCAACTGCACTCTTCTCTTCTGATCTCTCTCTTCAGCTCCCAGCACAGCCATTTTGAAAAAGATTGCATCAAAGAGCCCTGTCAAGCCAAGAACACAGTTTACTTGTAAATATTAATTCTGCTCATAAGATATACTTGACTCTTGGTCACATAATTTATACCTCATGTTGAAAGGCTTCTATTTAGTGTACAGTATAGACTAACAGTTAGGCCAGGTGAGCCATTATGTCCTGTTCTGGTTCTGGTCTCTATGCTTGCTAGCTATGTGCCCTCAAGAATATTGGATGATAAAAAAAAATATTGGATGATATGATCTGAGCGTCCAATATCCTGTTCTGTAAGGTGAAGATGATATTAGTAGTGCTTTGGATATACATTAATTACCATAGTACATTAATATTTTCTCAATGTGAACTGATACTAAAATTTTATTCAGCAGTTTTAAACAATTGTATTAAATAAGATAAACTTTTATATTGTTTTCCCTTTTTCAGACAAGATACTGCTATGCAATTCTTGTTGGCCTGGCATTTGCTCTGTAGCCTAGCCTGGCCAAAGAGCCATGGAAATCTTTCTGCTTTAGCTGCCTGAGTGTTGAGACTACAGGTGTGTACCACTGCAGCTAACTGACTTTTTCAAAAAGCATATTTTTTATTATTCATGTGTACATGTGATGTGTATGAGAGTGTACATGCCACAGCACAGTCATGTTGTAGAATATTATTTTAAGGTGTGTTGCTTTTGTTTATGCTGCATATGTTTACTTTGGTGAAGCTGTGATACTTTGTCTGTCTAAAACACCTGATGGTCTAGTAAAGAGCCTAATGGCCAATAGCAAAGCACAGAAAGGATAGGCAGGGCTGGCAGGCAGAGAGAATAATGGAAAGAGAAATCTGGAAGAGAAGGAGCAAGAGAGAGCAATGAGAGAAGGATATCAGGAGCCAGTCACCCAGACACACAGCCAGCCACAGAATAAGAAGGAAAATAAGATATACAGAAGTAAGAAAGATAAAAGCCTGGAGGGAAAAGGTAGATGGGACAACTTAAGCAAAGCTGGCTAGAAACAAGCCAAGCTCAGACCGGGCATTCATAAGAATAAGCTGGGGGCTGGGTGGTGGGCCCCCGTAAGAACCAAAAGCCCAAAGAGTAAACATACAAGCAACTACATTTTTACGTTCCAACATGGGGCTAGAGTAAAAGAAAAATTAATAGCACATGCACATGTGTAGATGGCAGAAGGTAACTTTGTGGAATTTTCTCCTTCTACCATGGTCACATGGTTCTCACTCAGGTCATCAGACTTGAGTGGCAAGTACATTTACCCAGTGAGCTATTTCTTTGCTTCCCAGCTGGCTTTTTGAAATGTTTTAAAACAGAAGCATCCTTTAATCTTGTTTTAAAACAGCATAAAGAAAGGCTCTGTTATTGAATATACATTGAATATACACATATGTGGTAAAAATTCTGCAGGAGCTGTGTGTCTAAAATTGAAAAGAAAGGATCATGTTGCAGTTCACTGCTCCCCCCAACACAGTTAAATATCTGGATAGATGACATATGTAATTAGGATGCCTAGAGAATTAGAAGTGTCCATTTGGTCTCAAACAAACTTGTGATCCTTCTGTCTAAGCCTGCTGAGAAGCTGGATACATGCCACAAGGCTCAGGCCTTCCAGATTTTCTAATGGTTATCTGTAAACTTTATTGCCAAGCAGTTAAACTTGACATAAGTTGTAACCCCACCTAAAAGGAGCATTAAGAAAACTTGAGAAGCAGACAACACAGACGATCACAAAATTCCTGTACACTGTAGGATCAGAATGATCAATGCCCCCTTTTGAGTTGAGCACTCAGGACTATGGGACTATAGGTTAAATACAGAGTTGGTGCAAAACCCTGATTTCATCGACACATTACTTAGAAACGAATAGAGAAAAACTCAGATCAAATGGGCCCAGTGGTTTGTCTTCAGGCTTCTTAAGAATGACAGAGTCAGGAAGGGATCATCAGGATCTTTCCTCTCACAGTGCAGAGCTATTGGTGAGTAGTGAAGCAAGGGAGACAGCTACGTTATGGAGTCGCTTTTCAGCCTCTGTCCCTTTTCCTCCCCAGGACTTCTCCAAGAGGCTTTGGGCTGAATTCAAGCCCAAGATGTGTTCTAGATGCCTACTCAGGACCACCATCCTTCGTACCACCCCCACCCCGTTCTCTGTATCTTACCCCTTTGTTGTTTCCCTCTCTAAAAGTGTTTTGGAATCCTATTTTAGAAGTAGACAAAACTAAAAGTAAAGGGGATGCCATAAGAGCAGGGCAATGGATGGCTTGAGCTGCTCACAGGGCACTGAAAAGTCTGTTCTGGGAAGGGACATTTTGAACAGAAACCTGGAGAACAAGTAGAAGATATTTGCATGAAATAGTGTAGCAATAAAGGACATTCCAGGCAGAGGTTCTGTTTAAGGAACCAGAGAAGAGAAGGGCAAGCTAATGAGGAGTTTAAAGATGGCCAGTTGGGGAGATCCATCCAGAGAGGACCTTCATCCGGCCATGGATGGAGATAGAGACAGAGACCCACATCAGAGCACTGGACTGAGGTCCCAAGGTCCAGTTGAAGAGCAGAAGGAGGGCGAAGATGAGCAAGGATGTCAGGACCCCTAGGGGTTGGTCCACCCACTGAGACGGTGGGACTCTAATGGGAGCTCACCAAAGCCAGCTGGACCAGGACTGAACGAGCATGTGATCAAACCAGGACTCTCTGAATGTGCTGACAGTGGGGACTGACTGAGAAACCATTGATAATGGCACTGGGACTTGTTTCTACTGCATGTACTGGCCTTTTTGAAACCCTAGTCTGTTTGGATGCACACCTCCCTAGGCCTGGAGGGAGGGGGGAGGGAGAGCCTTGGACTTCCCACAGGGCAGGGCATCCTGCCCTCTCTTAGGACTGGAGGAGGAGGGGGGAGGGTGAGTGGGGGAGTGACAGGGTAATGGGAAGAGGTGGAAATTTTGAATGGTATTATTTATAAAGCAATAAAAAAGGTAAAAAACGATGGCCAATTGGATGGAAACAAATAGGTCAGATTGGGGAAGTAAATGGTACTGGGGCATGATTTGGGGTTTGTAGGCTATGGTAAGGATTTTTGTACTTCGTCTTTAAAGTAGTGACGAGTAACTAAGATTTCCTGTGCATTATCCAAATATCAGATTTATGTTTTTAAATCTTTGTGAGTACACATGTGTGATGTGTGAGCATGTGTGTGGGGGTACATGTGTTCCACAGTATGCATGTGGATGTCAGAGGACAACCTTTGTTGTTCATCAATACCTTTTACCTTGTTTTAGACAGGGTCTCTTCTTCTTTCCCAGTGTATATGCCAGCCTAACTGGTCTACACACCTCCAGGGGTTCTCATGCCTTTACCTCCCATTTCTACTTAGGAGCACTAGAATTACAGATATGTGCTATCATGTCCTGATTTTGTGAAGATTCCAGGGATCTGGAGTTATGTTTTTATTCCTGTTAGTAAACATTTTATACGGAAATTTATTCTGCCTGTATTTATGAACTTATACATTGGGTCTACTCTAAACTGGGTATGGTTATCTGATTCTGACTAGTCCAGTTCACCTTTATTTCCATTTGAGTGTGTGCGTTCTTTATAGAGGCATTATAGAGATTGTTTACCAATTAATGGCCAAAAAAACCTATTTAATTCTGGAAATGTGTCTTTAAATTTACTAAGGTTATTATTATCATTTTTAATGACATGACAGATATATCAAAGTCCTGAATCCAACAATAAAGGCTCATAGGACAAGATCTTATTTTATAGAGTCAGTGAGAGCTGCTGAATTACTAAAATTCCTTCCAAATGTTGCTCATTCTAGACTGGATCGTCTCCTCAGTCCAATGCTGAAAATACAAACACAATGCTTTTGAGCTCAGGGCCAAATAATATGTCAATATTGGTAATTGAATGATTTACTGTTCTTTAAGCTGGCTGAATTTCATGGAGGCAGCCTAAATAGAATTAATTGTGGGCTGATTAAAGTGCTCCCTGCTTCTCTCTTAAGTTCTCCCCTGGGCATTGACTGCACGAGTTGTGCAAGTCACAGAAATCTGTAAATTATTGCCCAGATTAAAGAAAAAGGGATTGCTTGTATAATACTTATCGAACACTTACAAAAGATATTTAAATCTCTACAAGTTTTAGATAATTAAAATTATAAATCTACTCTTTTTGAGCAGCAACATGAGTAGGGATTAGAGGTATAAATAGTACCACACTGGGGTGATCCATCTTGTGGCTTCAGGCTTATTACTGTAACAAGGGCCATCTGTAGGCGAAATAACACAGTAGAGGTTTGTGTTGGTGCACCTTCCCCATCTTGTGTTCCAGAACTGAGCTGGCCTCTGAGTTGGTCATTATCTTCTACTGTAGGACTTGTCCAGCTCTGGTTTCTTCCCTGTGGCATCAAGGATGTATCTGCCTTGTATTTTATTATTAGGGTATCTTCCTGGATGCCAGTGCAATGGAGCAGTAACAGCAAACTCCTAGATCACAACAGTTTGACAGAACTGTTTATCTTTCATGTATGCATGTGTAAATTGGATGCTTCTGATTGGCCAGAGGCTCTACTCTGGTGACTAATGTTACTTACATCATTTGTGTCTGTCAATTTTAGTATGTCTATCCCAAAGTCATCATTAAACTGGAAGAAAAAAAATGGAGATAGAACTCATGCATTGGAGGTTTCATGAGCGAGAACTAGTAGTGTGGCTTGTGTTCACAGTCCCAGGCCATAACTAATGCCAAGGAACATTTGTAAATATACTATAGAGTGAAATTTAATCAGGACACTTTTTTAAAATTTGTCTTTGTGTGTATTATCCATCAATTACTGAAAAGGAGGATTAAAAAATACTTGCTGATAGTGTATTGGAGCCTCTTTCTCCTTTTAGTTTTACTATTACTTGTTTTATACACTTGAGTGTTCCAGTATTTAGTGACTAAATATTTAGAATTGTTTACTCTAGCCAAATTATTATATATTATTATATATCATCATTGTCTATATATTTTTGATTTGTGGGTATAAAGATGCCTATAAAATGTCTTTTGAATGTAATTTTGAAATAATGGCACCTCAATGTGATGTAGGAGGGTCTTCTGTCTATATGTTACTTTCATTGGTTAAATAAAGAAGCTGCCTTGGCCTTTTGATAGGCCAGCCCTTAGGTGGGTGGAGTAGACAGAACAGAATGCTGGGAGAAAGAAAGCAGAGTCAGGCAGATGCCATGCTTCTCTTACCCAACACTGACGGTGGTTAGACTCATGCCGGTAAGCCACAGTCAAGTGGTGATACACATTAATAGAAATGGGTTAATCAAGATGTGAGAATTAGCAGGTAAGAGGCTAGAGCTAATGGGCCAGGCAGTGTTTAAATGAATACAATTTGTGTGTTGTTATTTCAGGGTATAAGCTAGGCGGACAGCGGTTTGCAGCCCACCGCTTCTTGTTACTACAATTGGCACCCAATGTGGTAACTAAATCCACTTAAAAACCTGAGAGGGCTTAAAAAAAGGGAAAGAGAGTTTTATACAGCTTTTTGCTAGGACATGCCATAGAGAGATTTCCTGTTTCAGCAATAGTGGCAGAAAAAAAGCTGCGCCATTTTAAAATGTGGCTTTCTGGGCCCTGCCACTGGTGCAGTCTCCGGCTATGGAGCATTTCTGGGCCCAGACGTTTGTGTGCCCACTCGGAATTGGCAATAAAGTAGCTGAGACCATGCCTGTGGGCTCTTTCTGCCTGAGTAGGCATCAGGTCTACTAGAAAGTGGCGGTTTTGAATTACCAGTTTCTGGGCTGTGCTACCATTGCGATCTCTGTCTGGCTCCTGAGGGAGACAGAGCTTTTGAATGGAGCATTTGGAATAAAGTGCTACAATTTGTTTGATGGCAACTAGACTCGCTGTGTGCCTAAAAGGGGGTCATTGCATGCTGCAGCTCAGAGGCCCAAGCAGCTCCGCCATGCTAGTGGTGCAATGTGCAAGGCTCAGAGGCACGAGTGGCTCCGCCATGTTGGACTGGGCAGGGCAAGCAGGCAGTACCTGTTTTTGACCTAGGAATGTAGTAACGAGAAGCAGCGGGCTGCATACTGCTGTCCGCCTAGCTTATCCCCTGAAATAACAACACACAAATTGTATTCATTTAAACACTGCCTGGCCTATTAGCTCTAGCCTTTTACTGGCTAATTCTCACATCTTGATTAACCCATTTCTAGTAATGTGTATCGCCACTTGACTGTGGCTTACCGGCATGAGTCTAACCACCTTCAGTGTTGGGTAAGAGAAGCATGGCATCTGCCTGACTCTGCTTTCTTTCTCCCAGCATTCTGTTCTGTCTACTCCACCCACCTAAGGGCTGGCCTATCAAAAGGCCAAGGCAGCTTCTTTATTTAACCAATGAAAGTAACATATAGACAGAAGACCCTCCTACATCATCAATGTGATTGTAAGATGCATGTGTTTGTGTGTGTCTCTGTGTGTGTGTGTTTATGTAGGCCAAAGTTTAACCTTGTTTGTTTTCATCTGTTGCTTTTCACCTTATTTATTTAACACATACAGAATTACCATTTTTATTCACATATAGATAATACCATTTTAACTAAATATGTGAATGTGCTCCATACAAATATAAAGTTATGTCATACTATAAATGTCTATTCATACATAAACATTTAAGAAAGTAAGTTGCTAATACAGGTTTAAGCATTTACTGTTCATACCTGTATTTGCATGCTTTGTTATGCCTTCTTTTAAAGTTTGAGATGAGAGTCTCTCACTGAACCTTAAACTCATAGTTGGGCTGGCTGGCTGGCATTTATTCAGGATCTTTCTCTCTCTGCTTTCCCAACACTAGGATTACCTGTGCACACTGTCAAACCCAGCCTTTTTTTTATGGGCACCAGGGATCTGAACTCAAGCCATTGTTATGATTTCACATCAAGAAATGTACTCACTGGGCCATTTTGCTGGCCCATAATTTCAATTTTCTGTGTTGTGGATCTCTTACCTGTCACCTTCGTTGTATTTTTTAAAAGCTTATTTTTCATACTGAAAATACGAGTGGCTTACATACCAAGTGTACAATATTGGGGCACTGAATTTATATGATTACTCATGCCAGGGATTTTTGACCACCTGGTGAATCTTACTAACATCCCTTCCTTACAGATTGAAACACTTCTTTTTGTGTTTCTTTTAAGACAAGTTTGGTGGGATGTCAACTTTCGTTTGTCTGGGAATGTCTTTATCCTTCTTTCATTTCTAAAGGATAGTTTTGCTGTGTGTAGTATTCTCTGTTGACTTTTTTTCACTTTTAATTCTGTGAAAAATCTCTTGCTATTCTTTCCTGTCCTGTGCAGTTGTACTGAGATGTCAACTGTTAGTTGCACATATATGTTGTTTCTAATCTTTTGATAATAAGATACCTTGGGAATAGATTGAACTGGATTAAATGTTACTATTGATCTTCATTTACCTTAGATATTTTTTTTTTGGTTTTTCAAGACAGGGTTTCTCTGTGGCTTTGGAGCCTGTCCTGGAACTAGCTCTTGTAGACCAGGCTGGTCTCGAACTCACAAAGATCCGCCTGCCTCTGCCTCCCGAGTGCTGGGATTAAAGGCGTGCGCCACCACCGCCCGGCTACCTTAGATATTTTTATCTCTTTGTAGGTGTTGACAGTTCCCTGTTACTATTTCTTTGAATGAATGCTGTAGAAATTTGGTATTTTCATCTTTAGTGTTCTGCAGACCCACTTAAACCCCAGTAAGCTGATTATGTACTCATTTAATACTGTCCTAAAGTCCCTGTAGTGTTTCTTCATTTATTATTATTTATTGTTTTCCCTCCATTGAATAAGCATTTTCAAATGCTGTTCTTTTGAGTCACTGACTATTGTGATTGACACTCACTTTAATTTTTACTGAGTGTACGTCTCAACCCAATAACTTATGTTTCTCTTTAGGAATTGATTCTATCTTCTTGTGAAGATTTTCTGTTTGTGTATTGATTCATTTCCTTTTATTTACTTCAAGTGTGTTGGCTTTTCTTTTTATTAATTAAATTTATTTATTTATTTTATATCTGAACCAAAGTTTCCCCTCCCTCCTCTTCTCCCATTCTTTCCCGCCACCTTACCCACCCCCAATCCACTCCTCCTCTGTTTCTGATAAGAAAGAGGCAGGCATCCCATGGGTGTCATCAAAGCATGGCATATCAAATCACAGTAGAACTTAGCTCCTCCCTTATGTTAAGACTGGGCAAAGCAACCCAATATGAAGAATATAATTCCAAAAGACAGCTAAAGCATTAGGGACAGCCCCTGCTCCAACTTCTATGTGTGCCACAAATAGACCAAGCCACACAATTGTCACTAACATAACTGTTTCCAGTTCTGTAACTCAGCTTTTCTTGTATTTATTACTATCTGGTTAGTTTCTGGCTACTTATTTTGTCTAAGGACGTCACAGTTTTCTGAAAGTTCTTGGTGTTTGTGGTTGTTGATGTTAGCTGTGCATTGAGGGACTTTTATCTAGCCTTTCAAACCTGGTTTTGTGTGTATGTGTGTGTTTGAGTGTCTGTCTGTCTGTCTGTCTATAGAAGCCATGTATATTTCCTAACGGGTAGTCACTTCCACTGTATTAACAATAGGTGGCTCCAGAGTCCATGATTGCCAGGAATAGACGCTGTACATGTTCTCATGGTTTCACCACTAGAAGGAGACACACATTCAGATTTGTTCCAGATCTATGATGAATTAAGGAGGTACCTAGAACAAGTAATTAGTGCCGACAAGGCTCTCCTTGTGGCCAAGACAGGTAAAAATGTCTCTGTTCATCCACTAAGATATTCAACCAGGTTCTGTACAGAATCACTGTTTGGACTGGTCCCTAAAATTGTCATTCTTGACAATTTTACAAGTGCTACTGATCTGTACCACAGCCTGAGTGCACAGATCACGAAGACTAACACTGCACTATGTAGGCTTAAGGCCCTGATACTTATGGATGGCCTGTTGTTGCAGTAGCTGATAGTCCAAGACCAGTGCATCCAACCACATGCAAGAGAATTTCAACAGAACTTCCAACAGCATGGACACACTATCATCAGGCCTAGAGATGTGGACCATCAAGATATTCACCAAGTCAGCAGAAAGTTCCAGGGAAAAACACTATGCTTACAGCTCTCATCTATATCTGGGGAGTGGGGTGTTTTACTATATTATGCTGTTCAAGATTGGAACAACATTGTTGAAGGCAGATCACCTGAACTAGATCATAGGTGAATGCCATAGCTGAATGCCAGCTTGTTGTGATGTAGGCCCCATCCTGTGTTCATCCACTGTGGGTTCAGAGCTTAGGTTCTAGAGTTCCTCATTAACACTACCTGCCTTTGCATCATTGTGTTTTATGAGGCTGGAAGGTGAGCGACAGTCCCCTGGCCACCCAGACTGTTGGTAGGCTGACATGCACCAAAGCTGTGTATTCCTAACTTCCTCTATGATCTCGGGAGCAGAAGCATGGAGTGGGCCTGGCAGTCAAGAAGTCAAATCTTAAATATGTCACAACCTGTGTATAGGTCTGTGGGCAGCACCGAGTCTCATAAAGTTGGTATAATATTGTGCTGACAGATATTTTTGTTCTGCTATTTGTACTCTGCTTCCTAGCAGGTGGATAGAGTCTGGCTCCTTGCTCAGCAGCTTGAGTTGGAGGAGGAGTGGTAGAGACAGTCCCTCTGTTCTCTGGATAATCCAGCTTCAGTGTTTTAGTGTAGCCCGGAGGCAAAGGCTTGTGGGGCTCTTCCATGCTCACATTTAATTCCAAATCTCTACCAGAAGTGGAAGCTGTCTGTCCATTCTATGCTGGCTGGAGCTGTGGGAGGTTCAGTACAGGCAATAACTTCCTGCCTGCCTTTTTCTTTTTCTTTTTCTAGAAATCCACACAAGCCATGCAACTTGGATGGAAAAGAAAATGGACTTGATGAACTATTAGTGGGACTCTTGGTGTCCAATGTAAATTTGATATGTAACTTTTCACTAATGGGTTGGAGGTTGCCCTTTGGTGTTCTGATTTTACATAAGACTTTATGGACAAAGAGTATGTAATTGGAAAACTTGTGAAGAGAATATGTAAGTCCTCTTATTGTTATATTGGCTTTTAGGGACATGTCAATGTCATGTCTAAATTACTAATTATGGCTATGGCAAAAATACATTTGATCTCATGGAAATGTCTATCTTTTTTATTGTTGTGCTATCTGGCCATCTGTATCTCTCTCTGAGTCTCTCTTTTTCACACATATACACCACACACACACACACACACACACACACACACACACACACACGGAGCAAAGAGAGAGAGAAAGAGAGAGAGAGAAACGATGGTGATTGACCCTGAAAAAAAGTTAAGGTAGTGAGACACTTTATTGGGACAGTTTCTCTTTAACACCACTTGACCTCTCTGATGAGGAGGGCAATGACCATGATTCTAGTATTGCCTGCCAGTGGAGTGGTTGTTTGAATGCTCACTCATTAAGTTGTTAATCTGTTGTAATAAGGGATTGGAGGCTTAACTGCTTTTTAAGGTTTAGTCTTCTAACATTTTACATTCAGTGGTGAGAGAAAAGCAAAAGAAGTACTTTTATGAATCTAATTTTTATATAATGACTCGGGATCATGGATGTTGGAAAAATGTAAACTGACAATTAGTATAAAGGATTTTTACATAAACATCTGCTCCGTCTTGCTTGGAAAGTAATGGGAAATCAATAAGTATGTTTGTTACTGATTTGCTTCTCTATCTATTTACTAGGTTACTAAGAACTTTAATAAAAATTGAACACACTCATGAGCTTTCTTTATAACTTCATTTTTAAACAATCAGTTGATTTCATTTAAGTGGCATTTTATTTCAGTACTCAGGGACTGGATCTTTCCTTTAAACCTTCCCTGCTGTGAGCTAAGAACTTTTCCCATCCTGTACCAATGTCATAATGTGCAAACACAGTGATGACTATTATCAAGTCACTTTAGTATTAAAACAAGTTCTTGAAGCAATAGGAGACACATTTGAGGAGCAAATAGCATAACACTCCCATTGTGGAGCTGGTGAAAATTTTCAGAGCTTGACTCACTGGAGTTTTAAGGATGATTATGAAGCTGTTGGTTCATCTTGATAATGTGAGACTGAGTATTTTCCATTTAAAAGCATTCATGTCAAAGGAATTCTATTCCATTATTCCATGCTGCTTTTCACATATTAAAATCTTTTCTATGACAAATCTAATTTTACAGTTCTGTGTCTATACTCCATGCTCTTCTAGATCTACATTCTATGAATCTCTAGGTTAAGCTTCTTCTGGTTACAGCATCCCTGGGCTTCTCTCTCTCACATTCCTTTATGCAAACTTTTTTCTTCAACCAGCATTTGAGACCTCATGTTTTTCTAGATTGAGACTTCTCTCCTATTATCTTGCACCAGAAGAAACTTTGCAATAACAATTTTCTGATTCCTATGTGCAGATTACGTGTGGTTCCTGCATTTAGGACAGCACTATGGATAAATAGACTCGGGGAAGCTCCTCTAGTGGTATCGGTGGTGGTCTTTTAGCAGTTATGAGGTAGTATTATTTATGATCTGGAGTCAATCAGTTCTTTGTTCAAATTCCTCTTAGCCTAACCCTGTGACTTTGGCCACATTTTCTGATTCCTTTGTCCTCTTTGGGAAAGAATGGTGATAGTAAACAGAGGTCACTGTGGGTATAGAAGTGCATCTGTTGAAGGAGTCCGCTTGTTGATTCCTGGCTGCTCAGCCCCAAACTAATCACACAGAAACTATATTATTTAAATCACTGCTTGGCCCATTACCACTAGCTTCTTATTGCTAACTCTTACATCTTAATTTAACCCATCTCCATTAATCTGTCCATCACCACGACGTCATGGCCTTCCAGCAAAAAGTTTCAGCACATCTGTCTCCGGCAGTGGCTCCATGGCTTCACTCCAACTCCACCTTCGCTGGAAATAGAGGCATAACCCGTTGGTCTTGTTTCTATAAATTCACGGCCAAGGTTAGTGACTTGATATACATGCATGTGATTTGTGGTGCAGCACTTGTTCCATCTTGCCACAGCTCTGTCCCTATAAAAAACAGATGGTCTTTTCTAGAGTCCCAAGACACTATTTTCAAAATGAGAACCTGAGTATACTTGTAGGGAAGCATGGCATTTTGTCATGATGTTGTCATTTTGATGGTATCAAAGCTCTTCAGAGGTTAGGTGGGTCCTCCAACTTCTCAGTTCCTATCTGAGTATTATATCTACAATTCTGCTTTCTTCTTAGGGGAACAGACCTTTAAGTATATTTCTAATGATGTAAAGCCATCTTTTTGCTTTTATTTTAAAAGTGATTGGTTGTTTTGTTATTGAAGGAAGAAGGTTAATTTTAGTGTTGCCAGAAAGAAATGAGCAGTTCAACTTTACTACGATCCTGTCATTCATGATTTTTGTGCTCTCACCATGTCCCTTCTGTCTCTATCTTTCCAAAATGAAAAATCTTTAACAAACTTTATATGGAAGCTGCCCATTCCATTGATCAACTGACCAGAAATGTGCCCAGTGTAGCATTAGACACTGGATGGGGACACGAGACTGGAAGAAACACCACCAATGTGTCCAAAGAGACTAAGATTTTGTTAGAAAATACTTCAAGATGTAAACAAGTTCGAGAACAGTTGTAGATCTTGCCTAATCAAGGGCACAAACTGCATGCCTTGCAGGCCAGAAATTGCCTTCGCAATGTACTTCAGAATTGCTTGAGATAAATATTCAAATTCCTAATCTGCAAAAAGCCTCATTCTGTAACTTGACAGTGGTATCCAGGAATATACATTTTATCAGGCTTCCAAAGTGCTTCTGCTACTGGAGGTCTCTGAGCCATATCTCAAGAAGCAGGAAGCTAGGAATATCTTTGAAAATGGAAGGCACACAAGAATTAGAGATGACTAAGGAAGGTCTGGCTGGAGCTTTTGAAGAAGACAGAATTTGGAGAAGAGGTTCTGAGAGGACTCTCAGAGGTAGGATTAATAATCTAATATATTGTAGGTATTTTCTGATTCCTTAGTTGTTTTTTTTTAATGTTCTGTATGTGTGTATGGTATGTATTTTGGCGTGTGTGTGTGTGTACACATGTGCATGCATATGTATGTGTGTGCCTGTACATATCTGTGTAGAAGCCAAAGGAAGAGACTTAGAGTGTCCTTAGTCCCTTGGCACAAGCTTCCCACTGAGACTGGAACATGTTGCCTTTGCCGCATTACCTAAGCTGGCTGCCAACAAGTATTGGTGATCCTCAGGTGCTTTTCTGTCTTTCTCCACCACTCTATTGCTAGGTTCATGGGCATATATCACCATGCCTAGCTTTTCAGGAGGCCACTGTGGATACAACTCAGGTCTTCACCCTTGGGCATCAAGCACCCTTACCCATTGAGCGAAGTACCACAGATCAACTGCTTTTACTCCTTGGCGCTTAGACTATATGTGTCTGAGCATTCAAAAAGTGAATCGCGGCCACATGAGTCTTGGGATGGAATATTGATAAAAGAAATGGTGTCACTTTTATGTCTAGACTTCTATAAAAATCATTCCATGTCACTTCCCATTGTTTCTTCTGATTACTGGCTAGGTCTTGTTGCTCGGAGTGACTCTTGCATCAATATAGTAACCACGACACAAGATAAAGCAATATGACTGCCAAATGACTGACTCCTCACTCACAAGAGCATCTGTATTTTTTTTTTTTGCTTAATACTTGCATTTTAAGATATTGACATGTCAGAGATTTTCTGTCAGAGGCTCCAGTTTATCTTAATGTTGAGAGAACCAGAATGATGGAAGCGGAGTATTTCTGCTGTGATCATTGCCTTTGTTCTGACTGTTTTCATCCACCACCTCCCTGACTTAATAGATTTCCACTGGACCTATATAAAGCTTTACCATTGTATTATTTCATAAAACAGACCAACATTTCCAAGATGTGTTTTATATATTTCTATGTAATATTTAATAATCGGGCCTTTAATGACTTTGCCAAGAAACACGAGATGTGAAAACAAACATTTCACTGAAATAGGGGAGTTCGGTTCCTTCAGGCCCATTTAAGCCTTATTGGATAAGGCAAGGATAGCTGAAAGCACATTAGCATGCATGAGGAAGGTCCTAATTCATCTCCTGCCCACATCTTGCCCTTCTCCATCTCAACACCTGCCTAACAACTCCTGGGAAGTAGGTTGGCTGGGCTGCAATTAAACTGAAGTGCCTCCTCAAGAAGGAACAGCCCCAGCGTAATGATGCTCCAGCTCTTCCTCAATAGAATAGAGAGGAGCTGAAAAGACGTCAGCCACTGACTGGGAAACTTATGAAGGTCTTGCCGTTTGGATTTTCATGATTAGCTGTTTCTTCACTGTTCTTTGTGGTAGGAGTCTAGTATGTATTTTTCCCCCACCAAATTTGTCACTAATATTTATTAATAATTTTGTAGTATAGGAGTGTAACCTTCATTCAGTGGGCCAGGTACCACCTGGCTTTGCACATTCCCTAGTCATCTTTCCTGGCAGTGTGTTCGCACATTCTGCCATCTGCTTTTCAAGGATGATGCAGCAGAATCCTGCTGACTTCTAGCCTGCAGATGCTCTGTTGTTATCTGTCCTGTCCCGCTATTAGAGCCTATTAAGGATGGGCTGCAGAGGCCACTCTCCTGCTCCGGAGTTTCCACCTGACCACAAGGATCTCTTCCTGTCCTGAAAGGATGAGTAGCAATTCCATTGTTAGTATAACTTTTTGAAGACTGTGACATTGTCTTTAGTGAAGTTTCCTGTAAGAAAAAAAAAACAGTAAATTACAGAACTAGAGAAACCTCTCAGTATTGTACAAAAAGTAAAGCATTGGATCTGGCCTGGAGAGGTGGCTAAGTGGTTAGATGTTCTTGTTGCACTTGCAGAAGACCTGGGTTCAGTTCCCAGTACCCATATAGTGGCTCACAACCATCTTTAACTCTATCCCAAGGGATATCATACCCTCTTCTGCCTTCCAGGGCACCAGGAATACATATGTTGCACAGATATATATGCAGGCAAATGCTCATACACATAGAATAAAGAGAAAACCAAAGCATTGATAATATGACATTCAGTTAGGCAAAATCTGAACAAACATGGCATCATCTGTTGCTGATACAGGAGAAGAGATTCGCAGAGTCTCTGGGTGCAAATGAAACCCCCAACAACTTGAAGAAACCTTGCCTCCAGAACCGCCAGACAGGAAATGTCCTACACAGAACCAGAATTAGTGGAGAGTCACAAGGATTAAAGTAAGCTATGGAATATAGACTGCACAGAAAAATATAGAGAATGGAGAAAGAAAGAGAAACTTAGGATGGAAAGCCAGAACAAAGATTTGAAAACTGATGTATCAACCGGCGAAGCCTCATTTCTGCAGAAAGTCCCTGCAGACCAGTAACAGAATAGGTGACCAAGCCATGCTGCTGGGACACTAAAGACACATTGCTGCTCATTGACATCAAACCCTTGCCTCCTTATTTACTCAGCATACAAATATTTAATGCTACTCACTGCCTACCTCCTTAGTATCTGTGGTGAATTTCCTGAAGCCAGCCTGCAACCATCTCGGCTATCACTAAAGCTAACCTATTATCTCCATAGAGTAAGAAAACATGGCAGCACATAGATTCTGTGCCTAGAAATTCATATATATCTAAGTGTCACTTCAATAATTATCTTAGACTGTAGGTACAATCATTTGTAATTGAAGATAAAAGTATATTCTCTGACTAATCGCTATCAATTACTGTGAAATTTCTGCTGACATTTTTTTTTCTTTCAAAACCTACTTCCTCACAGTGACCATTGTTAGGGAGAATTGGTATTAATAATGTTTAGCTATTCTGGAAATAAAAAAAAACCTGTTTTTTGGTTGCAAGGAGGGGGCCGCTTGTTCATCCTGGCCGCCTAGCTAGCTAAGCCCTGAAATAACCACACAGAAACTGTATTAATTAAATTACTGCTTGGCCCATTAGCTCTAGTCTCTCATTTGCTAACTCTCACATCTTGATTTAACCCATTTCTATTAATCTGTATATCGCCATGTGGCAGTGGCTTAGCAGGAAAGATTCAGCATGTCTGACTCTGGCGGCTCCATGGCGGCTCTCTCACTCTGCTTTCTTTCTTCCAGAATTCAGTTCTGTCTTCTCCACCTTCTAAGTTCTGCCCGATCAGGCCAAGGCAGTTTTTTTTGTTTCTTTATTCATTAACCAATACAAGCAACACATAGAAAGAAGGACTTTCTACACCATTTCCCCTTTTCTGTTTAAACAAAAAAGAAGGCTTTAACTTTAACATAGTAAAATTACATATAACAAAACAGTTATCAAGCAAAAGTTACAATTATAATATTTATATCTACTTTATCTTTTATCATAACTAAAGAAAACTGTAACTATAACTATCTATTCTTCAACTCCATCAAAGACTCCAGAAAGATATAATATTACCTAAGTAAACAGGAAGTGCATTGGAAGCAACTTCCAAAACTCTAGGTTTGGCAGAGATATCTTGCTGCCTGGACAGTCACTTTATGATTGCGGGAACTGGGCAGAACAGAAAACTCAGTCAACAGTGTTTCATTTAGTTCTTAAGGCTAATTATTAATAATATTGGGCTAGGAATGTAGTTTAGTGGCAGACTGCTTACTTAGCATGCATGAAGTCCTAGGATCAGTTCCAGCACTAAAAAAATTATTACTATTACTACTATTGATATACATATATACCACAACAATAGCAAAATATTAATTGTTAATATGTAGCTTATTTTAAATAGAAATATAATCCTACAAAAAGAGGCTTTCAAGATAATGCTGCTCATTGTTGGATACTTGATATGATCTGTATGAGACTTGTTTTCTGTTCAAATGCTGTTTCACAACATACAGGAACTTTGAGTATTATCAAAAATTATTATAGAAAGTTCTATGACAGACCTGGTTGGTATTTCTTTTCATATCTGACTTATCTCATTTAACGATCACATATCGGTGTTATCTACCTCTCAATACAATGTAAGGGGAGGGGAGTGATTGTGGAAAGAGAGGAAAGGCCTCCACCCCCTTACCAGCAATGTCATTTCCTAAGACACTCCTGGAAGGGAGACCTATCGCTCTTAATAGCACATCTCTGTTTCGAGAGAAGCAAAAAGGCATCTAACAGCTTGTCTGTGTTCTGAAGACTAAAAACAGCTTAGGCAGGTAGGATCCCTGAAGACCTGTCTTTTGTCTTCACCTTAAGATGTACCTTTTTTCTCTTATTACAGTCTTCGAGTACTTTATTGACTCTTTGCCTTTGGCTTCACTCAGCAATGAAATCTTGCACCTGGATCAGGACAAGAAATATGCCTGCAGTTTATTCTCCATATTTTTTGCCAGAGTAAAAAAAATAGCTCTTGCCTGTCAGGGGAATATAAGCAATATGCTCCTGTGTGAATACTTATTACTTGCCTGTCAGAAAAAGGTTACAGGAATTTCCCTTTGGGGAGAATGCCATGAAGAGTATTTTTTTTCCTTCCACGTAGAAAATTTCTTGCAGATGTTCCTCTTGGGGTACTGCAGCTGCAATTCCCTTTGGAAGTTCACCTGGCATAAGTGCACCACAGAGACACATTTCCATCTCAGGAATACCTGGCAAATACTTTTCTCCTGAAATGAATATAGAATATTTTCTTACTGTGAAGGAGGGCGTGAAGCAGCCTGGAACATAGGAATTCTCTTTGGACGTCTGGGCTTTCAGTTCACAATGGGCTACTCATAATACTCTGGTTGGGGGTGGAGGTGGCCTCCGCGTTTTTGTAGTCTAAGTCTCTTAGAAGTTTGAAGTGAAGGTACTGTTTCAGGGTTTGTGAAGACCGGTGGTAGGTTGAAATCGAATGCTATGACCTTGCTTGTGAGTGCTCAGAAGTTCAGTTATTGGGCAAACATTACAAGGTCATATAGAATAGTGTCCAAGAGGTGTGGGGTGATTTTGCATCTCAGAGCTAGGTTGCCACCTGCTTATCATTGCTCGAAAGAGCTTTTCTGTGAAATACCATAACGATCAGCAGTTCAGAACTGTCCCCCAATTCGTACTCGGTAGAAAATTATTGAAAGGTTAGCAGCAATCTTTATTGTCTTTTGCTGTATTGCTCATAGCTGACGTCACTGTAGACTGCCAGCCCTTTCATATAAAATGATTGACATAGCTATAACAACTACTGGAGTGTTCATGAGTGAACAAGGGCCATCAATTATGGCTAATCCCTGGTGAGCGAAGATGAACTGCACCAGAGAACAAAAATGATTTCCTTTTTATTTGTTTGCAAATTAAAATAGAATTACATCATTTCCTCTTACCTTGCCTTCTTCCAACCTCTCTCAAGTATCCTCCTTTGATATCTCTCAAAACCACAACCTCTTTTTTTAGCTGTTTTACACACCCATACATAAAAACATATATACACATATACACACATATAAACACATATAAACACACACACACACACACACATATATATTACACACATTATGTCTAGATATAGAAGTACAACCTTGCTGGGTGGTGGTGGCACATGCCTTTAATCTAAGCACTTAGGATACATAGGTAGGCAGATGTCTTTGAGTTCCAGGTCAGCCTGGTTTAAAGAGCAAATTCTAGGACATGCTCCAAAGCTACACAGAGAAACCCTGTCAGAAAACCAAAAAAAAAAAAGGATAACAACCTGTTCACTCTGTTTTGTGTTAGTTGCATGTATATGAACCAGGACTGACCAGTTTTATTGGATAACTAGTTGGGGGCCCCTTCCTGGGGAAAATTAATTTAATTTTCCTGTTCTTGGCATTCCTTAGTTTCTATAGCTTTTTGTGTAGGATTGGGGTCCCTGAGATTTTCCCTTTCTCATTAGCAATGTCTATTGTTGTCATCCTTGTTCTAGTCTTAATTAGGCAGCCATGTTCTTGAGACTTCATGGGTGTAGCTTTCCTGATGTTTCTAGGAGATACTATCATCCAGCAGGTTTGTTTTTCTTCTGGATCTTACGATCTTTATGCCTGCTCTTCTTTAATGTACCCTGACTCTTAAGGGGAGGAGCTGTGTTGTAGATGTATCAGCTAGGGAAGAGTACCCCACAGTCACTTGTTCTCCATATTTTGACCAGTTGTGGGGTTTTGTTTTGTGGTAATTTACTACTGTTGCAAAGAGAAGTTTCTTTGATGAAGGATGAGAGCTACACCTAGGTGCAGGTATAAGAATAGATGTTTAGAATGCAGTTAGAAATTATGCTGGCTTAATAAAAGGCAGTAGTAGGTTCTCTTCTATGATACATGACCTCTCTAGCCATGAGTGGTTGTCACTCTTGTTGAGTGGTCCTGACGTCCAGCTAGAGAACTCTTGATTGCCAAGAAGATATGAGTACAACTATTGCACACTTAGGATTATGCCATGCTGACTATTACTTTTGTCCATAGGTGGGACAATATACGTGAGTATATTGATTGCCTCCCTTCCTTGGATGCTTGCATAACACCTTCTGGTACTATGACAGATAGTCTTCAGAGAGATTTTCAAGTAAGATCCATCTCAGATACTCCAGGACTTGTATCTGAAGTACTTGGTGCCTTCAGTAAGAGGGACTTACTTTGAATCTCTGGGGGTCAACCAAAGGCAACAACAATAGCCTACATTGTTTGAGGTGTCTCTTGGACTCCCCTGACCAACAACTCAAAAAGGGGTTACTCATGCCTGGTAGTGTTTTTGTGTTGTTAGTCTCTGACTCTCTACATGGATTATTGTCAACCCAAGCAGAATGATTTTATTTAAACTATGGATGTATACAAATACACATAGATTTAATGGGTTGTAGGTAATTGATTAAATAAATAATAATATTATTCTTTATGGTTTTTCCAGACATCATAAATGCTATTTTACCCTTCTTTCCCTATTTCTTTCTGTATTTTCTTTTCCCAAATCCAATTGAAACTCCCACCCGATTTTCCCCAAACTCCTTTTCAAATTACTTGTATTCTTCTATCATCCCACTCTAGTGGTTTGCCCCTATTACATTCCTGATTTTTGCTGTTATACCAGGTCATATAGGCAGGTCTGAATATGTGGAGCTAGGAACCACAGATGAGAGAGAACATGTGGCATTTGTCTTTCTGGGTCTGGGTTTCCTCACTCAATATATTTCCTAATACCCCTGTTTACCTGCATCTTTCATTTTTCTTTATAGCCCAATAGTATGTCATTGAGTATATGTATTAGGCTGAGGCACCGCATGCAGAAATGAAGCCAGAACTGCAGAATGAGGAGAATATGTATAGGGGACGATCAAGGAACTCAACCAGGTGAGCCCTGCCACAATATGTGAAAGAGTGTGGGCTAAGACAGAAATGATTTCTTAATATGAAATTAACCTTGACATGATTAATGAGTCAACAGTGGAAATAGATATTGTTATTATTACTACTAGTAATAGATAATATTTATTGAGTAGTTACTATGTACCAAAGATTTGTATAAATAAGTGGGAAGCACTCATGTAATCATTAATATAAGCTACTATTATTTCCCCGAGTTTACAGATTAAAACACCCATGTGCGGATGAAATCATTTTTATACAGACAACAAAACAGCAGTCGTATTTTTCATCTTTGGAATTTGAGTTTTCCATAAAGCTCTTAACCACTAGACCTATTGTTTCCTCACTATTGTCAATGAGCAAAGTAAGAACAGCTTTCTATACAAGGATGTTTGACGGAGGCTTCATTTCACATATGCGGAAATACACTTGGGTTTAACTTTAGGGTAGTGATGGGTTCCAATGCTGACTTGCTGTGTGACCTTTGTCATGCTTTTAACTTCCAAGTCTCCATTTCTACTTCTGAGAGTAGCTGATTACCTGTGTCTCACTCAAACACCGCAGAGATAGAATTTCTTTGTTCAAAGCCTGTTTTTCTTGTGAATTTCTGACTCAGGATTGAGGTATTGAGGTGTATCAAGTATTAGATGGTAGTGGAGGTAGAACAGTACAAGCTTTAAGTTAAAAGGAAGTTCAGGCTGGGGAAAGAAGACAGGAGGCTGACCTCTGCACACACCGAGGGGACCCTGAAGACGGGGAAAGTAGGCTGTCAAGTCAAGGTCAGAAGAACAAAGAGGAACGGCAGCTTTGAGAGGGAGCTGGCTCTTTTCCTGTTGATCTTAGTGGTTTGTCTTTGCCTAGAAGAATAGCATCCTTTGAAGGAGCAGAAACGGGACTGAAACTCAGAGTGCATCATGCATGAGGCTGTGAAAGAATGCAGCACTCACCGCATATTGCTCTGGACACTCACAGGTGCCCCCATTCAAAGGCAGGCAACACAGTGAGATAGATCACTTCTGGATGCAGGGATTTTCCGATGGAGAAAATTAGGCATGGCATTTCACTGCTGTGGGAAAGAATTAGAGTCATCCAGGATCAGTGAGGGGCACCATGGAATTAGAGAAATGTGGTTCATTAACATTGTTTTGTCTTCCAGAAAACAGTTGTATCCAAACAGTAGCTTTAAAACAGAGTTTTAGGAAACTCAGTAGCCACTAGGGAAACAGCTGTGTTCTTTGACTCATTGAAGCTTTTGTTTCATCATAGTTTCCTAAGAACAACAAAGGAGCTTTAGTAATGCTTACAGAAAATGTGCTTCTAATGATAGAGAAGGTACTGGATGCTCTTGATGTCTTATTCCTCTTATACACAATAGTCCTAAAAGGTCAGAGCTAATACTATTCTTCATCTTTCAAGAAGACTGATCATGTTAGTGAATTTGCACACACTCCAATCTTTCTTAGAAGCTTTATATTTAAAAGACATCACTCATCAACCCACATTTCTTGATCTGTCCTTCTTTCCTCTCAAGGGATTATGACTAAATATCTGAAGTGAACTTCTGTATGCTTCCTGATCGCATGCCCCTCTCCTCTGCTAGGGTGGAAGTGTTGTGATGGTGGAGATTTTGGTGAATTCATCAGTATTCCACTTTCACATAGCGCAATCCTAGTCATATAATGAAGATCTGTTGCTTATACTTGTTGAATGAATGACGAAGTGGTGAACATGAATACTTCCATTTCATGCTAAAGGTTTTCCAAAGCCTCTGATCTGATCATGTGACTACTATATATTGCAGCTTTCTTTCTTTGCCTACCTCTATTTTTATTATATAACACAAATATGTGTGATACAGCTATATGAATGAATTTGACATGATTAAAACATTGGAAGTAACAAGCTTCTGTTTCACATCTCTGCTTACTCTTTCCCGGTGATAACAAGGACAGCAAATTCTTAGTTGTGGTTTTATTTCCTTTTTCTGGGCTTAACACCAAAATGAAACAGTACTTTTTCTCCTATGAGAAAAAAAATCCTCTAAAAAGTAATAGTGATATAATAAATAAAAGATAAAAATGAACTATAATTTGTGGCATAGGAAATATGAACTCAATGACTGTATTTGCTATTATTATTGTTATTACTTGTAGAGAGGGGTGGGGTGGCAGATTTGCTTTTCATTCTAATCACTAGGTGGAAGAGATTTTCTTAGACAGAAGATAAGCTTAACAGTTAAGAATACCAAGCTAGTCTAGGCCAGATGCTGATAGAGGTCAATTTCTTTTAGAAGTTTGAAATGCTTAATTCCTGAAGAACTGCTAACTTCTAACTGAAATTTAAACTGGGAAAAAATGACATCTGTTGAACAGAATGCCAGTGCAGAAGAATTTCTAGTGATTGCATCCATCAACTTTAGTAACCATGTTGTGTCTCGTGTAATTTACACAATTTATCTTAATTATACGTAGCAGAAGTGGAATGTTATATATGGGGCATTCGTGACCTGCTTATGCAATTCTCAGACTATACCTGTACCCTGTACAAAATGGCTTAGTGTTGTGGAAATGACTACATCAGAACCTTTGTCCCTCTGTGGGGATTTTTTTTCCTCTTTCTGTGGAGGGAATTTAGAAGATGGGAACACAGGTAAGTAGAGCCAAAGAATACAAGGACTAGGGTTGAATTTTATCATGACATTTGCACTACAGCTTTCCTGTGCATGGCTTTATGAGAAATGCCTGATGGTTACTCACTTATTTGTCTATTATCTTCACTGATATAAACACGTGGAGAACGTAAGATGAGCCTTAATTTCATTTTACTGTCTCTAGAAATTCACATGGTATGTAGACTGTAATATCCACTCAATAAATGTTGATTCTTGGGAAGTTTCATGGTACTTTCTGAAGCTTGATAATGGAAACCTTGCTCAACTTTGCAACACCTACTTGGTGTTTCTGACTTTGTGGTATTTAGAGACATGCCTAAAGACCATATATCAATAGGCAATTCTGTTAACAAGTCTGGGAAAGTGTATAGTTTGACTGGGTCAATTTTGTTCTTGTTTCATAACCCCTGAGAGCCAAGAGGACATTTCCATATATTCTTGTTCTCCTCATCAATATCTATAAGAGTTCAACTTTGTACTCTACTGGTGGTGCACAATGGAGATTGAGTTTCTACCTTACAAGTTAGGCTATAGACATGCGTGTAATCATGGCAGAATTACCACTTTTCACAGATTCTAAGTGCCCAGTGAACAATAATGTGCAGAGAAACAATGGGTCTAGTAAAAATTTGAGGGGTCTGTGAGATGCCTAAACAGGTGGGGCACTTACTCTGGAGCCTGACCTCAGTTGGATGCCTGAAAAATGGATGAAGGAGAGAACCAATTTGTGGAAGTTGTTCTCAGACTTCCACAAGCACACTGTGGCCCAAACACATCCACAAACATATATACACAGGCATTAAACAACATTAAAACCTTAGCAAAGATAATCTGCCGGAGGATGTACACCAGAAATTTCCAATTACAAACTTTGACTTTTATTGAAATGTTTGTTGTTTCAGAACCATAGCTATGTTGTGCGAGGTGCTGAATTTTCATCTCTCTTAAGCATATTCATTGTATAAATTAGCCCCAAAGAGACTAAAACCTAATGGCTTACTTTTTAAAAAAAGTATTTCTTTGCTGAATCAGTTATTTTTTCATGTGCTAATAATAGGTAAAAGAACATACCCTGAATAGCTTTATAAAATGATTATGACTTTAGTTTTCATGGTTAATTTTAGCCTTAGCTTGTGGAATAGAATTGAAAAGCTCCAATATCAAAACTATAGTTTTATGAAAAGCAATCATTTGATTATTTATACAAAGAATCTGCAAATGAATGATGGTTCTGAAAGCAAGTTTAACTTTATTTTAAGATAGAAATTATTCCCATTTTGTTTTCTCCTAAAAATCCCCATACAAAATAGTAGAATCTTTAAATGGAAGATAGAAAGCAAGAGTAATGATATCATTTGGTGATTAAAATATAGATTGGATTGTAAGCTATCAAAATCATGCTAAACCAAATAAGCTTCATCAAGTTTGAGTGAACAGACCATCTTTGAGAGGGAAAAAAAAGAATGTAGTTGTGACCGAGTGGTTAAGGTGATGGACTAGAGAGGGAAAAAGTGGTAGTAATTTTCATTGCTATTTTCAAATAACATTTGGTGGTGATCAATGCCTGGCGTGTTTTGTAATGCAAGGGATTGATTTTATTCTGCTCTCTCACTTTCCCACCATTCTTAGAACTAGGGCTTATCTAAGATGAATTGATTTCTCTATCACCAATTTCTTCTCAACAGCTAACTCATTCTTTAGTCCTATAAGATTAACTGCTCCTCCAAATGCTGTGGCCAATTTCTGAAGTTTATGGTGCATTTCATAAAGTCTTGTAAATAAGCCTTTACTTCCTTTTAATTATGTGTCCCTGTAGAATGCACGTGCCAGCTTTGCTTCAAATTTATATGTGAGGCCGAGAACCAGGCAAACTTATCATAGGATAATTGTTTTAAATTCTAAAGCCTTTTCTTTATTAAGTTGGCCGAGGTTAAGAACAGCAAGTCTGACAATCAATTATTCTCCTTGTCATTCAAGACCTGACACACAAGACTGTTTATTCTAAGAAAGCTTCTCGGACCAACCACCTCTCTAAATATACCTAGAGCTCCCCTGACACTCAAGCCCAACATACCCCAGAATATTATCTTCTTTTGTGTGTGCATCCTGGAATCTAAATAGAGTGATAACTTTAACAATGTGTTTTATATACTTGTATTCTCTATTCTGGCTCAGTGGTTAAGAAGTCAAAAAGTGTGGAGGCAGACTGTCAGGAGATAGCACTAACTCTGTCACGTGTTAGTGGTGTAGTCTGGGCATTTACTTAACCTACTCATGTCTCAATTTCTTGATCTGAAAATAAGAGATAATACTAGCACCCTCCTAATAGGATTATAAGGATCAAAAAGTCAGAATGTGTAAAGTCACCTCTACTTGTCTCACAGTGTTTTATATAAGTGTTAGAGATTTTATTATGTTTTTGGATGTTTTCTCATTTCTGAATGATTAAGACTACTTGAAGGCAGGATATGTGTTTTCACTATTCACATAAGTCTTTTGTCTAAAATGCAGTGCATCAGGTGGTACATAGCATTTCCTAAAATAACAAACACGACTGGGGAAGGAATTTAGTTGGTAGAGTGTTGTACATGTCCTGGGTTCTTTCAGTCTCACAGAGAGCTGAGGCTGGTGCTACCTGCGAGTAATTCAAGCAGCATGGAAGGGGAGACAGGAGAAAACTCATTCTCAACTTCTCTAGGTTATTTCTCTAGGTTACTTCAAGAGTTCAAGATATATATATATATATATATATATATATATATATATATATATATATGCTACTAAATACTTGTCTCATATTTTTAAGATTGAATTAAGATTTATAAGGATTCAATGTTTATATTTATTACCTTAATATACCTAATAAGTTCACAAAACTATGGTCATGAAAATAATGGATGACTAGGTAATGGCCATACTCTATCTGATTTAAGATTTGACCATGAATAGAAGCCTCTGCAAACTAACTTAAGATTTATGGAGGCATAGCATTGTGTTCAGAGCCTGATGGCACACATCTATATTCCCAGCAAGTGGCAGGTGGAGACAGAAGGATCAGGTGTTCAAGGCTTCATACTTCAGCTACATAGTGAGTTAGAGGCTAGCCCAAGGTATCTGAGACCCGGTCTCAAAAAAAAAAATAAATTGTATACTGAGAAGCAAGGGTGACAGATGTAAGGAAATGAGTTTGCCAAAAGTAGAGATATTAACTGTCTTCCGACACAGTGAAGAAGCAGCCTTCACTTACATTGCAGAAGCTTTTAAGTAGAAATGATAGGAAAGACTATCAGAATCCAGCATAAAGAACCACTTTCTAAATACCTGGCCTGTCTGAGTCAGTAGCCATATAATGTGGTTTGGCCGGGCTCATAGGCAGCTGCTTTTATTTTGCACTCAACGAATGCAAAAGTGTCACTTTCATAGTAGGTAGCTGAGTTGCTTGCATGGCCAATATGCAGACAAGATTATTCGTACATCTACACTGAAGAAAGAAAGGAGTGTGCTTATTCCTTCTTTTTCACTTCACAGGAATGAAGGAGAGAGGAGCACCAAAAGTATGGGTGCCATTGTACTTTTCAAGGTAATATGGTGTGACAGTTCAAGGGCAGCAGAGTGGTGTTTGCCTGGGCCTAGATCATTGAATACTGTGTATCTTAATTAGGGTTTCCTATTGCTGTGAAGAGACACCATGACCATGGCAACTCTTATAAAGAAAACATTTGAGGGGCTTTGGTTACAGTTTCAGAGTTCAGTCCTTATTATCATGGTGGGGATCATGGCAGCATGCAGGTAGATGTGGTGCTGGAGCTGAGAGTGTTACATCTTGCAGGCAACAGGAAGTTGGCTGACAGTCACACTGAGAGAAACTCCAGCAAGAGACCTCAAAGCTGGCCCTCACAGTGAGGTACTTTGTTCAACAAGGCCACACCTCCTAATAGTGCCACTTCCTTTGGGGATCATTTTCTTTGAAACCACCACAGTGTGTGAATCTTAAAACAGTTATGTCTGAGATGGAGGAAATGTACATCAGTTAGCATCAGAAAGCCCATGTCAGGGTATAAATTTCGGAATAGCTGTATATACCTATAATCCCTGTACCCATCTGGTAGAGATAGAATAGTCAAATGTTCAAGATTATAGCTAATTTGCTATACTATAGCTAATTTGAGCTAATCCTAGACTACAGAAGATCCCGACCCCCCAAACCAAAACAAACCAAGATAAAACCATCTAAGTTATTCGTTACCAAATTTATATTTAATTAATTAAAAATGTTTCCACACCCTATCAAATAGATTGGCACAGTATTACCAACACATTATCTTGTCAAGTAAATACACAAAACAGAATTTACATGGCATTGGCTTATAATCTCATTTTATGAAAGAATATTTTTAAAAAAAGAGGGAAATAGAACATGTGCTCACAATGAAATATTGAGCGATTTTAGGGCTATGAACAGGACACATTTTCTACATTCTTCTCATTTCACATTGGTCAAATAAATCCCCAGCGTGAGTTGGCATGAATTCACAAGCACACACTTGGGAACCACTATTTTGGCTTTAGTGATATTCGTTGAGCATTCCACATGAGAGTCTTGTCTTCCATCCCTTCCAGGCTCCTCCTAAGCCTCTTATTATGGGATTGGTATTTTAGCATTAATTCCACAATGTAGCATTTTATCCCCTAGATCCCCACATAACTCAAAAACCTAAAAAAAAAAAATCTCCAGAATTAGATAGCCCCTCGTCCCAATTTAGTCATTGTGTGGGAATCTTATGAATTTACTACTTAGCCTGTAAGCCTGTTCAGGGGCAATGCTTGATTACTCTAAATATCTTTATGACATAGCATTCATATTTCAAAGTATAACAGACTAGAAGTTATAGATGCTATTATTAACCAAAATAATTTAATCCATGAAGAATAGGGACTTAAGGTTTGATGTGTCCCCTAAAAGCCCTTTGAACCTGCCTAGCATTGTATATGAAGTAAAATGTCCCTTTTTCCATTATGGATTATGTATTGAGGATGGTCCTGGGCAAAACTCTTCTAAATACTTAGCACAACAAAAGGACTAAAATCATTTTTTTCAAACTGTAATTGCATTTCAGAAACATTGACACACAATTGTTTCCTACTGAACTGGAGCTTGTGTACGTGAAACCACTCTTTGAAGCATATTATCTACTAATAGAATCATAGTATTTTCTGGAGAGGGAAATGACTGATCTTTGGACTACAAAGTGTAGACAGTACAATACCATTTGGATTCATGGGTCTCGAGTTGTGTTAATTTACTGTTAAATGCTCAGGTTCCTAGTTGAAAGTCACATTATTTAGAAATTCCTACAATGCTTTGACAACTTGGTTCCTAATATATTCAATATAATGCTTTGTGCCTTAGTGAAAATCTCATATCTAGTAGGATTTCAATTGGATTATAGAATTTTCCAAATTGAAGCTACAGCGTCGGATTGCTATGATTAAAAAAAAAAACTGGGCAACTTCTGATGGGATCATTGCTTGGGGTTCTGACAACACCTTCCCTCAGCCGAATTCATCCACCTTTGAGTAATGAACACACTTCATTTATGACCTATAGTTTGAGGATACTCCAGAAAGTTTCCCTTATATATCTTTGTCTCTCCTTTTCTGCCACCACCAGCAGCACAAGTACCACATTGTTCTAGGCTGTCACTTGCATTATAACAAGGGGCACTTGTTCCTTGAAGTCCATTCTTATGTCCATAAAATATTCACTAACAAAGATGTTAAAATTTTAAATGAAATTCTATTGCCTTGTATAAAATTCTTATGTGGCTTCTCATTACATATAGACTGAAATAAAAATTAACTCTTTCTGCAAGACCCTTTGAGATCTGAGCCCTGTGTATGTAAAGACTAGCATGCAAGGTGAGAAAAAAATAGATAAAACTCTCTGCTATGATAAATTTGATAATCTGTCTCAAAGAGGTTGAGAAAGTGTAAAGGTAAAATGCATAACCTAAAGCCCGAAAGTCTTAAAGGGAATGCACTATGTACCTCAAATGGTCATTTCTGGAGAGGAGCGCAAAAGGACAAGATGAAGGCTTGTAGTGATAAGGCGAGCAGGCCTGCTTTTCATCCCGCCCGGCTCCCGCATGGCTAGCTTTACACCTGAAATAACAACACACAAATTGTATTCATTTAAATACTGCCTGGCCCAGTTTCTCTAGCCTCTTATTGGCTAAGTCTCACATCTTTCCTCTTATTGGCTAAGTCTCACATCTTGATTAACCCATTTCTATTAATGTGTGTAGCACCACGAGGTGGTGGCTTATCGGGAAGATTCTAACCTATGTACATCTTGGGCTGGAGCTTCATGGCGACTGACTGACTGTTTTCTTTCTCCCAGGATTCTGTTCTGTCTTCCCCGCCTACCTCTGTTCTGACCTATCAGGCCAAGCAGTTTTAATAAAATTAACCAATGAAAGCAACAGATAAATAGAAGACACTCCTACATCAAAGGCTAGAGTGTCTGAAGGGGAGAAAGTAGGCATAAAACAAGGGGGTGATTTTTGGTGGTGAGAGCAGGGAAGAGCTCCACCCCAAATAGTGTTTTGCACCTCTCATTCCTTTGCCTGCCTGCACTGGCTGCCTTTTACATATTAGATTTTGTCATGTCTCCTCCTGCTTGGCTTTAAGGTCTTTGAGTATAGTGATACTCCTCTCTAACGGCTTCTCCTTTCCATCCCTGCTTCAGGCACTGCTTGTTGAACTCCTATTTCACAGATAGAAGCTCTAGGAAGCCTTGTCTGAGCCTTCAGATGGATCAGTTGTCCCTGCTCTATAGTAATTTGTGTATTTCTCTTGTACTATAAAGTTGTATATTTATGTGATTGCTCTAATTAATATTTGCTCTGCTTTGTCTAGTTTAAGGAACATATGGATAAGAGATATATTCATTTTCTTCATTAAATTCACAATGTCTGCAACACAGTACTCATGAAATATATATTTGATTGAGTGACTGAAGATCAGAAAATAGGAAATAGTCATCCTGGGAGATTTATTATTCTTTATTCATTACATTATATTGGATGTGATTTTTTTAAATATATAATTATGTAGTTTGGGTTATCAGAATTCTAAATCTTCCAGGAAAACATTTTGGGTTTCATTTGGATTATTTTTTCGCAGGGAAATGTGTACAAACTTCAGTGACAGACCAAAGAAATGATCTCACCCATGTCTAACTTAGTGAACCAGTGTGCTTATTGGGGTTACTTACAGGAATGTGGATGATGTAAAGATATCTTTGTCATCAAAAAGACAGCCCGAGTCATGAGCAATGAAAATTGCATCTGTGGATCTTCCTGCATAACTTACAGGCAGCTCTCATGGAGAGAGTCACTTCTCCCCTGGCAATTGCTTACTGATCATGTTGCCTTGGGGAAAGGCACTGTGGTTTTTCTAAGGGGTCTTAAGCTTCCTGAGCTTCCAGAGGCTTGGGGGCTTTCCCACTCTACAGAAAATAACTACCCTACTTCTCTAGTACATATTAATCTCTCTTTCTCTGGACTCAAATGGAGGGCATGGTTAACGACCAGAACTGACAACTTAAAATCTATACATTTTCTAGTATCTAACTATACCTTAATAAATATTAAAACTTATTTTTAAACACATGTTAAAATTGTTGCCTGGGGGGGGAGGGGGAGTGTTGGTGTGGGGGATCTCCAGCAGTTAGGGCAGCGCCAGAGCTGGTTCAGCCATTCTCTCCCTGGGGCTAAGCAGGATGGTGAGTGTTGAAGACCCAGACCTCCCCCCTGGCCACTGGAGAGAAACACTGAGTGAAAGTCTTGTCAAAGCAGGATCTCCTTATATTGCATCAGCCAGGAACTTATATAGGGTTGTGATAGGGAGTGGGAGTCTTGGGATGGGGTGAGGAGGAGAGGGGAATCAGGGCCAATAATATTTTACCATGTTAGCGGTGGCTGGGCAGAGGCGGTCTTAGGTCCGGTTGTGCTGAGTCACTCAGATGCCGCAATTATGGCCAAAGACAGGTCACCAAACTTGAGTTAGGCTCAGGAAGTTACACACTGGGCCTCATGCCCAGGCTTTATGGGGTCCAACAGGTTGGAAATGCAATAATACTTAATGAACTAATTAATTGATAAAACTAGTAACTAATTGTAATTATGTGTCATAAAAATATGATTAATTTTACTATCTGCATCTGAAAGTTAAACATATTAAAACACATTATATACACACTTCCCACCCACAAAGATCAACAGAACTGGTGCCTTACAATCACCCCTGAAAATTCTAGGGACACCTCTTACCCCACAGGTTGGTTGCTCAATATAATTTAAAACAATGTAGCTTATTTACTTCCCTATTAGTAGATACTTCAGAAGTGTGTAAAATAAGCTGAACCTGTCAAGCTAAAAGATAATTCAATGTTCGTGCTCAGCAGCATTGAAGATAATGGGACCATGGCATGTGCTTTTCACACACGCTGGAGTGTGATTGGATCTCCCCTGAGGGAATCTGTACATAATCAAGATGTTTCTGCGACAAGGTAGTATTTGTCTAAGAGATATTCAGTTATGTGCTCAGCTAAGATTGGCTTTTACAAGAACTGACTCTCGTCTTCACGAGAATCCCACAAACCCTTTGCCCAGGGCAAGTCGAAGCAGCTGTGTTATCTGGTCCTTTTCCTTGTTGTCACTTTTCCTTGCTCCCCTTTCTCTTCCGGGATTCCTCTTGGGATTTACTAAGTTGCTTGAATTTCCACACTAACCTACTTACTAGATTTCTAACTATGTAAATATTCGGAATCCTCGGTTGCTTTTGTGCCCTGAATCTAGCCCACTTAGCTGGTTCTCAGATTTTTTCTTGGCCCTGGCGTTTGGCTTGTACCTCCCTGTTTTCAGTCCAGTTGTTGGATCTGGCATTAGCCTTCACTTGGCTCTCTGGGCCTCCAGGTCCTTCTGGAGGACCACCTCACTCCTTTGCTGACTCTCCTCTGTCACAATTGCATGCCACCCTTCCCTCTTGCATTCTCTACCCGCTGTCATCTATTCCTCAAAAGTGACAATCTAGAACTCCCTCAAAGACCACATACCAACCCCCAAGGACAGAAGTTTATATTTTGAAACACTGTCAGCATGATTCCATAAGTTGTTGAGAGGCTGACACAGGATGTGGCCTCTTAGCCTAGATGAACAATATTGCCACTTACCAAATGGGAAATAATAACAATAATTACTAAGAAGGGATTTTTATGAGTGCTTAGTGCCCCAGGGGCCAGAAGCCCTTGCTGTCACATGGGAGCCAGAAAGAGTAGAGGATTTGGCTGAGAAAGAAGGTTTTAAAAGGTCAGGTTATACTGACAGTTCTCATTCCGAGCTTGGTCAAGGAGAAAGAATTGCATTGACTTTCATAATGAAAAATATATTTTCCCTTTGTCAAGGCAGTAGGATGAGGAAGGAGGGCAAGACAGTGAGTAAAAGGGAAATCAATTAGGAATTTCAGAGAGTTAATAGAATATGCCAATTGAAACCCTCCAAATTGCACATTTCTCATTGATAGAGAAGATTTACACAGGTCCAGAATTCGCATTAGCATTAATGAGGATTTTACATGTAAATTCCCAGAAAATCCAAAGGATCGTTAATCCCTTACACCTGGATGCCGTTCTGCACCATACATTCTCACCCTCCGCTTTTTAGAATGCAGTGGATATGAAAAATCACAAATTTGGAAATTTCCTATCCCAGTGACGTAAGTTAAAATGAAGACAAGGTGTTTACAAGAACCTCCTTGCTTCTATGTGACAGAAAATGCACCAACGCCAGCCTTGTTATTAGCTGCTTTCATAGATAAGGTGTTATGTAAATCTGAAGTACAGTTATGTTATTATCACTATATGCTGTTGAATTTGTGAAATCGTGCTGATTATTGGTCTGATGTCTCTGCAGAAAATTATAGCTATTATCAGCTCTTGGGATGAAAGAGGGGTTATCAGCTGCCTGCTGTGATTCCTAGCCCACATGAAAAAATAATAAAGTATTTGAATATAATAAAGAGGACACTAAAATGCGTTATTTCATTGGGAAGGATGAATCGTGAAAAATATGAACCACAGGTGAAATTATAAGGAGGACGATTTCAGAACAGCATTAAGAAAGAATTTTAAATTATTAGATCTGCTCTGCATAGATAGGGCTGCTTTGATCAGTAATGAATTTCCTGTTAATAAATGTTATTTAAGTGGAATAATAATTAACTAATAGTGCTATACAAATGATTTATATATTATCTAGAATAACTCCTTTTATAAGTATAAATTCATTGTGCAAATTGAATGGTCTCATAGCAATTTTATACAAGCACACGATGCATATTTACCATATTCAACATCAGTTCTTACCCTCCTTTGACTCCCCCACTCTGTCCACTTCCCTTGCCACACTCATCATATTCCCATGCCACTTTCATTTCCCCCAACTCTGCCTGCAGATTGTACACATGAGTAAAAATATGCGTGCTAGGTCTTTGTGAAATTGCTTTATTTCACTTAACACGAAGGGGGCCAGTTCCATCCATTTCCCTCCAAATGTCAAATTTTCCTCTTTATGACAGGATGAATAAGAGTCTGCAGCACATATACACTACATTTCATTCATCCATTCATCCACTGATGGGCACATCCATAATCTGGCTATTTTCAATAGTGTCACAGTGAGTGTCACTTGCTTCTGAGGTTTCATTCTCTTCTGATTGTTTAAGAAAATAATTCAGGGCATTGGTTTGGCGAGAAGAAATGGGATTTTTACAGTTTTCACTTTTTCTACAATGTCAGAGCCAAATGCAGTGGCACTCATCTATAATTGCAAAACTTGGGAGGCCTAGGCAGGAAGATTATAATTTGAGGCCAGCCTGAACTACATAATGATACTTCCTATCGTAAACCAAGGGCTGAGGATATAGGTTACTGATAAATCACCTGCTTAACTTAGACAAGGTCTTGAACTCCATCCCCAGAAATAATAATAATAATAATAAAATAGTAAATGTCAAGAACCTCAGGATCATCTCACTCCTTTATATTTTAAGAAAATTTATTTAGAAATAATTACAAGTTCATAACTTTTGCAAAACTGCTAGTATCTCTCGATGGTTATATCATCCATAGTGGTAGTAAAATGTAACAATGATGAATCTTACAGCATTTATTTATTTATTTTTTTACTAAATCAAATACCACCCTCAAAGAGTATAGGCTTCTGAAGAATGTTTTGAATATTTCTATTATTAAACATAGTCATAGGAATGGGACTGTTTCAGGACTGGCTGGTGTGAGCTCTCCCTCCCTCCCTCCTCTCTCTTGTTCCTGTGTAAGGGACCGAGAAAGAAACACATCTGTTACCTAGTAATCTAATATACTGCATATGTTTTTTCTACCAATGCTTTTAATTTTCGCCTCATAAAACTCAAACATAAGGACTTGATATCATAAAAAAGTGCCAAGTAAGTTTTCAGAGCAAGAGCTCATACAGAGGCCTAACTGACCTAACATCTCCCACTTCTGCTATTATGAGAATTAGTTCATTATTAATGGGCTTTTTAAATACAGATTTTGGTAAAGGTGGAGGTCAAAGAACCTTCCCCTTCCCCAAGTTGATATAAGTAAATATAATGACTTAAATTCACAACATCAAGAAAACAATTCTTAAAATTTCATTTCTTTATTATTCAAATGATATTACTCATGTGCAGAAGAGCCTTGCTATGTACAGTTGTAGTTTATATAAAGATATGTTTATTTGAAAAGAATTAAATGACTAGTCTTTTAAAAAATTATTTTTGGTTTTTCAAGAGAGGGTTTCTTCCAGCTCTTGGGTGGCAGAGGTTGGCAGATCTCTGTGAGTTTGAGGCCAGCCTGGTCTACAAGAGCTAGTTCCAAGAGAGGCTCCAAAGCTACAGAGAAACCCTGTCTCACCCTCCGCCCCCAAAAGACAGGGTTTTTCTGTGTAATCTTGGCTGTCCTATAACTTGCTTTGTAGACTTGTAATCCAGGCTGGCCTCGAACTCTAAGGGATCTGCCTGCCTCTACCTCTAAAGTTCTGAGATTAAAGGCATGTGCCATTACTACCCAGCATTAAAGATTTATTTTTAAATTATAGATTCACATGCAGTTGTACAGAAAAATATAACATGTAACTTTTGTTTAATTTTCTTCAAACATTTCTTGAGAACTGTAGTACAATTGGATTACATACTTAGTACATAGTATGGCTTCCAACAAGGAAATTGACATGTAATCCATCATTTTTATTTTGATTTTTCTTGTCTTACATGTATTAATTTCTCTGTCTCTGTCTATCTGTCTCTGTCTGTATTTAATTCTTCATATTTTCTACACATACTCCTATGACCACCAGCAGAATCAAGTTTACAAGGTTGCATCAACACAGGTATCTTTTTTTGCTGATAAATTATCATTACAACATACTTTTGTGCTCTGCATTTATTACCTCCTGGCAATCATTATGATCTTCTCTGTCTCCATAATTTCATTTCAAGATTGTTATTTAAATTCAATCATATATCAGCAGTGGTGGCACACACCTGTAATCCCAGCACTTGGGAGGCAGAGGCAGACAAAACTCTGAGTTTGAGGCCAACCTGATTTACAAAGCAAGTTCGAGGATACCCAGGGCTACACAGAAAACCTGTCTTGGAAAACAAATCAAAACAAAAACTAATAAATGAGCGAATTAAATCATATTTTATAGGACATTTTAATATTGCCTAATTTACTCGTAATATTTTCCTGGAAATTGAACTAGGTTATCATTTATGAGTAGATTTTATTGTTGGGTAGAATTTCATAATATGGATAAAAGTTGTTAACTTAGTAATTCATGTATTTGAGGAAATCTGGGTTGTTCTCTTTTAATTATGTTTTCTAATTTTGCATACTTGTCTGTGTACCACATGCATGCCTGGTGCCCATGGAGGCCAAAAGACAATTTCTGAACTTCTGTAATTGGGGTTACAGATGGCTATGAACACCATGTAGATGCTGGTCCTCTGGAAAAGCTGATCCATCTTCCCAACCCCAAGTTTATGTTTTTATAACAAACAAAACTGTTTTAACATTAATGTACATGATTTTTTGGAGTATATATGCACATATTGGGGTGTGTGCATATTCATTACAAGTGTGTTTGTGTGTGTGTGTGTGTGTGTGTGTGGTGTACATGTACATACAGAGTTCAGCAGAAAACCTTGGGTACTATTCCTCATGTTTTGTCTGATGTTCATTCGTTCGTTCATTCGTTCATTCATTCATTCATTCATTCTCTCTTTTCCTGAGATAGCGTCTCTCACTGGCCTGGAACTTACTATGTAGGCTACAGTTGTTTGCCATGGAGTCCCATGGATCCACTCTCTCTGTCTCTCCACTGTTGAGATTACATGCAAGTGCTACCATACCTAGCTTCTTAAAAGTGTGGATTCTAAGACTTATTTGCTCCTGCTGGAAAGGAAAGTACTTTATAGGTTGAGGTATCTTCCAGTGCATACAGATTTTTCACATGAGCCTAACTATTTCTTTAAGATAAATGTCTAGAAGAGCATGTACTTAGTCATGTGGGAGTTGCACATTTAATTATAAAACTTGTAAGACTTTGTTATATATTCTTTTCCAAAGTGACTCCGCCATCTGCGTTAACAGTCTTTCACCGAGTGTTTCATTTCATGCTAGCCGCATTTCTGATCCCGTTAAGTATTTTACATGCATTAACTCATTTAGTCTTCAAATTATCCATTTTAACCTTGAGAAAATTAGGGCCCAGAGAAGTTAGTGTTTAGCTAGAGAGTAGTAGAGCTAGTCTTGAACCAATGTCATTCTGATTCTAGACACCATGTACTCTTAACAATGATCTACCTTAACTGCTCATTTCTAGAATAGTCTCCAACAATGCAGGTAATAAGCACTTCTTAGAAAATAAATTTTTGTGTATGCGTGACACATAGGAAGTAAGCAATACAGAAAGCATATAATAAGTTCTAGTTTCATCTTCAGATGTTAAGAAATCTGTTTGGATAACCATGAAAACTAAAGGACAAGTTTCTTTTTTGTTTTTATTGAGCTATATATTTTTCTCCCCTCCCATCTCTTTCTCCCCATTGCCCTTCTACTCTCTTCTGTGATCCCTACGCTCACAATTTACTAAGGAAATCTTATCTTTTACTATTTCCCATGTAGATTAGAAACATGTATGTCTCTCTTAGGGTCCCCATTGTTGTATAGGTTCTCTGGGATTATAAATTGTTGTCTGGTTTTTTCTTTGCTTATGTCTAAAAGCCACTTATGAGTGAGTACATACATTATTTATCTTTCTGGGTCTGGGTTACCTCACTCAATATGATGTTTTCTAAATCATCCCATTTGCCTGCAAATTTCAAGATGTCATTTTTATTCCTGCGATGTAGTACTCCATTGTGTAAATGTACCACATTTTCCTTATCTATTTGTAACGGCGTAAACGAATGCAGACAGATTGTAAAAATATATATACAGCTTTAATGTCGAAATAGGCTTACAGAACCACCGTTCCCGCGGAGACCAGGAAAGCAGAAGAAGGGACGGCTGGGAGCACACTTGCCAAATTTATAGGCAAACATTAGCCCGAGGCGAACACGCCCCCTAAGGGGCGGGACTTATCCCTACATCCATTCTTTGATCAAGGGGCATTCCAGAATCTGGAAACAACCTAATTTTTTGATTACCAATTTCTTGAGTTCTCTGTATATTTTGGAGATCAGCCCTCTGTCTGATGTGGGGTTGGTAAAGATCTTTTCCATTTTGTAGGTTGCCGTTTTGTCTTGTTGACCATGTCCTTTGCTTTACAGAAGCTTTTCAGTTTCAAGATGTCCCATTTATTAATTGTTTCGCTGAGTGTCTGTGTACTGGAGTTATATTTAGGAAGTAGTCTCCTGTGATATGTTTAAGTGTACTTCCCATTTTCTCTTCTGTGAGGTTCATTGTCGTTGGTTTTATGTTGAGGTTTTTGATCCATTTGGACTTGAGTTTTGTGAGAGACATCATCTGTCACAATAGCCACAAATAACATAAAATGTCTTTGAGTAACTCTATAACGAAACAAGTGAAAGACCTGTATGACTAGAACTTTGATGAAAGAAATTGAAGAAGACACCAGAAAATGGGAAGATCTTTCACGTTCTTTGGCAGGTAGAATTAACATAGTAAAAATGGCAATCTTACCAAAAGCAATCTACAGACTCATTGCAATGACCATCAAAATCCCAACAAAATTTTTCAAGACCCTGAAAGAACAATATTCAACTTCATATGGAAAGGCAAAAATCCCAGGATAGCCAAAACAATCCTGTACAATAAAGAGACTTCTAGAGGAATCATAACCCCTGGCTTCAAACTCCATTACAGAGCTACAGTACTGAAAACATTCTGGTATTGGCATATAAACAGACAGGAGGACCAATGGACCTGAATCGAAGACCAGGTATTAATCCACACACCTAGGAATACCTGAATTTTGACAAAGAAGCAAAAAATATAAAATGGAAAAAAAAAGAAAGCATATTCAGCAAAAGGTGCTGGTATAACTGGATATCAACCTTTAGAAGAATGAAAATAAAGGATTAATTTCTAAGTTGCTCATTGGAGCACACTCAGTCTGGTTCTGTTGAACTGGAGTTTAGGCTAGTAGTCTGGATGAGGTAGAATGGAAAGCACAGTGATTGTGTTATCAAAATACCCGAGCTCACCAGATGTGGCCATTAGCAAGTCACTACTATCACTGCAACACTTGCTTATCTGTGAAATGTGGTAATAATGTTTTTTCATGGGGACTTGGTGAAGATATATAAGCCAATGTATATGTACTTTATAAGCTCTAAGCACTATATAGTTATAAAGTGTTATTATTGTTACTACCTGAAGTGATTTATTAGGGTTGCAGATATCACACCCACAATACTTTGATCATGCAAAGAAAATCAACTTATAGGATTGCCTCTAATCTAGTCTTGACTTTTCTTTGATTCTTCCCACCTCAACTGAGAGATGGGTACAAGTACTAAAAGTGGACATAACCAATTTTATTTTAAACTCAGCCTGATTTGGTAATCAAATCCAGGGATTGGTAATCTTTTACTGAAGAGAACTGGATAATAAATAATTTTTGATTTGTAGACACTATATATTCCTGGTAGGAAGCACTCAACTCTGAAAGCTATCATTTATCTATTGATGGCATATAAATAAAGGGAGTGGTTAGAATTATACTTTATTTGCCAACATGGGTGACTCATTTGCCTCATGGGTCATAATTTCCCAGGGTCCCATATAAGTGAGCCCTTTAATTTTTAGTTACTCTAGCATAAAAATGCTATATCAGAGAAATATCCCGTCACTCATTTTTATAAGACTATATACCTAGGGGTGTAGGGAAAAAGATAATGGACCACTAGAGGTTAAAGTGAAGATGAATGTTATAAGATGTAGCTTCTGTATATTCTTCTTGCTATCCTTGCTATTCTGGTGACTGTCAAATATCTTTTTGCATCTGTTTGCTACTTGCTTTACTGGCATTCATAGTTGAACATTTCAGTTTCATCAGCCATGATTTTATTTCCTTTTCTTTGATTGGCCAAAGCCTAGTAACGTAGTCTAGCTGCTTCTGCTTCCTCTCAGCCTCTACTGTTAATGGACTCTGGCTCTTTAAGGTGTGACTGGCTGGTGTATGCAACAGGCTCCTTTATTTGGAGTTGTGGCTCTCCTAGGAAACTCAGTGGTTTTCCTGGACAATGGATATTCCTCATGGAAAGTAAAGGAAGATTGGGAAAGCCAAACTTGAGGTGTCTCTCTTCTTCACTACAGCTGACCATGTTCTGGAATTTATGGAGAAGTCTAGCTTGCACTTTATGTGGTTAAGGGACAAATGGTATGACTTTCTCTTATTTTCTTCTGCTTTCCTATGCAAATTTAGCTTCCTTTCCCTTCCCTCTTTCTCTTCCTCCTCCTAGAGCTCCCCAGGTTGGAAAGGTGGAATTCTTGTTTATTTCCCTAAGCTTGTATTTGCTTGTGTCATGTAGTTGGTTTAACTTTCATAGGGAAATGGATGACTTTTCTAAGTCCCTCCATGAGAGATTCATCCTTCAAACTCAGTCCTTAATTTGCTGAGGGGGATTAAGTAATTTATTTTATTTTTCAATCTCTCTCTCTCTTTCTCTCTCTCTCTCTCGTGTGTGTGTGTATGCATGTGTGCCTGTGCACCTCATTCATGCCTGCATGCTTGAGTGTATTTTTCTCTACCACTCTCTGTATAGTCTCTCCCTGATTCTAGAACTTACCATTTGGGTTAGGCTGTTGGCCATTGTGCCATTGGGATCCATCTCTCTCTGCCTTGCACCCAGTGCTTGAGTTCCAGATGTGTGCCACCACTCTCACTTTTGTGTTGTTAGTAAAAGTGCATAGCAAACATATTAGCCACAAATCCACCACCCTAGCCAAAGCATTCCGCACATATGATTAATCTTATTTTTCTAAATAGCGTGTGCATATTAATTATATATAGCATAATGTATATGCATATTGTATATAAAATTACATATAATTTTTTGCATGGGTCTGTCAACCTTAACAAGAAACAGAAGAGTGTACTGATACTTAGGAAGGAATACATTTTGCATCATGACTAATGAAAACCCAGAGACAGATATTGGGGTTCAAGCTGAAGATCAGAAAAGTAAAGCAGTCAAGCCACTACCTCTACCAAGGCTCAGACAAACAAAGGTGTGTTCCTGTCCTCAAAATGCCTGCAGACTGCAGTGCTCTCCACCAAACCTCAGACTGTACTGCTCTTGTCTCCTCCAGTCTTATATACCTCTCTCTGCCCAGCCATATCACTTCTCTACCTCCCTACTGCTGTGACTCCTGAGTGCTGGGAATACTTTTGTGTGAGTTCTATTTCTCTTTTAAACAGTTTCAATCTTGGGTAGCCCAGGGTGTTCTTGAGTCCTTGGTTAAAGGTGTGTGCCACCACTCCCTGGCCTCTAGTGGCTTAGCTCTGCACTCTGATCTTCAGACAAGCCTTTCTATGAAGCAGGATTTTTGAAGGACTTTCCTGTCTTTTTTTGACAAGGTTTTGTAGTTACTCTCTTTTGTGTCCTACTTGTCCAATTTGGACAGCATACTGTCGGCAGTTGAGGCAGCAGTTGCCCAGTTGCTTAATTTGCCACAAAGAAAATAAATTCCATGTGGAGTTTCTTTGATGCCTACTATCTTCTCTGAAGTAGATTGGTGCTGCCAGGAACGGATATGTCTCATTTTCATAAAAAAAATAAAGAACCTATGTTATTAAAGCATCTTAAATGCCTATCCTGTAGATCTCTGAAGTGTTTGAATATTATATATATATATATATATATATATATATATATATATATATATATATATATAGTAGGGCAAGAACTCTATGAGGTAGGCTACTGTGTAGAGAAGGTATCAATAGTTGAACTGTTGGAGAAAATGATTAATGATATTTTATTTGTGTTTTGATAAAAAAAGGCTTCCCTGAAGTTCTGCAGCCAGCGAGTGGTGGCACACACCTTTAATTCAAGGACTCAAGGCCACCCTTGGCTACCTGAGATTGAATCTGTCTAAAAACCAAATAGACCTCACACAGAGGTGTTCCCAGCACTCGGGAGTCACACACCTTTAATCCCAGCACTAGGAAGGTGGAGACAGAAGTGATGTAGCTGGGCAGAGATCGATATATAAGGCAGGAGGAGTCAAGAGCAGTACAGTCTGGGGTTTGGTGGAGAACATTGCAAGTCTGTAGTCATTTTGTGGACAGGATCACACCTTTGTTTGTCTGAGCCTTGGTAGAGGTAAGAACTCTCTATTGGCTGGCTGTTTTGCTTTTCTGATCTTCAGCTTGAACCCCAATATTGGTCTCTGGGTTTTTAATAGTCATGCTACATCTAGTGCAGAACTTTTGAGGCACAAATTCTTGAAAAAGCCATTTGCCTGTGGCTTTACAGTCACCAAAATAAGTTGGAGATACATCTGGCTGGAGTCACTGCCCAATGAGCTAGGTTTTTCTTTCTTTTCTATTGGCGGGCTTTCCCGCACCTTCTCGGGCTGCTGCCAAACTAGGTAGCTGCCATGAAATCCAGGCAGGAATTTACTGTTTCACACAGCAGCAATAAGCTCCACATACCCAAATTTATGGGACACAATGAAAGCAGTGTGAAGAGGAAAGTTCATAGCACTAAATGCCTAAATAAAGAAGCTGGAAAAAACCCACACCAGTGAGTTAACAGAACATTGGAAAACTCTAGACGAAAAAAAAAAACCAAAATCACCCAGAAGAACTAGACTCAGGAAACAATCAAATTGTAAGCTGAAACCAACAAAATAGAAACAAAGAAAAACAATATAAAGAACTAATGAGACAAAGAGTTGATTCCTTGAGAAAATTAACAAAACAGACAAACCTTCATCCAAACTAAGCCAAAAACACAGAGAGAATATCCAAATTAAGAAAATCAGAAATGAAAAGGGGGACATAACAACAGATATTGAATAAATCCTGAAAATCATTAGGTCATATACTCCACAATATTGGAAAAATTAAAGGAAATGGACAACTTTCTGGATAAATATCACTTACCAAAATTAAATCAAAACCAGATAAGCAATTTAAATAGACCTATAACTGCTAAAAAATAGAAACAGTCATCAAAAGTCTCCCAACAAAAAAGGCCAGAACCAGATGGTTTCAACTCAGAATTCTACAAGTTTTTCAAAGAAGAACTAATACCAATATTCCTCAAATTGTTCCACACAATAGAAACAAAAGGAACATTGCAAAACTCTTTTTTATGAGGCTACAATTACCCTGATACCCAAACCACATGAAGACATTATTAAGAAAGAGAATCATAAGCCGGGCGGTGGTGGCCCACGCCTTTAATCCCAGCACTCGGGAGGCAGAGGCAGGCGGATCTGTGGGAGTTCGAGGCCAGCCTGGTCTACAAGAGCTAGTTTTGGGACAGGCACCAAAAGCTACAGAGAAACTCTGTCTCGAAAAACCAAAAAAAAAAAAAAAAAAAAAGAAAGAAAGAAAGAAAGAGAATCATAGACCAATCTCACTCATGAACATTGATGCAAAAATACTCAATAAAATATTGACCAACTAAATCCAAGAATACATTAGAAAAATCATCTACTGTGATCAAGTTGGGTTCATCCAAGATATGTAGGGATGGTTCAACATATGAAAATCTGTCAATGTAATTCACCATCTAAACAAACTGAAAAATAAAAACCACATGATACTATCATCAGAAGCCAAAAAGTCTTTTGACAAAATACAACATCCCTTCATGATAAAGGTCTTGGAGAGAGCCCAGATACAAGGAACATACCTAAACATAATAAAGGCAACATACATCAAGCCAACAACCAACATCAAACTAAATGGAGAGAAACTTGCAGCGATCCCACTTAAATTAGGAACAAGACAAGATGGTCCACTCTCTTCATATCTATTCAATATAGTTCTTGAGGTCCTAGCTAGAGCAATAAGACACCAAAAGGAGATCAAGGGGATACAAATCAGAAAAGAAGAAGTCAAACTCTCAATATTTGCTGATGATATGATAGCTTACATAAGTGACCACAAAAATTCTACCAAGGTATTTCTACAACTCATAAACACTTTCAGTAATGAAGCAGGATACAAGATTAACTCAAAAATATCATTATCCCTCCTTTACACAGATGATAAATGGGGTGAGAAAGAAATCAGAAAAGCATCTTCCTTCCCAATAGCTATAAATAGCATAAAATATCTCGGAATAACTCTAACCAAACAGTTGGAAGACCTGTATGACAAGAACTTTAAATCTTTGAAGAAAGAAATTGAAGAAGACAACAGAAAATGAAAAGATCTCCCAGGATGTTGGGTAGGTAGAATTAACATAGTAAAAGTGGCAATCTTACCAAAAGCAATCTACAGATTTAATGCAATGCTCATCAAAATTCCAGCAAAATTCTTTACACACCTCGAAAGAACAGTACTCAACTTCATATGTAAAATCAAAAAATAGAGGATAGCAAAAACAATCCTGTACAATAAAGGAACTTTGGGAGGCATCACAACCCTGACTTCAAACTCTACTACAGAGCTACAGTACTGAAAACAGCCTGGTATTGGCATAAGAACAGACAGGAGGACAAATGGAACCTAATAGAAGACCCGGATATTAAACCAAACACCTGATTTTTGACAAAGAAGCAAAAAATATAAAATGGAAAAAGAAAGCACATTTAACAGGTGGTGTTGGCATAACTGGATATCAACATTTAGAAGAATAAAAATAGACCCATATCTATCACCACACACAAAACTCAAGTCCAAATGGATCAAAGACCTCAACATAAAACCAACCACACTGAACCTTATAGAAGAGAAAGTGGGAAGTACAATTGAATGCATAGGCACAGGAGACCACTTCCTAAATATAACCCCAGTAGCACAGACACTGAGAGAAACAATTAATAAAAGAGACCTCCTGAAATTGAAAAGCTTCTACAAGGCAAAGGACATGGTCAACAAGACAAAAGAGCAACCTACAGAATGGGAAAAGATCCTTAACAATCCCACATCAGAGGGCTGATCTCCATATATACAAAGAAGTCCAGGTGGTGGTGGCACATGCCTTTAATCTCAACACTGGGAGGAAGAGGCAGGTGGATCTCTGTGAGTTTGAGGCCAGCCTGGTCTACAAGAGGTAGTTCCAGGACAGGCTCCAAAGCTACAGAGAAACCCTGTCTTGAATCTCTCTCTCTCTCTATACACACACACACACACACACACACACACACACACACACACACACATATATATATATATCAAGAAATTGGTAAGTAACCCAGTAAAAAATGGTGTATAGAACGAAACAGAGAACTCTGAACAGAGGAATCTAAAATGGCTGAAAGACACTTAAAGAAATGTTCAACATCCTTACCTATCAGAGAAATACAAATGAAAACAACTGTGAGATTCCATTTTACACAGATAAAAATGGCCAAGATTAAAAACACTGATGACAACTTATGCTGGAGTGGTTGTGGGGTAAGGGGAACACTTCTGCATTGCTGGTGGGAGTGCAAACTGGTACAACCCCTTTGGATGTCAGTATGGAGATATTTCAGAAAATTAGGTAAAAACTTTCCTCAAGACCCAGCAATACCACTTTTGGGTATTTACCCAAATGATTCTCAATCGTATCACAAGGACTTGTGCTCAACTATGTTCACAGCAGCTTTGTTTGTCATAGTCAGAACCCGGAAACAACCTAATGCCCCTCGACCGAAGAATGGATAAGAAAAATGTGGTAGATGTATACAATGGAGTATTACACAGCAGAAAAAAATAACGACATCTTGAAATTTGCAGGCAAATGGATGGAGCTAGAAAGCATCATATTGAGTGAGGTAATCCAGAACCAGAAAGACAATTATCACATGTACTCACTCATAAGTGGTTTTTAAACATAAAGCAAAGAAAACCAGCCTACCAATCACAATCCCAGAGAACCTAGACAACAATGAGGAACCTAAGGGACACTACATAGCTCTAATCTACATGGGAAGTAGGAAAAGACAAGATCTCCTGAGTAAATTGGGAGCATGGGGACCATGGGAGAGAGTTGAAGGGGAGGGGAGAGGAAGGAAAGGGAGCAGAGAAAAATGTAGAGCTCAATAAAATCAATAAAAAAGAGAAAAAGTCTTTTAAAATAGAACAAAATAATAAAAACAAAAACAAAACAAATGTTACCTTGTTCTTTGTCTATGTCTTCTGTCAAAAGTGCTAATCTCTTTGTTACCCATTATCCCTCCATTCCTAAAGCTACTGCATAAGGCAAACTAGTTATATGCTAAACACACAAGAAGGCTCAAAAAAGAAATATAAAATTATTTTAGATAATTGTTTAGCCTCTCTTCAGGGTTGTTGTGGCTATGAAAAGCAGTAAATTTAGTGATTAAAACATAAAATGTGAAGCTGTACATATCTGGCTTTAAGTCTCCATATCACTGCTTGCTGGCTGTATGATTGGATAGTTGTGTAATTCCTTAATGCTTCAGTCTCCAAAACTATACAATACAGATAATGATAGAATTTAACTATGAGATTAAAGTGAATATATGAGAATGAGAATAGAGTGAACATATTATCAGTATATGATAAAATATATCTTTCTTGTTTGTAACCCAGGGTTATCAATTAAACAAATGATCTCTGAATGCATCTAAGTCCTTATGTACAAATCTAATCTTGGCATATGGATCCAAATTCATTTCCCCTGAGAGAAGTAGAGGAGGAGGTAGGCAAGCTCGAGTTGACTAATACTACTTAGAAGTTGGAAGCAAGCAGAAAAGCAGGGGAAGGATGGTCTGGGCTTTTCTTGGTCTCGATGTTTACTTTATCTTCCAGAACTAGAAAGGGAAAAGTCGAAGTAGAAAGAAAAGGCAGAATAGGTAATGTCGAGTCGCCCCGGACTGGCGAATTCGATTGTTGCATACTTCTCCCACAGCACTACTGTGCATCCTGGTCCACAGCAGTTAGAGAAAACCACTGTGAGTTGTGCTCAAAATCAAAGGACACTGGAGGCTGTTGACCACATGAAACCCAGGCAGGATAGTTATTCATCAGTATTCCATGAGAGCACATGGGAGAATTCCAGTGGAAGGAGTGTTTGATGTTTTGCAAATAACCCTTTGCCATGGGAGTGGTGTGGGGCAGGTCAGCAAAGGAGGAAATCATATTGATTTGATTTGCTGTGTTACTTGTGTATATTGAAAAATTGAACAATTGTTTTAAAGATGGAGCACCAATCAAATTTGTTACTTACGTGATGCCTTGATTCTGTCCTTGACACTGACAATAAGTTTATAATAGGCAAAAGGTGTCTATTTTTCCCCTTTGCTTTCATTCAGCATCCTTATTTTCATTAAAATTGTTTCTGGGTCTTGTGAATTGTGGTACATATCTACTGCTCTCTGTAGCAAAGGTATGGGGGCATAGGAATAAGAGCTGGAAAAAATGAGATGAAAGGTCAAGTACCTACGGTATTCCATTCTAACCTTGGGCAGAAGCCAGCTACGGAATGTGGAAGGTAATAAGGCGAGCTGCAGTGTTTTACAATAGGTTGCCTTGCAAGCCGTGCTGATTGTGGGCTGTTCTCTCACAGTTCTACTTATTATAGCCCTCCAACCCTGACCAAATGCTACTAAACAAGTATTCTGAAAAGTTGGAATGTGCATACATCACACTGATTAAAATTCATTCTAAAATATCTGTCTTCTTGTAATTAGGTAAGGGACGGAAGAATGGGAGTTCTTCTAATGTCTACTGAGGTTCCAGCAACTGGAGGGGCAGATGGGGATGAAATACACAACTTGTGGTGGGGTCATAAGGAGAGGAGAAATTGTAGGACTTCGAGTCTGTAACTGACTCCTGATGTTTAAATAAATGTATTCTTCTGGCCAGTGTCTGCAGGCTCTCTATTTATTGCTGCTTTTGAGATTAGCTTTCTGCCACGGTTCTTAGTAATGTATCCTGACCAAAATCTGACACGTCTCCCTCTCTCTTGCCCAATATTTTATTTAACAAAAGCTACTCCTTATATAGACAGATGGGACCACAGCAGATACACAAAGGTATCTAGCAGTTAGGGACAGCTGTTTCAAGTAAATGCAGTTTACAGATGGTGAAGAAATGCCAGATTATACCAATTTTCCTGAAGTGCTTTTGAAAGGCTTGTAGATATGCAGATACCTCTGTTATACTCTGGAAACAATTATATTGCCAGTAGTAACAGACTGATGTGGGATGTTTCTGTGTGATTATTCAGGTCTGGACAGCCAGGAAACTAAAGTGCAGTCTCTGCCTCCAACAGACCTGAGTGGTCTCTCTGCCCTCCTCTCTGTCACTCTATTTCTATAACTATAGTCTTGCTGAATTTTGGATAATAGCCCCAAAGGCAAAGTGTACCTTAATTAGAGAGGCAATCTGCTTATTTATTCAGGACCCTGTTAAATGATGCCATGTTTTATGAACTTCGGGTACCAAACCATGATAGATCTTCCAAAAAAGGACAACCTGGAGGAATAGGCAATGTATTTTCAGCTATCCATGACTTCAACTCAGTACAAGTACAGAGTTCCAGGGCACAAGTTCTATTCCTAGTTCAATCATTTAAATTTTGCACATGGTATTAAAAAAACTCTGTTACACATGGGGCAGGCAAGTTCACAGAGGTAGTGATGAGGAATCAGGTAATTGAAACAAGTGCTTTAAAGAATATATATGTATATATATTCATTAAAGCATATATATATATATATGGTACTGGAGTTAGTCTCTTTACTAAATTGTTTATGAGATCTTCTTTTAAAAACCCTTAGATGGCATTTGCAAGGCCAAATGTCACTCTAATTATACCACACCAGACTTCTACCCCGAGTATGTTATCTGAAATACGTGAAGAGATGCTTGCTTCTAGAGTTTACTGAAAATATTATCTTGGTTTTTTTCCTCTTGTATTTCACCTTTTTTTGATGTCAGAACTGTGCTTCTCAAAGTGTGGCTTCTCTACCACCTCTATTCAAGTTACTCTTTTACTGTGAGTTGTTGTCCTAAGATTCATATCTGGTGAAGATACAAAAATTCAAATCTGAACTTTTCACACTAAAGTTTGAGAACTGGAATATTAAGTTTGTCTAGAGCAGAGGGGAAGTGGTAAATTTATTTTATTTGGGGGTGGCAGGGGGAGAGGATCAGTCTGAATATCAGTGTCCAGAAAACATATACATGCTAACCAGCAAATACAATTTCAAATTCTTTCCTCTTACCACTTACTACCAGTGTGGACTACCTTATTCTCTGCAAATTTCCCTTTGAAGAGGGAGAGGATGATACCGTACATTTGCTTCCTTTCTACAGACTGATATGTGCAAGCATGTGTTTCCTTTCCTCTCTTTCTCTGTGGACTGAGAGCTAGTTTTAAACTATGGCATCAAAGTCGGAGACAGGTAGATATGTGTGCATCATCAGTGATTCTCAAACTGGAGTACCCAGCCCAGTAGCATCAACATCACCTGGGAGTTTGTCAAATATGCAAATGCTCAACACCCTGCATCCACTAGACCTACTGAATCACAACTTCTTGTGGGTTCAGCATTCTGTTTTAACAAGCTCCCGAGGGATTCTGATGTATGGTGAAGTTTAAGAACTACTGCCTAAAAGCATTTTCTAGCCCCAAACTGCATCCTCTCTAAGCCCAGAGGCGGCTGGAACAGGAAAGTGATGGTTGATTTAAGCAGGAAAATAAGGGCATCACAATGTAAAAATAATTATTTAATTGTAAAAGTCTTACTTAGCGTATCTGTTCCCTAGGGAGATAAGACTTAAATAGCAATTCTCCTAAGAGTGACTATAAACATTATACCTATACAATATGCACATACTATTTCAACATCCAATTGCTTATATATATATATATATATTTAGATGTATGCATCTATACCTACAATTAAAGTTATCATCTGTAAACAATAGGAAAAGAACAAAAACATTTAAGTAATAATATAATTGTAAGCAATAGATATTGATGAAAATGAAGGCATGGGAACAAACATGAAATATATACCAATCAGCAAGTTCACATGATATGCATTTTGGGATCTTGAGGGAATTCACTAATGATTTCAGTAGGACACTTACAACCAGAAAACCTGGGCAAACTCACTTGGGTATGAACCATGTTTTGCCTTGTCAGTATTCTGCATAATGCAAGTGTATTCACTAGATCCCTTCTACCCTACCACCATTACTTCTTCCCACCCGTGGAAGAACACTGTTTTACTACCCTACCACCATTACATTCTTCCCACCCGTGGAAGAACACTGTTTTAGATGTGTATGATACCAGTGTCAACAAAATACACCTTTAAAGTGTGCTTTTTAATAAATGGGATTTTCTGAGCATTGCATACTGCACCCCTTAGCCCCTGGTGTGTAACGGTGGAAAACGGGGCAGCTTGGGTTGTATGGCCTTTAGCTGCTGAGATTTACTGTCTTGCAATCTGGCAGGACGGACAAGTGCAAACTGGTGGTTTTCTTACAGGTAAAAGTCTTGAAAGGAAGGCACATTGGAGAACAAAGGATCAACTTGGGTTGGTCTTGGGGTCAGATCCAAGGCTGAGGAAAGCAAGATACAAATTGGGAGGATTCCTTTTACACCAACTTGCTGAAGCCTCCACAATGCATTACTGACCACATTCCTGATCCTAGCTTGATGCTCTAGCCTCACTGCCAGCCAGTCAGCTCAGAAGCTCCTTGGAACAAGGGGAGGTGCTTTTGTGAAACTCACCCTTGAAATAGAGAGCTTCAAGTGTATTTTAGTCACAAATGTGGTGATGGATAGTTCCAGAAGGTTGTGGATATGGATTAGAAGTAGTGATATTCTTTCCCTGGATACATTTATATACTTTTACCTAGACTTTTTTATATTTCAGTGTATGATAGCCTTTAACTCCTCTTGCTCTGTTGTCCTATTCAACTTTTCAATCCATATTCACATATTAAGGATTCTAAGTTATGTTTATATAGGCCACTTATGTCAGAGCAAATGGAAATTAGTGAAAAGATTACTCAAAGGATTACTATTTAGGAGAGAGTAGACCTGGGTAATTGTCCATGGACTACTCATGCCTGGTCTGATCATTTTGTGGACAGCACTTGAGCAGAACTTAAATCAGTTTCTCGCTTGTAAAATATAGGCTTTGAATCATATGACCTGTAATATATGCACTGACCTTTTACATTCTGTAACATGCTCATAGTAGTTCCTAACATACAAGATTTTATCATTTGCTGTATTAATTTATTTTTAAAGATTTATTTCATTACGTGTGTGTGTGTGTGTGTGTGTGTGTGTATGTGTGTGTGTGTGTAGAAGTCAGAAGTGGGTTTCTGATCCTCTGGAACTGGAGTTGTAGATGGTTGTGAGCCACCCAATGTGGGTATTGGGGTCTGAATTGGGGGCCTCTAGAAGAGAACTAAATGTTATTAATGGTTAATTTGTCCCTTTAGCCCTTGTTTTGACTCTTTAATAATGAACACTTCAGGCCTGTGATGGACAAACCACATTTTGCTAAGCCATGGAGCTCAATTTCCTGTTTAAAGATGGGAGTGTAGAAAAAAAATTGCCTCCTGAGTGAGCAAAAGCACTGTCTTAGAACCTGTGTTGAAGTAGAGTTCTTTTGTTCTCCATCTCTGAGAGATGTACGAAAAAACTTAATTTAGAGATTTGGAGCATAATCTTTGTTCACATTTAAGGCCCATTTATTGTACAATATAAATGAGACTGATTTCAATGTAGAGGAAAGAAAAGTTTGTATCTTAATTTCTTTGTATGTCAAATAAGGATGAAGTCATCAAAGAGTCCTTTCTCATTCAAAATTGGTGTAGAGGGAAAGATATGAAATTAAATTAACAATAATACTTCTGCCAAATCATATTTTAATTTAAAGCTAAATAGTTGCTAAATAATTAAATGTGCTTTTAAGTCCACATTGTAATATCTCCTTAGAAACTTGAACATGTTCACTGGGCGGTGGTGGTACACACCTTTAATCCCAGCACTCAGGAGGCAGAGGCAAGTGGATCTCTGTGAGTTCAGGGCCAGCCTTGTCTACAAGAGTTAGTTCCTGGACAGGCTCTAAAGCTACATAGATAAACCCTCTCTCAAGAAAAGAAAAAAAGAGAATGCAAAGCTTTCCCTTGGCAGAATGCTTTTACCTACCTCAGCACCCTCATGCATCACTTCTGCTCTTAGCTCACTGGGCAGAGCCATAGTAAAGTTCACCTCAACTTGAAAGACTGCTGGGAAATTTAAGGGAGTACATAATTGCCTGTTTGGCATAAATGGTTTCACCATAAGTTCCAACCACAATTTTTAAAGATCATGCTATTCCTGGCAATGTTTCTTATATTATTTTCCTCTATTGTTTTACAACTTTTTGCATATATTCAAGTAGCTGCCTGGAATCATATTTTTTTGGTATGAAGAACTTATTTAACATTTTTTTTGCACTTGTGCTAGCAGCAACTTCTCTCAGCTGTTGTCTGAACATGCCTTTATCTTTCATTTCTGAAAGATGTTTTAACTGAATGTAGAATTATTGGTTGCTAGGGTATTTTTTATTTCAGCATTTCAATATCACTTCATTGTTTTCTCAATGGCATAGCACTTATAGTGTTTAAAATATGAATACAACACTTCCACATCCACCTGCATTTGTAGCTAATATATTCTCAGTAGACATCAATACCTTCATTTTGTTTTTCAGTGTAGTCCTATCAAAGTATTTATATAATAACACTTATGATATTTTGGTTACTGTATCTTCTATATATCAATTATAAATATATTTTCAATTTAGGCATATTATAGTATGATATTCCCAAATATTGTTCATAAATGTTCTTTTACATTTAAAGAGGGATATAATATAGGTATGAATAATTTGCACTGGTATGGATTTTATTTTATTGATATAAATTTAAAGTCCATTTTGTTATATGTATATGTATTTCTGATCTTCATTAAGATATTGTGATTGTGTAGTTTATTTACAAATGTAATGTATAATTAAGAAATACAGATTCTTAATGGATAATCGTCGATAATAGCGTGTAGTCATGTTAGTGAAATTTTCTAGATATATGGAGATATATTTCAGTTAGATAGTCATTCTTCATATCTTTCAAAGACTACAAAATATGGCATTTAAAATGTTATAATAACTTAGGGCTTTTCATGACAATGAGACACGTCTGTTCCTGGCAGCACCAATCTACTTCAGGAAAAAGATGGACATCAAAGAAGCTCCTTATGGAGTTTGATAGCCATTTGGGCAAGAAACTGCTCTTGCCTGGACTGATGCATAAACTGGACATAAAGAACCCACAGAGAGAGGACTGCTAAACTTGCCTAAAGGTGAGATGGTCTTTCGGGGTTCCTGCTTCATGAAAGAGTCTGCGAGACATTCTGCAGGATACACACACAAAAAATGACTAAACTGTCTTTAAAATTTCCTGCTTCATAAAAATGTCTGCTGGATAATATGGGCCTGAAGGCCAAAGATGGATGCCCCAACAGTACAAAAGAACTTTGGGTGACTGTCCAGGCAGTGAGATGTCTCTGTCATTTCTAGAGTTTTGGAAGTTGCTTACTTCTTGTTTACTTAGGTAATATTATATCCTTCTGGAGTCTTTGATAGAATTGAAAAAGTAGATAGATAGTTATAGTTTTCCTTTGTTATGATAAAAGATAAAGTAGATATAAATATTGTAACTGTAATTCTTGCTTGATAACTGTTTTGTTATATGTAATTTTACTATGTTAAAGTGAAAGCCTTTCCTTTTTGTTTAAACAGAAAAAGGGGAAATGGTGTAGGAGGTTCTCATGTTTGTGTGTTGCTTTCATTGGTTGAATAAAGAGACTGCCTTGGCATTTTGATAGGGCAAAAACTTAGGTAGACAGGAAAGACAGAACAAAATTCTGGAAAAAAGGACAGTCTGGCAGATGTTATGCTTCTCCTGCCCAAGACGATGCTGGTTTTACTCATGCCAGTAAGCCATAACCTTGTGGTGAACACAGATTAATAAAATGGGTTAATCAAGATGTGAGGGTTGGCCAGTAAGGGTATAGAGCTAGAAACCCCAACAAGCAGGCCCCTCCTGTTAAAGCATATGTAGAAGTTATAGTATCTATTAATTTAATTTTGGAATGTTAAAGTGAACATTATACATTTTTATTGGAAAAAATACTGTATGATTTGGTGTGTTGAAAATTACAGTCATAAACAATATTATTAATTTAGAAAATTTAGTTTTAGTTTTCCACTCGACCTCAATGGCTGCTAGGCTCTTTGACTCTTGTCAATCCTTACTGAAATTAGTTATTTATGCATTGGTATGGTATTTTCTAATTTTTTTAGAAGGAACAAATGCCCCCTCCACAAATAATAAAGTAAAACTTTAAAAAGGAAAACTTCAGCATTGGGCAAACCAAACAAGATAAGAACAACTTCCTCATGTCTTATTTGTAGGAATTTTTATTTATTTTTATTTTCATTTTTTATTCATCTATTTATTTCACATCCTGGTCAAATTCTTCTCCCCCACTCTACCCTTCCAGTTCCTTTCCTAATCTCCCCTCCCTACTTCCATACCCCAGTTCCGTCTTCTTCCCTCTCCATCCAGGAAAGGGCAGGTCTTCCATGAGTATCAATAAAGCATGGCATATCAAGTTGCAGTAAGACTAAGCACCTCCCTATTTATTAAAGGCAGGTGGTGGGGGGAGGCAAGGCGACCCAGTATGAGGAGTAGGGTCCCAAAAGCTAAAAGAATTGGATACAACTCCTGTTCCCACCATTAGGAGTCACACAAGAGGCCCAAGCCACACAATATGCAAAGGGCCTAGGCCAGTCACATCCAGACTCCCTAGCTGTCATTTCAGTCACTGGGAACCCCTATGTGCCCAGGTTAGTTGTTTCTATGAGGTTTGTTGTGGTGTCCTTGACCATTCTGGCTCCTACAATCCTTCCTCCTCCTTTTCTACAGGATTCCTGAATTTTGCCTAAGGTTTAGCTGTGGGTCTCTGCATCTGCCTGCATCAGTTGCTGAGTGGACGCCTTTCTGATAATTGGGCCAGGCAGCAATCTGATCACAGGAGATAGCCAGTTAAGGCTACTTAACTGCTATTGTTAGGAGTCCAAGCTGAAGTTCTCCCCACAGACTCCTGGGAGATTCTCTTGTGCAAGGTTCTTACCTGGTTCGGAATTGCCACTGCAGCAGACTCCTTCAGCACTCTTCCCCTCCGCCCCTCCCAACCTGATCGTTCATGTTCCCATCCCCACCTACCCCCAATTCACTCGCAAAATCTCTTCTATTTCCCCTTTCCAGGGATATCTGGGTGTCCCTCCCCATAAACCATCTTTGTTACCTATTCTCTCCGAGGCTGTGGATTTTAGCATGGTTATCCCTTACTTTACAGTTAATATCCCCTTATGAGTGCGTACATAGTATGTTTGTCTTTCTGTGTCTGGTTTACCTTACTCAGGATGATTTTTTTTTCTAGCTCCATCCATTTGGCTGCAAATTTTCTGGTGTCCTTAGTTTTTTTTACAGCTGACTAACATTCCATTGTGTAAATGTACCACATTTTCTTTATCAGTTTTTAGGTTGAGGGACCTCTAGGTTGTTTTCAGGTTCTGAATATTACGAATAAAGCTGCTATGAACATAGTTGAACAAGTATCTTTGTGATATGATTAGGCATTATTTGAATATATGTCCAAGAGAGGTATAGCTGGGTCTTGAAGTAGATTGAGTTCCATTTTTCAGAGAAACCACCGCACTGACTTCCAAAGTGGCTGTATAAGTTTGCATTCCCACCAGCAATGGAGTAGATGTTAATAACTCAGAAACCCACAACTAGACAATATTCAGTTCTAAATGGAATGTCTTATCAAAGCCCTCCCCGAATGCTCAGGGATATATGTGGAAGTAGAGGTGGGAATATTATAAGAGCCAGAGGTGTTGGATGGCTCCAAGAAAACAGCATCTTCTGTACACAAAACAGGGTTGGTTGATGTGAACACACGGACTATGGAAACATGAGCAAGACTTGTATATGTTCAAACCATATAGAATCCCAACACTGAGAAGCAGAAATGGACTCAAAGTCCTGTTCCTAACCAAGATACTATTTGCAATTGATAACTGATAAGAAAGAGAAAATAAGTTTTGTTCAATGGATTGTCACTGGATATGTCAAATGTACTCCCAAGGAAGCCCTGTGCCCAGGAGTACTTGCCCAACTCAAAACGGACTCAATGACATTTGTGTGTGTGTGTGTGTGTGTGTGTGTGTGTGTGTGTGAGAGAGAGAGAGAGAGAGAGAGAGAGAGAGACTTTGTTTTTGTTTGATTGTTTTTTCTTATGGGATTTTGATTGATTTTTGTTTTTTTGGTGGTGCTTTTGGAGAGAGAGAGAGAGAGAGAGAGAGAGAGAGAGAGAGAGAGAGAGAGAGAGAGAGAAGGGAGGGAGTTTTAGTCTTTCTTGCTATGGAATGCATCACAAAGGTGCCTTACATAGAAGATAATCTTGGAAGAGTTTTCTCTTCAACCTCAGCACGTTTGTCTCATAGCCAAATGTGGTGTGTTTCCTGCTGGTGCTTTTCACAGTTATTCCTCCTTTAGGATAGTGATGAGCACCAAGTGGGCATTTTGTTAGATAACTAGTCATCTTACCTTCAGTAGTAGTGGTTGTGTGTGCCCTGTTTAAAAGTTTTCACTGAAAATAAAATCTGCTGTATGTAAATCACTCATTTCTTTAATGGTAGGAGACATAAAATTCATGGAAATCTTCATGGCTTAGATACTATTCAGTGCCAACCTTGAATTTCATCATTAGAGATATATAGTACTCAAGAAAGTCAACTCCCCCATCTAGCAGAGTAGGACTCCCTTGGAGTTATCAGTCTATATGCCATAGTTTGTATGCTCAGACTCCAGAGCTAGACCTTACATGTGACCTTTTATGTGAAAAAAGCATACAAAGTAAGAGTAATATTTTATGTGGACATGAATTGCCTTCTCATTTTCTAATCTGTTTTGTGATATTGCTTGCAAGTGATGTCTGACAGGAGGCCAGTCTAGAACAAATAATACCAAGTGTAGAAACAAACCCCAAATCTCTCATTAAGCCATTAGCAATGTAATAGAGTTCATTATTTTTCACTTTCCAATTATTGACTTTTTTAATTAGAGAACACTCTCAAAGTTGAACTGTACCCAGTACTTTCCGCAGAACTTCAAGCCAATTTTGTTATATTAAAACTGTACCTTGCACCAGAGGCTTGGAGAATCTCAAGTGACTTTGAAGGAATTTCACTACTATTGTGTGTCCATTGTTAGGTCCATATGAAAAACATCATCATTTTATATGATTTACATTTGTTGATAGCTAAAAAAAATGATCAAACTGAAAAAGTTAATTTAAATCAAAGGTACCGTTAGCTTTTAATTTTTTGCTAACACAACACTGGGAAACAATGGACGATGAAAGATGTTTAAGGGCTGGTAGAAAAGGAGTGGGATGTGGTTTTGAGCAATATCACAAGTCTTTCTGGTGTACTCCTAATTGGAGTAGTCTGGCTTATTTCAGATATTTTCAAAATATTAGAAAATCCACATCAGGGAATTTGTTTTATGGAAGGAATAAAAATAGCAAACATGGATGAAAATGCATGAATATATAGTGAAAAGATACATGTTTAAGGCATGTGGGAAACATCTTTATCTGCTTATTGAGGATTCACAGAGCCATCAAGAGGGCATTAATAAGATTTCTAATCTCAGTGAGTGGTTAACTAAGTCATCATAGGGCCAGTGATGATGATGATGATGATAAAAATGATTAGGATGACAAGAAATCAGACGCTAATACATGCTTCTAATCCCTGAAAGTTTAAACGACAGCGGATCATATGGATAATAAGTGAGCGGGATGAGTGATGAGCCTGAAAATGACTGTCTGATATGGCTCTTAATCTCACCTGGAGGAACTAGGAAAGACCTACCTATAGAATGGATCCTTAATCAGAGCCTAGAAGTATATGAGGGGATAAAAAGAGAGAAAGGGATAGAGTATTTCAGGTAAAGGAAATGGGCATGTTCAAAGGCACACAATAGAGAAATGTTCCGTATGGCTACAATAGAGAAAGTCAAAAGAGCAGACATAAAGAATTCCCCCAGTGTGCTTCGTGAAGATAATCGCTCTTTTCACCTCAGTTTATTCATATTTCTCCTCAGGACCCTCTTCGGTCAGAGCATTCCTCCTCATTCAGCCTGCCCGTGATATGACTTTTCTTGATCATCTATTATTAACTTCCTCTCTTGACAGTACCAATTTTATTATACTCAGCAAGACATGAAACATTTTATTCTTATTTGGTTGTTCATTGTATGTCTTCTCTTACTAGAATATAATCCCACATAAGGCAGAGTCCTTGTCTATCTCATTCATGTCTTTATCTTCACTGTCTAGAACTGTGCTCAATAGAGAACACACATAACCAATATTTGTGTTTACAGATTTTATATTTAAAATGCTTCACATGATTAACGGATAGAATGGGATGAGTTTGGAAAGAAGTACACAAATGTGAAGTCTTTACCATAATCTCTCTGCTGTAAACCTATCAATTATTGTCAAGCAAGTCTTCCTGTCCTCTTATTTATTATTTTTGTAATGTGGATATTTAATATAGGATTGGCCCTCTTATGAAAGTACTCCGAATACTATCAACCACGGGCATGATGCTCTCCTGTAGATCTCTATGAGTTTCTTATCCTTATATCCAATAAACAATAATATTTGAGATTTCATCACTGAACTGTTTACTACTTCCTGTGGTATTATCTGGGTAGGATGATTGCATAATGGGATGTGGAAGATCTTCTTTTTAAAAGATTTATGTATTTATTTATTATATATACAACGTTCTGCCTCCATGTATGCCCGCATGCCAGAGGAGGGTGCCAGATCTCATTATAGATGGTTGTGAGCCACCATGTGGTTGCTGGGAATTGAACTCAGGATCTTTGGTAGAGCAGCCAGTGCTCTCAACCACTGAGCAATCTCTCCAGCCCCTGGGGAAGATCTTCAAAGCCTTCAGAAAGGATCAAGAATCAGATTTTGAAGACAAAAACTCTATCTGGGATGGAATGCTTTTGATATTAGCAGTCTAGCCATTTACTTGTAAGGTCTAAAATCACTCCAAGAAATAGAAACACAAAAAACTCTGTATGTACCCAGCAATTGGAACAATATTTTTGTGACAAGATGCATTTGAATTGCTACTTTATTTACATTATCTACAAGATTTGGACCCAATATCAATACAATTCTTGAATTGTCATTTTTACTACTTAAGCTGTGATTCTTGGTATCTGTCCATTTTTCTGTTTCATTAGACTGTCAACTACTACAGCATAAAATTCCTTAATTACCTTCAGAGACATTTTATCTGTATTTCCCCTCGGTTTCGAATGAGACCTACAAGAAAGAGTCTGTTCTTATCTCTTAGAAGTTCTACATAGAAGTGTGTTGACTGATGTCTAGAATCTACCTCATTTTTAAACAGTAGCGTCAACATATACTTACTAAGTACTGAGCATAGGTCCCACTTTGTTCTAAGTATTAGGGGAGACTTGAAAGAGTGGAAGAAAAGATTCAGCTCTAATATTGCAATTACATAACAATCCATGGGTAAATTAAGCCAACCTTTTGTGAATTTGGAAACATGCATTGTTTATTTTAGACATGGTACTCATAAAAACAGCCTTCTAAGTCTCCACATTTGTCAGCAATCTAAAATGGCCTGCTGAGCATTTCCATGCTGTTTCAGCTGGTACTTTCCCTTTTTGGGTCTTTAGACACTATCTTCCCTTGCCAGAAAGACTGGGAAACAGTTTCGCTCCGTCGCCTACTCCCACCTTCTTCCTCCATTTATTTGAGTGAAATAGTGTTCCGAATTTTCAAAAAAAAAAGTCTTATTTCTTACCTAGTGTGATAAGGAAATGCTTTTATGTTATCCTTTATGTGTCTTATTTATTTCTGCTCATCCTTGGGGATCTAGCCTGGTTTTCATTTTTTTATTGTTATCCTGTTTCCCCTTTAGGTCACTGTATTGTTCTGAACTTTAGCCAACTTGGCATCTGGTTATCTTTTTAAAAACCTCTGAAATTTGATATTCAAATAAAATTACCTCACTCTGCTGTGCATCTTTTATATACTATTATAACAAATTTCCAAATGACTTATTCTATATCCACCTAGGAGCTGGGTTTGTGCATGAAAATAGCCCTTTGGATTTTCTTATGAACATCCAGTCTATCTAGAACCAGCCTTTAAAGGGGCAGAATAATGAGGCATGCTTTTACACTCTAGTTTTAGTCTGTCTGTTCAGATTGCCATAAATATATCATAAAACACATTCCTCAAATATCACACACTTGTTTTCTCAAATTTTTGAGGACTTCAAGGCTAAGATCAAGGTATGAACATGGTCAGTTTCTGTTGAGTGCTGTTTGCCTGATTTGGATTAGACTTCCCTCTCCCACTGTGTCTTCGTGTAACGGAGAGTGGAGAGGAAAGAAGATGAAAGAGGAGTGGAGAAGAGGCTGGGAGTCAACTCCCTGGTGTTCTTTGGCTGAAAAGCATTTACCCATCATGAGGACCTCACCTTTGTGACCTCAAACAAACCTAAAGCTCACCTCCCAACTCTTAGGTATCAACCTAAGCGTTTTGGGAACAGGTGCATAATTTGGTCCACAGTACATCTCAGGTCTGTTTTTAAGTCATGTTGGGAAAGTAGTGAGATAAGTCTCTCCCTTCAAAATGAGATAATAGTAGAATGACAGAAAAGCCATCCATTGCTAGCCTTTTTCTCAATATCATGTGTTAGATAGTGTTTGGTTTCTGTGGCAAAACACTTGAGAGGGACAATTTATAGCTGGAATGGTTTATTTTGACTCATGATTTTAGAGGGTTTTGTCAACTGTTACTTGGTACTGTCCCTATGGGATTATGGTACAGCTGAGGATCATGGTGGAGAAAGGAGCATAATGGAGCAGAGCTTCTGAACTCATGGCAAAAAAAGAGAAGAGAGCAAAGAAGACTAAGGATAATATATATTCTTAAAGGTATGTCCCCACTAACCTAGTCCCTCAAATCAGGCCCCTCTTTCAAATGTCCCCACTGTTGGGTAAGGCTGCTAGTTTGTTCCTGGCTGCTCAGCCCCGAAATAATCACACAAAACCATATTATTTGCAATACTGTTTGGCCAATATCTGAGCTTGCTCTTTATCCTAAACTAACCCATCTCCATTAATTTATGCATCACCATGAGTTCTTGGCCTACTGGCAAACTTTCAACAGGCTCCAGTGGAGGGGTCTGTCCCCAGCAGCAGCTACATGGCTTCTTGCTGACTGCCTTCTTTCTCCCAGCATTCAGTTTAGTTTTTTCACATAGCTTTATTCTGCTAAGCCACTGGCCGAAACAGATTTATCCACTAACCAATAAAAGCAACACATATAACAGAAGGGCTTCCCACCCCACCCCACCAACTTCCAATATTTCTTCCAATGATGAATTCAAATGGAATAGTTCACTGATTAGTTTATATACATTAGGATCAAATCAATCAGCTGGCAACCAAAAACTTAGCACATGATACTTTGAGGAACATTTTAGATTCAAATCCTAACAGAACACTATTGTATAGTATATATAGAACAATGGAGCCAAACAACCTGAGTTTGTTTCCAGGTTAGCATTTTCTTTTTTTGTGATATAAAATTTATATCATTCAATTTACAGTTGAATTTGGCATTGTATATCTTGAACAGGCAGGTGTGTGGAGCACATTACAGATAGGGTAGGACTGGGGCAGCTCTTGCATATGTAGCCTGTTCTTCACATAGTAACTGGCAGCAAAGGCTATCATTGGTGTTTTTTATTTTAGCCATTCTGACAGGTGTAAGATGATATCTCAAAGTTGTTTTGATTTGCATTTCCCTGATCGCTAAGGAGGTTGAACATGACCTTAATTGTCTTTTGGCCATTTGAACTTCTTCTGTTGAGAATTCTCTGTTCAGCTCAGTGCCCCATTTTTTAATTGGGTTAATTAGCATTTTAAAATCTAGTTTCTTGAGTTCTTTATATATTTTGAAAATCAGACCTTTGTCAGTTGCGGTGAAGATCTTCTCCCAGTCAGTGGGTTGCCTTTTGTCTTAGTGACAGTGTCCTTTGCTTTACAGAAGCTTCTCAGTTTCAATAGGTCCCATTTATTCAATGTTGCCCTTAATGTCCGTGCTGCTTGGGTTATACATAGGAAGTGATATCCTGTGCCCATCTGTTGTAGGGTACTTCCCACTTTCTCTTCTATTAGGTTCAGTGTGTTCAGACTGACATTGAGGTCTTTGATCCATTTCGACTTGAGTTTTGTGCTTGGTGATAGATATGGGTCTATTTTCATTCTTCTACAGATTGACATCCAGTTGTGCCAGCACCATTTGTTGAAGATGCTTTATTTCTTCCATTGTATACTTTTAGCTCCTTTATAAAAAATCAGGTGTTCATAGGTTTGTGGGTTAAAATCCGGGTCTTCTATGCGATTCCATTGGTCGACTTCTCTGTTTTTATGCCAATACCACGCTGTTTTCATTACTGTAGCTCTGTAATAGAGTTTGAAATCAGGGATGGTAATGCCTCCAGAAGTTCCTTTATTGTATAAGATTGTTTTGGATATCCTGGGTTTTTTGTTTTTCCATATAAAGTAGATTATTATCCTCTCAAGATCTGTGAAGAATTTTGATGGAACCTTGATGGGGATTGCATTGAATCTATAAATTGTCTTTAATAGAATTGCCATTTTTACTATGTTGATCCTCCCAATCCAAGAGCAAGGGAGATTCTTCCATTTTCTGGTATCCTCTTCAATTTCTTTCTTCAATGCCATAAAGTTCTTGTCAAATAGATCTTTCACTTCCTTGGTTAGAGTTACCCCCAAGATATTTTATGCTGTTTGTGGCTGCTATCGTGAAAGGAGAAGCTTCTCTGATTTCCCTCTCTGCTTCCGAATCCTTTGTGTATAGGAGGGCGACTGATTTTTTTGGAGTTGATTTTGTATCCTGCCACATTACTAAAGGTGTTTATCAGATGTAGGAATTCTTTGGTGGAGTTTTTAGTGTCGCTTATGTACACTATCATATCATCTGCAAATAACAAAAGTTTTACTTCTTCCTTTCTAATTCGAATCCCCTTGATCCCCTTATGTTGTCTTATTGCTATTGCTAGAACTTCAAGCACTATATTGAAGAGGTATGGAGAGAGTGGACAGCCTTGTCGTGTTCCTTATTTTAGTGGGATGGCTTTGAGTTTCGCTCCGTTTAATTTGATGTTAGCTGTCGGCTTGCTGTAAATAGCTTTTATTATATTTAGGTATGTCCCTTGTATCCCTAATCTCTCCAAGATTTTTATTATAAAGTGATGTTGAATTTTGTCAAATGCTTTTTCAGCATCTAATGAAATGATCATATGGTTTTTTTCTGTCAGCTTATTTATATGATGGATTACATTGATAGATTTTCCTATGTTAAACCAGCCCTGCATCTCTGGGATGAAGCTTACTTGATCATAATGGATAAATTTTCTAATGTGTTCTTGGATTCGGTTTGCCAGTATTTTATTGAGGATTTTTGGGTCGTTGTTCATGAGTGAGATTGGACTGTAATTCTCTTTCTTGGTTGAGTCTCTGTGTGGTTTTGGTATCAGAGTAACTGTAGCTTCATAAAAGGAATTTGGCAATGACTCTTCTGTTTCTATATTGTGAAATACATTAAGGAGTATAGGTATTAGGTCTTCTTGGAAGTTCTGGTAGAATTCCGCATTGAAACCATCTGGTCCTGGGCTTTTTTTGGTAGGGAGGTTTTTGATAACAGCTTCTAATACTTCGCGAGTAACAAGTCTATTTAGATTGTTCACCTGTTCCTGGTTTAACTTTGATATATGGTATTTATCTAAAAAAGTGTCCTTTTCTTTTACATTTTCCAGTTTTGTGGCATACAGGCTTTTGTAGTAAGATCTAATGATTCTCTGAATTTCCTCTGTGTCTGTGGTTATGTCCCCCTTTTCATTTCTGATCTTATTAATTTGCATATTCTCTCTCTGCCGTTTGATTAGTTTGGATAGGGGTTTATCAATCTTGTTGATTTTCTCCAGGAACCAGCTTTTTGTTTCATTGATTCTTTGGATTGTTTTCTGTGATTCTATTTTGTTGATTTCAGCCCTCAGTTTGATTATTTCCAGTCTTCTACTCCTCCTAGGTGAGTCTGCTTCTTTTTTTTCTAGAGCTTTCAGGTGGGCTGTTAAGTCTCCAATGTGTGCTTTCTCTGTTTTCTTTAAGTGGGCACTTAGTGCTATGAACTTTCCTCTTAGGACTGATTTCATAGTGTCCCATAAGTTTGAGTAGGTTGTTTATTTTCATTAAATTCAAGGAAGACTTTAATTTCTTTCTTTATTTCTTCCTTGATCCAGGTGTGGTTCAGCAGTTGACTGTTCAGTTTCCATGTGTTTGTAGGCTTTCTGGGGGTAGCATTGTTGTTGAATTCTAACTTTAAGCCATGGTGATCCGATAAGACACAGGTGGTTACTAATATTTTTTTTTAACTCTGGAAGTTTGCTTTGTTACCGAGTATGTGGTCAATTTTCGAGAAGGTTCCATGAGTTGCAGAGAAGAAGGTATATTCTTTCTTATTTGGGTGGAATGTTCTATAGATGTCTGTTAAGTCCATTTGATTCATTACCTCCATTAATTCTCTTATTTCTCTGTTAGGTTTCTGTCTGATTGACCTGTCCATTGGTGAGAGAGGAGTGTTGAAGTCTCCTAATATTAGTGTGTGCGGTTTGATGACTGGCTTGAGTTTTAGCAATGTTTCTTTTACATAAGTGGGTACTTTTATATTAGAGGCATAGATATTCAGGATTAAGACTTCATCCTGATGAATTGTTCCTGATATGAGTACAAAATGTCCCTCTCCATCTATTCTGATTGATTTTAGTTTGAAGTCAACATTGTTAGAAATTAGTATGGCCACACCTGCTTGTTTCTTAGGTCCATTTGCTTGATAAGCCTTTTCCCAGCCCTTTACTCTGAGTAGGTGCCTGTCTTTGTGGTTGAGGTGTGTTTCTTGTAAACAGCAGAATGTTGGATCCTGTTTTCGTATCCAATCTCTTAGCCTGTGCCTTTTTATAGGTGAGTTGAGCCCATTGACATTAAGTTATATTAATGACCAGTGGTTGTTAACTGCGGTCACTTTTTTAGTAGTAGAGTTTGTGTGTTTCCCTTCTTTGAGTTGTGCTGGTGAAGGGACTCTAGATGTCTGAGATATTGTGGTCATTGTTGTGCTCCTTGGTTAGTGATTTTCTTTCTATTACTTTCTGTAAGGTTGGATTTGTGGCTACGTATTGTTTAAATTTGTTTTTATCCTGGAAAATTTTGTTTTCTCCATTTATAGTGAACGAAAGCTTGGCTGGGTATAGTAGTTTGGGCTTGCATCCATGGTCTGTTAGTTTCTGCAGAACATCTATCCAGGACCTTCTGGCTTTCATGGTTTCCATAGAGAAGTCAGGTGTAAGTCTGATAGGTTTACCTTTATAAGTAACTTGGCCCTTTTCCTTTGCAGCTCTTAATATTCTTTCTTTATTCTGTGTGCTTTGTGTTTTGATTATTATATGGCGAGGGTTTTTTTTTTTTTTGATCCAGCCTATTCGGTGTTCTGTATGCTTCTTGAACCTTCATAGGTACATCTTTCTTTAGGTTGGGAAAGTTTTCTTCTATAATTTTATTAAATATATTTTCTGGACCATTGAGCTGCACTTCTCCTTCTTCTACTCCTATTATTCTTAAGTTTGGTCTTTTTATTGTGTCCCAGCTTTCTTGAATGTTTTGTGATGAGAGTTTGTTGGACTTGCTGTTATCTTTGATCAGTCGGTTTATTTTCTCTATATTATCTTTAGAATCTGAGATTCTTTCTTCTATCTCTTTTATTCTGCTGGTTATGCTTGTTTCTGTAGTCTCTATGCGTTTACCTAGATTTTCCATGTCCAGCTGGCCCTCTGTTTGTGTTTTCTTCCTTCCCTCCATTTCAGTTTTCAAGTTTTGAACTGTTTCCATTATTTGATTGTTTTTCCTTGGTTTCCTTGGGTATCATTCACTGATTTACTCAATTCCTCAAACTTTCTGTTATACTTCTCATCCATTTCTATAAGGGCGTTTTTTACATGCTGTTTAAGGGCCTCTATCACTTTCATAAAGTCAGTTTTTTCTACTTCTTCTTGATTAAGGTGTTCATGTCCTCTTGTTGTGAGGTCGCTGGGTTCTGGTGGTTTCATGTTGTTTTTCAGATTGTTGGGTGAATTCTTGTATTGGCGCCTGCCCATCTCTTCCTCCGAATGGTCCCCTATGGATCTTCTTTTACAGGATCAGGTCTCCTTGCCCACTGATGTACCTTCCCAGTGATGTCACTCCCCAGTGATGGCTCTCCTGGTGCCTAGATTGGATCTCCGTGCTGCTTGGGTAGCTCGTAAACAAAGGGCCTGCCTTGCTTGCTGCAGGCAGGCTATTGAGACAAAGGAACAACGGCCCTCCAGGTTGCCCTCCCGAACAGGCTGAGTTGGGAGATGTTTTCTCCCCCTCACTTTTATCCCCAGACAAATTTATGGCTATTGTTCTCTCCGATCTCCTTGAATTCTGATGTAGAAAATTCAAGTTTTTCTCTAGCTCTTAGTGCAAAATAAAAAAAATAAAAACAAAAACCACTCTCTATATTGCCATCTAAGCTGCTGCTGAATGATGCATTATTGGTGCCTTACTTTTGGGTACTTTTCCTAATAGGTCACTGTTGCTGTACACAGCCCTCAGATGTGCCCACTGGCAACCAAGCTAGTTTTCTGTTATTATTCATAATGTCTATTTTTAGGTACTTGTTTTTTTCATTCTTTCTAATCTCCTTTTAATATACCAGGCCTTTGATTTGCACAGAGTTTACAAATATTTTAGCTCATTATCTAACTTTTTTTTTTATCCTTTAACAGTCTTTGGAGAAAAGCCTTCAGTCTTAATATATAATGCTTGCTGTTTATCATAGATGATTTTTTATCACATTGAGGTGTTTCTGTGTTCTTAGCTTGCTTATCTCTCCTTTTCTTATCCTTCCCCCACTTATGAATGATTTTTATATTTTGTCAAATAATTTTCTTCTTGGTATTGATATGATTATATAACTTATTTCTTTTTTAGACTTTTTCTATGATTGACTAAATTCATCTATTTAATGAGAAATCAGTATTATATTCCTGGAGTAAATTATCTTTGGTCATGACATAAAATTGATTTATTGAATTACCGAATATGATTTACTAGTATGTTGATGGGGACTTCTCTGTATCTATTCATGAGACATAGTAGTCTGTTATTTTTTCTTTTATTGCTATATCTTAGATGCTTTCAGTATTAAGGCAATGCTACCTCAGAGAGTGAGTTAGAAAACATTACCTCTGCTTGTGTTTTCATTTGCAATCAATTTAAAGAACTTCATTTTTTATGTTGTTTGGAGAAGGTTTACTCATCGCAGTCACAAGGCCACTTAGCTTTCTTTTGTTTCAGAGTTCTTCCCTTTAAACCCAAAAGATGTTTTTGTTTTATTTTAAATTTTCTATTGGAATTTCTTTTAGTATGTAAAAGTACGGTACAACTTCTTTCTATCCTATTTGATCTCTGATGAGAATTCTATCACTTGTATCATATTTCCTCCTCATAGTTTTTTTTTCTGGCTGCGTATAAAATTTCTTGTCATTCATATACAGAAGTAAGTTATGAATACTTTGGTATCACTTTGTTTGGGCTTATTCTATTTAGAGTCTATTTCTTTGATATGTACATACGGGGATTATTTTGTCATATTTAGGGATTTTTTTTTACGTATTTCAGAAGTTTTTAAATTTTTAGTTTATTTTTTTTTCCTTTATAGTTTTAATTATCTGGGTGTGTGAGTGTGTGTGTATGAGTGTAGTTCCCATGGAGGCCTGAAGATGGCGTCAGATCCCCTGCAACTGAAGTTACAGACTGTTGTGAGCTGTATGATATGGATTCTGAGAAGCAGAGTAGTAAGTACTCTTCACCACAAAGTTTTCTGTCTAGCACCATATGTTATTTTGGAAATGTTTTCTCAGTCTCTTCCATTCACTTTCCTGGTGACTGAGTCATTGGTTCTTTTATTTTCATTCCACAGATCCTCCTGAGGATTCCTTTTTCTTGTTGTTCTATGTTCCCTTTGTTGATAAGATTGGAGAAATGTTATGGCTCTATACTCAAGTTCAATGACTCTACCTGTCACCTCTAGTCTACTCTGGATCGCATCAGTGACATTTTAGTCTCACTTACTGTATTTTTCATTTCTGTAATTTCCATTTGGTTCCTTGTTATTCCTTCTATGTCTTTATGGGCATGTTGTACTTTTTTACTCGTTTCAGACAATTTGTAGTTTATTGTTCAATCACTTTCATAAGGTAGCTTTGAAAATATTTTTTAAAAAGTTATAGGTTGTGGACTCAGCTGCAATCCCAGTACTCAGGATGTAGAAATGAAGCCTTCCCTGGCTTCATAGTGAGTTAGAAGTCTGACTGAGCTACACGAAAGCCTGTTTAAAAACTAAATAAATAAACTAATGAATAAATAAATATATTTTATTTATTTATTTCTAATATCGATTTATCTTGATGTTGGAGTCTGTTACATGATCTTTTTACCCATACCATACTTTCCTTTAAGCTTGGCATGATAAGTGATTTTCTATTTTATCTTAGATAGTTCCAGGTTTATAAGATGCTGGCTCTTAATGTTTTAGGAGGCTATTGACTTTTGATGTGTTCAGTGGGTGTGTATGTTCAATTTCTAATTTGACTCCACTAATACAACCCAGCAAAAATGCACTCTTAAATCATGTTCCTTCACTACAGATGGCTGGGGTGGAAGATCAGCTAACCTTGGCCTTGCTGATATTTTGCAGTGAAAGTGGGACACACATTGCTGGCAGGTTGGGGTATTAGGTCATCTCCCTGTTGGGCCTCCCTGCTTCCTGTTGCTGGGGGTGGTAGGCTGACTCATACTTCTTTGTTGCTCCAGCATTAGGGGCACAACATTAGCTCCACTTGGCCCTACTGGCACTAGTGGAGAAGAAAGGGGAAGGGGAATGACAACTAGCTCAGCTTAGCACTACAACGTTCAGTCTCATTTATGTAACCTAGTAAATGTTGAGTCTTTGTTCACCACTAGGTTTTCTAAGGGGAGAGCTAAATAGAAAGCGAGCTCATTCTGTTTTGTATTTTCTCATTATTGTCGCACGAAAATCTTGTTGGGAGTGGGGAAAGGGGAAAGAAGAGTATTTAGTAGTTCCAAGTGTCACTCTTGTTCACTGTCACTGATGTCAGGAGTGCCTGGTGGCTAATCTGTCCACTAGACCCTGATAATAGTAAACTGGCTGGAGAATAAGAACACCATATCCTTTTCTTTTGATAAATTATGGACAATCAGCTTCTTACTTGGCTTACTAATGCCACAAGGTAGAGGAATCTGAAAGCTGTCTGATTTCTCAGGAAAGGAAATGGACCAATAGTTCCCCTTTCTTCCCTATAAATATCCAAAGTCCTCTGAAATTACCATTCTGAGACTACATTGTGGAAGATACAGACTGGAAATAAATTCAAGGATGCATAGAAATGAAATTCCAATATGAATTATGAAGTAAAAAGCATAGAGCCCTGTGAGAAAGAATACAGGCCTTCCCTATTAAGTGACAGTTCAGGCCTTAAAGGATGAGGGGTCGATAATGTAATGGTGGAGAGTGTTCCAAACAGAAGAAATGGCAACTGAGGTGGCTGGCTCTGTGATGACAACAAACCCGTGCATTTAACAAAGTAATTGCAATGCTGGAATGACGACACTAAGAGAGCAAAGCAGTGTCAGAGTAATGATGGGGCATATATGTTCCAGTTAGGTGTCTCAGCGGGTAAAAGTACTAGCCACACAAATGCCATAACCTGATTTTTTTCACTAAATGCCATGCTGGAAGGAAAGAAACTATTCTAGAAAGGAAATTGGTCTCTGACCGCAACATGTGTGCTGTTGCATGCATGTGCCCCTTCCTCAACTTAGAATAAAATAAAATAATTAAAAGGAGAGAATTAGCAGGTACTTGACCATCCGGGTTAATGAGATTTATGTTAACAATGTGAGAGTTGGGTTTTCATCTTACGTACACAGAGAAGATATTAGAGAATTTCAATAATAGAAGGGGTACTTGCATTTAGCTATCAATGGGAGATAACCTTGAAAACAATAATAGTGTAAGTGAAGAGTCAAACCTGTAAATGGAAGTTTCTGTCCTGCCCGGTCAAACAGCAGTTCAGACCTGAAGAAACACATGAGGCTTATATTAATTATAAACTGTTTGGCCTATTATCTCAGGCTTATTATTAACTAGCTCTTAAAACTTAAATTGACCCAGAATTATTACCTATGTTTAGCCAAGTGGTTTGGTGCCTTTTTTCAGTGCAGCATTATCATCATGCTTCCTCTGTATCTGAGTAGTGACTGACTCTCTGCCTTTCTTCTCAGAATTCTCCTGGTCTGGTCACCCTGCCTATATTTTCCTATTGGCTACTGGCTAATCAGAATTTTATTAAACCAATGCAAGTGACAAATCTTTACAGTGTATAAGAGCATTATCCCACAGCAGAAACCAGTTTATTTTTTTTTAATAACCATTGAAAACAAGTGGGAGGTCTGACTGGGTGGAGACTTGAGTACCGAAAGAAGGGACCTGTGGATTGGTGGCAGGTAGGGTGGGTCCTTGCAAAAGACTAGAAGTTGGTTGTGGACTAGGCAGGGGTAGCTGGATGTGGGACCTAGGCTAGAGATGGTAGGTTGGGGACAAGGCGTGGAGAGACTCATTGGGCTACAGCCTGAAGTGGAGATGGGAATTCCGCAATAATTTTTTTTAATTTTTTGAAATTCTAATAGAATATCATAACTTTCCCCCTTTTCCCTCCAACTCCTCCCCTGCATCCCTCTTGCTCTCTCTCTCAAATAACTAACCTATTTTACTTTAATTGTTGTTGTGTATGTTGTGAATTTCTAAATAAATAAACACAACCTGCTCAGTCCATATGTTACCAGTATATATGGTCTGAGGGCTGACCACTTCGTATCAGACAATCAAGTTTGGGGTTTTCTTCCTGAGGAAGATCATTTCTTCTGCTCTCAGGATCCTTATTGCCTGTGGTTCTTTGTCTAGGGCTGAGGCCCCTTGAACTTTGTTCTTTTTATGTTACCATGCTGTCCTTAGTAACTATCCTCCACGCCAAGCAATTTCCATCTTTAGGAGTGCATCTAAGCCACTCCATCTTGCAAAACATCATCCCATCTGCGTTTGTTGATGGTTTACACCCTCCCAATAGAGGGCAAAGCAGAGCAGGTAGCCTAAGTACCAAGCTGTTCTCTATCACTTAACAAATCTGCATGTGGCCTGGAGGAGGGCCATAATGTATAAAGGTCAGGAAAGTTTGGAACAGGGACCCCCGTCCTAGCAGCTATTGGGAACCATTCCCAGTTCTCTAAGATTGTTTTAGATGTGGCCGGTTAGGGAAGGAGAGTCTAAAGTCTCTGTAAGTAACCATTCACCTGGGCTCTATAAGGAAGCCTAATAAACTCATTGGTTCTTCAGGGTGAACTTTGTGGAATCTTGCCTCAGTCTATCGTCTGGACCGTAGGAGAAAGGGGTAGATGTTGCTAAGTCTCCCCTTAGGAAGGAATTTTAGCAAAACTTGCTGTAGTCTGCAGGATACAAAAAAAGTTGAGTATGAGTTTGGGGAGAGCAATGGTGTTGTCTAGGAAATGGGAAATGAGACAAACAGATGAAGGGAAGACATACGAAGGCATGTGTTTGTGGAGGACATTTTGACATGGTGATTTACCTGTATAGGGCTTGAAAGGACAGTGTCTGGGACATGGATAGTGCAGAGAGTAGAGACAGGGAACTAAGGTGAGGCTATAGAGCATGAATTATTTGTGGGGGAAACCCCAGGATAGCGATCTTCTTCTTGGTTATACGGAGTGGCATGTCTGCTTGATAAGGGCCACATCTACTCCAGAAAAGGGGGTGTTTTGAGAACTATCAGAGTGAGCAGGCCAGAGAAAGGCTACAGTTGTAAGAGCAAAATTTCAGTGAAAAGGGGAATTGAGGCTGGCATTTTTGGTGTTTGCCTCAAAGACTGCAGGTTAACTGGATAAACGAGAAGGAAAAATGGAGGTGTTGGCCTACCATTTTTCGTGGCTAGGTGTTGAAATGGGAATAGAGTCCTAGTTAGATCAGTAATACAGAGCCTGTCGTGGGACCCCCAAACCTGGAACCCATATGAGGAGTCAAGTAGTGATGAGTAACCTAGAAGCAACAAAAGATACCCAAGTTCTGACCTTTGATACAGAGAAAGGGAAAACCCCTGAACCTGTTTACAGACAGGGGTCTTAACAATGGTCTGATGGGAGACATTGGTAATCTAAGAATATTTAACTCAGGAATTCCAGAAATTAGGGAATAGCTTTAAGTAAACAACGAAAGACTCTCTCACAGCCTGACTGTCAGATATGAGGCTGTGGGATATGGGGCAGATAGGATTAGTTTGAGTGCTGCAGAAACAGAGAAACTGGGCAATATAACCACACATCCTCCCTTGAGACACAAACTGCATAGCCTGAGGCAGTAAAGGTTGAATTGGTCCCTGATGAACTGGCTCATTTGAGCCATTAGAGATAATTAGTCATCACCAGTGCATGGCTATCAGGGGCTGGAGGATAACAGAGGAAGGACAGACACTACAGAGAGAACTAGGTTGGGGGAAAAGCATTGTTCCATGGGCAATTTACAGAGCCTTAGAGGACAGCGTTCACCAGAGACTTAAGGAAGAACTGGATTTAGCAAGGACCTGGACTCTGGCTAGCAGATTTGCAGAGTCCTTAGGTAGGGCAGGATTTTACAAAGTGGGAAAGGCTGGCAGTTCTACGTAACTCAGACCAGCGTGTACAACATGTCTGTAAAGTGGGAGACCACCTAGAGGCACGTGAAAGGCAAAGCAGTGAAAGGAGTCTGTCTGAGTTACTCGAAGGCAAACGTGACTAGTTTTGTGTGAAGCCAGAGTTTCAAAGGAAAAGATGGGTTGTGGTTTTCTGTGATCACCCAACATGGAGAACAAAGACCACAGACATTCAAAGTGCCTCAACAAGGATATCTCCACAGTCTTCCTATTTATTATGAGAGGTTGACTCCGGACTTTGTGCGATTGTTCTCTCCGTCTTGTGTATAAAGGTTTTGTTTAAGATAGCTAGCACAATGTTAACCTTTGAATGTTTTGCAAAATTGGAGACTCATTTAAGAGATATGCAATTGCCCCCAAAGAAGCATGGGGAATCAGTTCACAGTGGGCACTAAGGTCAGATATTGCCCTGGATTTCTTGAGAGCTTTATGGTTGGGTAAGGTTCAAGTAATAATCACCGAAGTGGCTGGGGAAAGCTTGCAACTCTGGGCCTGTAAATGCTAAAGAGCCCCCAAAGGTAAAAATAGATGCTTTTAGAAGCTATAAAGGTTGTCTGGAATCTCAGTGCTAGGAGTGGGTTACCTTCATAGGAGCTGTTGGCCACAGTGGCCCTAGAGGCTCTTAAAAACTGATAAACGCTATTGTCACATTTATCAGTTGCCTTGCAGAACTGAACGAATGGTAAGATCCTGTTATTGAACCAGTTGCATGCTTTGGCATCCAGACTTAGAGAAACAAAGTAAAGACTGAATTCAAAGTGTCCCCTCTCTGTGAACTACCGCCAGACGTTTCCATTAAGGATGCTGGGGAGAATTATGCCTAAAAGTCCCACTTAGCGGTGGACCTAGCAGGCTTCATGATGGAAGTGGCAGGCAAGATGTACCAGCGAGTGGAGTTGTGGCTTCATGGTTTGGGGTTAGAATCAATTTTCTGATTGGACTTAAGGTCCACTTCACAGGGGAAAATTCACATCTGCTGAGAACTTAAAACCCTGTGACCAGGGAAGTCATAAGCTCCAGCAGAAAAGCAACTGACTAAATGATATACCAGCTAAAGTGTTTTCCCATGCTTTTGTTTAAAATCATGAAACATAGCCAGGTGGTGATGGCGCACGCCTTTAATCCCAGTGCTCAGGGAGGCAGAGACAGGTGGATCTCTGTGAGTTCGAGACCAGCCTGGTCTATAGCGCACATTTCAGGACAGCCAGAGATACACAGAGAAATCCTGTCTTGAAAAACAAACAAACTAAAAATATATCATGGGTTACTACTAAAGTTTGTGCCTGTTTGGATGTTTTTCCATCTGCCATTGTTAATATAGAAAAGGAATTTATTGACAACTGAATTTACCTTTTCTGTATTATTTGACTTTTTGGCAGTAATTTATTTCTGTCTAGAAATGAACCAAAATTCCTAGCAGATGGCACCTTCTCAAGTTCCATCCTCACTAGCATGCACCTTATGTATTAGAGTAATATCGCATGGCTGGTTGTAGTGCAATAAGGTTATAATTTGAGGCACTCAGTGGGGCTGAGGCAGAAGGATCATGAGATTGAGACTCATGGACTGCATAGTAAAACCTTTATCTCAAAAGACAAACTCCAAACCAATCAATCCCTCTAGACCCTCAAACCTTCACATTAGTTTATCATTGGGGAGAAGATAGTTTGCCTTTGAGATTGTTTCCTAAGGTCAACTTTCTGTGGTCAGGAGGAAAAACTGAAGTCAAGATGTTGGCTCAAAATAAGCCCTCAATAAATATAAGTTGATATTAGAATAAGTTTAATTTGATTTATTTTAGTGACAATGCCTACAGTTTAACAGCTTAGTTTAAATGACAGAAGTAATTTACAAATCCATAAATATTTGGAGCAGGATTTTTCTTTGCCATGCGCTTAATTATTTATTTTATGGAAATGTGTTTGCATGTATAATTAAAAGCTTTATAGATAAGCTGGGCATTAGAGAAGTTTAAATTTAACATTTTACAAACCAAACATCTCATGAAATTCAATCAAAATTAGACTATAATTTTATGCCATATTTTTAACAAGCAAAAAAGAATTGCTTATAAAATTTTATTTCTCAAAACAAGAATGAAATCACATTGGTAGGAAACTGGATGGAACTGGGGCTCTCCATCTTAAGCAAAATAAGTCAGGTACAGAATGATAAATAGTGTATGTCTTCATTTACATATAGAATCTAGAATAAATGAAAACTCAAGTGGGCCTATTAGTGGAAAAGAAGGGGACAAAAAGTTGGGCCAAGAGAAGGTAGTTTAGGTAAGTTTGATCTAATTATGTGATATGCATATATCAAGATATCACAATGAAGCTGATTTTGTGTAATTTTCATGCATTAATAAGAAAGTAGAAAAAACTATTAGATGAGTGGGAAGTTCTAGTGTGACGGGGACAGTACGGGAAGGTAGTAGGGCCATATGCTGTATTCATATATTAAAGGTATCCTCTACACATATATTAAAATGTCATGAGTGCCATTCTGTCCAATATGTGATAATTATAAAATATAAACAAAAATATTTATAATAATAAAAACTATTTCTCAGGAGCACATTTCTGTCAATCAGGATTCAGTCAGAAGCAAAATCTACCTACTCTACGTTTCAAGATATTTAATGTTAGGGAAAGATTTTTTCATATATATATATATTTGCAGAACTTAGGAGAATTTATTCTAAACAGAGTCTCCAGAGAATGGAGACTCAGAATAACACCTCAGAACTGGTCTGGCAGAGAACAGGCTACCTCTGCTCACTCCAGGAGATAAAGAAATCAGGACCCTCCCACTGGAACTGTTAAGTGCAAGTACTCAAAGGGTTGACTGGTACTTGAAGACTTGGGAAGCCACCATTATTGCAGCTACCTTTCAACCCATGACTCAGGTGGCAGGGCATCTATAGCTGAGTGCATCCTCCATTACAAATACAATTGCTTCTGAATACCAGCTAAGAGAAAGAACATGGGAATGCTGATGCAGAAAAATGCAAAATCTTTAAGACTGCTCTCTGGCAACAACAATCAAAGCATTTGCAGGGAAATCACCCTTAAATCATGTCTGCCTTGTAAATCTCATGAAAGTACATCTAATTGGTAGAAACTAATTTGCATCCAGAAACAACTGTAAGGAAGACTCAGAAATGGAAATTTAATTTTCCCAGGTTTGGCAGTGAAGGAACACACACTAGAAGGCGATGAGAGTGAGTGTTGACTTCACTTCACTAGATTTACTGCCTCCATTGCAACTAAGCATTGTACATATCTTTTTCCAACTTCAAATTTCCAAAACAACAAATAGCAGGGACACTGTGCTGACAAAATGCACCTGTTTCTGAGGAAAGAATCTATGACTATATTCTACCCAAATGCAAGAGCCAGCCACCAAATTCATCTCTGCATGAGGAGTATACATTTTATGGTTTTGTTCTAACTGCACCTTGATGTATTGCCACTTAACAACTATTAAATACTTAAAAATACTTAATTACAACCAGCAGACATTTTTGTTCTTTTGTTATTTTTTTTTGTTAAATTAGGATTTCTCTGTGTAGCTCAGGTTATCCTATTACTTGAGGTCTTTCTGCCCTTGCCCCTCAAGTAGTAGGATTATAAGCATGTACCGGTGTTGTGGGATTCCCCTCTGTATCTTTGGGCATATAGCAAAGTTATAGGGCAACAGAGCTAGGCAGGGGAAACTAAACTGAATGCTGAGAGGAAGAAGGTGGAGTCAGAGAGAAACCATGTAGTTCTGCTGGAGGCAGATGCCAAAACTTTACCCGGAAAGCTATAGCAACGTGGCGATACACAGATTAATAGAAATGGGTTAAATTAATGTAAGAGCCAATAAGAAGCTAGAGCAAATGGGCCAAACAATGATTTAATTAATACAGTTTCTCGGTGATCATTTCTGGGCTAAGTGGCTGGAAACTAACTAGTGGCTCCTCCTCCAATACACAACTATTGTGTGACAAAATGAGGAGACATAGATCATGTCTACTCACCCCAGATAGGATTCTCCTGACAGATCAAAATACAGATACCACCACCAGTCCACTTTGGTGAACCAATGAGTTTTCATTGAGGTAGCTTACAATAATATGGGTGAGAAGTTCCTTACAGGAGCAGAAATGACACAAAGACAGCTGTGTCACCAAAGGCCACCCCAGCATGGGAGACAGCTGTGTCACCAAAGGCCACCCCAGCACGGGAGACAACTCACCAAAGCTGGATACCTGGAGTACACTGCACAGCCTGTGCTCAGCTCAATAGTTTGGAGAGTCTTTTTTCAGGTGCCTCAGTTGGTCTAACCCTCTTTCAGACAGCTATACGCAGAGTCTCTTAACAGCCTTTCTCCTCTCCAAGTCTTCTTTGCAGCTGGGCTCTGACTCCTCTGACAGGGAGCAGCCTAGTGAATCTGATCAGTTACAGGGACTTCCTGAAGCTATTTATCCTTATTTATTGATTTATTATTGTTTGCCTCTTTGTTTAAGGAGGTTCCCACCATAATGAATGCTTTTGTTTCAGAGGAAGCTGTTACACATCAATGACTATACTTAGAAATTTGTTTTGCAGTCTTCCATGGAATAATGGGAAAAGAGAGAAAAAGAGCTCAGCTTTTTTTCTTTCTTTTTTTTTTTTGGTGCATAGTAGTAAGAGTATGAGTTCCAGACTGGCCCTGGCTACAAACAAAGTTTCACACCAGCCTGGACTATATGGTGAGACCAAGTCTTAATAAAAGAAAAAAATAAAAAAGATTAAAAGAAATTGAGAGGGGTATGTTACAACAGTGTTCCCAGAGTTCATCATGGGTCAGAAGTCTTGGGGACTATTATTTTAAGGTGTGTTACTTTTTGTTTATGCTGTGGAATGTTTATTTAATGATGTAAACATGTGTTCCCCTTGTTTATGCTGCATTTATTTAACACTGTGAAGCTGTGATTCTTTGCCTGTCTAAAACACCTGATGGTCTAATAAAGAGCCAGATGGCCAATAGCAAGGCAGTAGCAAGGACAGGCAGGGATGGCAAGCAGAAAGTATAAATAGAAGGAGAACTGAGGCAGAAGAGGAATGATAGAACAAGGGGAGGAGGACATCAGGAAGCAACCACCCAGCTACCCAGCCACCCAGCCTGCCCGTCAGCCACAGAGTAAGAGTGAAACATCTACAGAAATAAGAAAAGGAAAAAGCCCAGAGTCAAAAGATAGTCAGTATAATTTAAGAAAAGCTGTCAACCATGCACAAAACTCAAGTCCAAATGGATTAAAGACCTCAGTATCAGTCCGAACACACTGAACCTGATAGAAGAGAAAGTGGGAAGTACTCTACAACACATGGGCACAGGAGACCACTTCCTACATATAACCCCAGCAGCACAGACATTAAGGGCCTCATTGAATAAATGGGACCTCCTAAGACTGAGAAGCTTCTGTAAAGCAAAGGACACTGTCACTAAGACAAAAAGGCAACCCACTGACTGGAAGAAGATCTTCACCAACCCCGCAACTGACAAAGGTCTGATCTCCAAAATATATAAAGAACTCAAGAAACTAGACCGTAAAAGGCTAATCAACCCAATTATAAAATGGGGCACTGAGCTGAACAGAGAATTCTCAACAGAAGAAGTTCAAATGGCCAAAAGACACTTAAGGTCATGCTCAACTTCCTTAGCGATCAGGGAAATGCAAATCAAGAACACTTTAAGATACCATCTTACACCTGTCAGAATGGCTAAAATCAAAAACACCAATGATAGCCTTTGTTGGAGAGGTTGTGGAGAAAGGGGTACACTCATCCACTGCTGGTGCGAATGCAAACTTGTGCAACCATTTTGGAAAACAGTGTGGTGGTTTCTCAGGAAATTTGGGATCAACCTACCCCTGGACCCAGCAATACCACTCTTGAGAATATACCCAAGAGATGCCCTATCATACAACAAAAAATATATGCTCAACTATGTTCATAGCAGCATTGTTTGTAATAGCCAGAACCTGGAAACAACCTAGATGCCCTTCAATGGAAGAATGGATGAAGAAAGTATGGAATATATACATATTAGAGTACTACTCAGCAGTAAAAAACAAGGACTTCTTGAATTTTGCATACAAATGGATGGAAATAGAAAACACTATCCTGAGTGAGGTAAGCCAGACCCAAAAAGAGGAACATGGGATGTACTCACTCATATTTGGTTTCTATCCATAAATAAAGGACATTGAGCTTATATTTCGCGATCCTAGAAAAGCTAAATAAGAAGGTGAATCCAAAGACAAACATATAGGCATCCTCCTGAATATTAACCTTCATCAGGCGATGAAAGGAGACAGAGACAGAGACCCACATTGGAGCACCGGACTGAAATCTCAAGTTCCAAATCAGGAGCAGAAGGAGAGAGAGCACGAGCAAGGAACTCAGGACCGCGAGGGGTGCACCCACACATTGAGACAATGGGGATGTTCTATCGGGAACTCACCAAGGCCAGCTGGCCTGGATCTGAAAAAGCCTGGGATAAAACCGGACTCACTGAACATAGCAGACAATGAGGACTACTGAGAACTCAAGAACAATGGCAATGGGTTTTGATCCTACTGCACGTACTGGCTTTGTGCGAGCCTAGGTAGTTTGGATGTTCACCTTACTAGACCTGGATGGAGGTGGGTGGTCCTTGGACATTCCACAGGGCAGGGAACCCTGATTGCTCTTCTGGCTGACGAGGAAGGGGGACTTAATTGGGGGAGGGGAAGGAAATGGGAGGCTGTGGTGGGGAGGAGGCAGAAATCTTTAATAAATAAATAAATTAAAAAAAGAAAAGCTGTCAAGAAACAAGTCAAGCTAATGTCTGGCACTCATAACTAAGAATAAGCCCCCATGTGCGATTTATTTGGGACCTGGGGGATGCCCAGTCCCCCAAAGTCAAAAGACTAAAGAGCCAAAAGACTAAAACATCACACAACACAGAAGTTTTGACTCCAATAGTCCCAGCTTTCACCGCAGGATCAGAACTCTGATTCCAGTGATGGAAGTGGTCAGCATAGAACTCTTCTCATTCCAGCCCCCAGCTAGTTGGTTGAGTTCCATGTATGACCAGTATTCGACCCCATTTGGGTACCCTGATAATCATCATGCATCCCTATCTATGACATTGCTGTCACCTAGCCAAACTGGATTGTGTCAGTTACCCTATGTAAGAATTCAGGTTTTACCAGTTTCCACGAGTGAACCTCATGCAGACATCCTTTTAGAAGACTTATGGAAAACAAAATAACCAAATAGAGTAGGAAGAAAGGGAAGTGTGGAAATGCATTATCAAAATCTATTCTTTTACACTCTCAGAGACGAGCACTTTTGCTGGAACACACAGCAAGAGTTAATAATACATCGTGAGGTCACTTAAACCTTAAGATGGCTAGCCTGTTGTGTACTCAGACTGTTTGCTTAACCTGCCTTTATGAGAACAATATAATAAACCAATCTTACTTGTCATGTCACAACCTAAACAAATGCATAACTGTAGTCTTAATTTATGTACTCTTCTATGCCTCTGATCCAAGAGTAATATATATGTCTGTTTGTATGTGTGTTTTGATAATAATTTTGTGAAAACAGAAAATATAGGTTGAAAGCAATGTTTAAATCAGTATCTACCAGAAATGTTGAACTCAACAGTTATTTGTAATACTTGTAATAATGTTTATTATCTGAGTTCATTGGGAGTCATTTCGAGTCAGTGACTTAATCCCTTGTAAAACTCTTAGATATTTCTGTAAAGTATCTCTCATTCCTTCCCCCATGTGACACTTTCTGTACTTTTCAATAAATATAGAATAAAGCCTTGTGGTAGGGGCAGACATTTAGAAACAGGCAGACACAGAAACAGGGATAAATTCACAAGACAGCCTTCAAAATTGCACAGTTTCAGACTCATACAATGGACACACAGAGAGATGGAAGTCGCAAGGAAAATTAAGTAGAGTATTCACATGCAGGCTTGGTCTTGGTTAAATGACATAAGAAGGAAGTGCTTTGAATGTTTTTCTTAATGTGACACTGACACATTGCTGGCGACTCTGAATTTATTATTAATGCACTTAAAATAACCACAGGGAAGTTAAAACTGGAATACAAATCCATTCCAGCAGATACCCAAAACACAATAAAGAAATACAAAGATTATGACACAATAATCCATGGGGATGCATTACCAACCTCCCGCCTCTCCTATAATAGAACTGAAAATCACAGAGATAGTTGAAATGTTTAATATATCAAAATCTTACCTTTTAAAATAATTAATGATCACATATATTAAAAACACATGCACAAAGTAAGAAACTATATCTAAGACCCTGACAAGAGAGTCCCCAAAGAGACCAAGACAGGTAGTACATTGGAGGATAAAGAGAAACTTATAGAGAAAAAAATTCAACAAGGCAATGGAAACACTGACCAAAAACAGAAATACTTGAAATGAAAGAAATGGTTAGTCAAAAACCACACTAAGAACGGAAGACACAAATTTGAATGGATAGACAAGGGGGTTAATATAGGAGGAGATGGAGGTTAATATAATCAAAACATGTGTGAAATTTTCAAAGAACTAATAAATCATCTTATAAATTGATAGACATGCTCATGCCTAAAAATGAATTTTGGGGATAGGGGACAATAATACAAAGAGACATACATAAGTAAAAGAGAACATGATTGATAAATGATTTTTCCTTGGAGTCTGAGAAACATTCAAGACCAAACCCTAGAATTTGTCTGGTAGAAGGAACAGTGATAAACTCTAAATAAACAGAGATTAGTCAATAAAATCATAGCAGAAAAATTATCAAACCCAGAGAACAAAGTAGACATCCAAATGCAAGAGGCATTTAGAACCTCAAACATACACAAGCAGAGAAGAAGCTCTTCATGACACATCATAGTCAGGATGGCAAAAATGTTAAGTAAAGAAACACTACAGAAAGTGGTACTGGGAAATGTTGTCTCACATACAATAGCAGGAATTTTGCAATAATTTAAAACTATAAAAGCCAAAAACACATAAAACCAAACATTTCCATCTTTGAAATTAAATAACTAGGAAAGATAACTATAGGCAAAGCAATTCTAATGGGGAAGAATATAGCTGAAAGTATTGTAATACCTGGCCTCAACTTATACAACAGGGTTACAAAGACATACTAGCATAAACAGACATAAGATACTGGCACAAAAATATACAGACCAATAGAATAGAATAGAAGATTAAGAAAATATGATAAAGCTATGATCACCTAATTTTTGAAATGAAAATGTACAATAAACATGCAGTGTAAAAAAAAGGCCACCTAGTCCAAAAATGGTGCTGGAAAAACTCAATATTCATTTGCAGGAGAATGAAATAAGATTCATATCTTTTACCCTCTACAAAAATCACCTCAAAGTGGATCAAAGACCAGAATTTAAAACCTGAAATACTGAAACTGCTAGAGGAAAATATGAAACATACTTCAAGATAATGTTTGAGGCAACAACTATTTTATCAGAACTCCAAGAATTAGCATATGGGACTATATGAAATTAAAATGTTAGTGTACAGCAAAAGAAACCATCGACAGAACAGATAGCCCAGAGAATAGGAGAAAAATCTTTACCAACTCTTCTTTAGACAGGGGGCTAATACCAGAATTTGCAAAGAACTTGAGAATTAAACACCAAGGGAATAAAAGTACTAATCAACAAATGTACTAATGAAATGAACAGATAGTTCTAAAAAAAAACCACAAATGGTCCATAACTATTTTAAAACATATCCAACATCCTTAGTCATCAAGGAATTGCAAATTATAACTACTTTGAGGTACGACCACATCACACCCAGAATGGCTATCATCAACAAATCTGGTAACAAATGATGGAGAGGATGTGGGGAAAGAGGAACCCTTATTTACTATGAATGGGAGTAAAAATTAATAGACCTATTATCTAAATCATTATGGAGGTTTCTTTAAAAATTAAAAAGCATTATCATATAACCCAGCTATACCATTTTCTGACATACACCCAAAGGACTCTATATCCTACCATAGAAATACCAGCTGCTTTTCATGATGGCCAGAAAATGAGAACTTCCTAGATTTCCATCAACAGGCAAATAGTTAATGAAAAGAATATACGCAATGAGATTTTATTCAGAAGTATAGGAAAGTGAAATTATAATTTTTTTAGGGAAAGAGAGGGAACTGGAATACATACTAAGTGATGTTGTATGAAGCCACTTGTTTGTTTTCCTGGCTGCCCAGACTCCTGAAATAATCATAAAGAAACAATATTATTTAGATCATTGCTTGGCCAATCACTTAAGTGTATTGATATCTAGCTCTTACATGTAGAATTAACCCATCTCCATTATTTTATGTTTTACCATGAGGCTCATGACCTACCAAAAAGGTTTCAGCATGTCTGTCTCTGGTGGCGGCTCCATGGCTTCTCTCTTGACTCCACCTCTCTTCTTTCAACATTCACTTTTATTTTCCCCATCTAGCTCTGTTCTACCCTATCAGGCCAAGCTAGTTTCTTTATTAACCATCGGTATTCACAGAATACAGGGAGGAATCCCACATCAAAGTGATGTCACCCAGGCAAACTTTATGTATATCCTAATGTGTAATTTACATGCATGTGTACACACACATACACACACAAATGGGTTTTAAAAAGCTGGAAAGAGAGGAAAGAGGAATTTAAAAATCAGTGATAAGGAAGAGTGGAGTTGGCAAAATGTCACATGGCTAAAATATGTATAACAGTAATTAAAGAAAAAGAGACAAGAGGCGATATATTTGAGAGAGCAACATGGGGTAGATGTACATGCAAGAGATGGAAGGGAGAAAAAAGAAATGGGAGAAAGATGTAGTTATATTTTAATTTCAAAAAAATAAAATAAATTAAAAGTTGGAAAAGGAAAATGTGCATATTTGTATGTCTGTATATAAGCAATATAGAAAATAGGGTTAACTATTACAATTCTCAGTTTGAAACTTGTCTGTGATTATTTACAAACTGTTCCTTATCTATCTTTCATCTGTTATTTTGCCATCAACGAGTACTTCTGGTAATTGGGAGGCTTTGCCATCAGCGAGTACTTCTGGTAATTGGCAGGCCCTGCTTTTTTAAATTAAACTTTTATGTACAATATATTTGAATCATATTCTTTCCCCTCCCCCAGCTCCTCCCAGATCTGTCTCATCTTCCTACCCATTTAACTTTGTTAGATGCTTTACTTCTTAAGGTGGCCTGAAACTAATCCTGAGGAACAGAATTCTTCATGGTTCTGTTTACATCAGTTTCTGTAGCTATCTATTAAGCTATCTTTTTGCTGGTTCAAATACAACATGCCTTGATTTGTTTATTGGTTAATTAATTGTAGCTTTAAGGGGTGTAAGTATTCTCAACCATCCAGTATTAAAATATTGTAGGTGAAGTTACAATTTTATAAAGTATCTATTCCTATATCATCTGAAATAGCACTAATCTATTTCTATTTTTCATAGGAATATATAAATGTCTGAATTTTGCATAGTTGTTTTGTATGGAAATGTATTTCTAAAGAAAATACTTTAAATTGACCAGTGTTAGGGCTCTTTGTAAGCATCTTGTGTTGTGAGCAACATTGCTTGGAACTTTCTTGAACACATTTCTTGGGTGTATATATCCAGGACTAGAAGTTCTAAGCAATGTACCATACCAGTGTCCAAATTTTGGAGGAAATATCCAACTGTATTCCAACTTTAGACACTTTTAAATATTACTTTTTGTGAATAAATTGTACATAACTTGGTGTCTAATATGTCTTGATATACATTTCTTCTTTGTTCCCATTTCTTGTTCTGTGAAATGACTCTTATCAGCTTCTTTCTATCTTCTAATTAATTATTTTAATTAATTAATTTTACATTTCATTTTTCATTCCAACCACAGTTCTCTCCCCTTCCTCCTGCCCCCCTGCCTCCCCTAAGTCCATCCTCCAACCACTCTTCCCAATGGGTAAGGACTCCATGGTGAATCAGAGATGTCTGGTACATTATGTTGGGGTAGAACCAACACCCTTCCTGCTGAACTAAGGCTGAACATGGCATCCCACTATTAGGAATGGGCTCCAGCCAAGATAGTTCATGATCCAGAGATAAATCCTGGTTCTACTGCCAGGGGCCTCTCAGGTAGTTCAAGTTTCACCACTGTCTCTCACACATGGAAGGCTTAATTTGGGCCCATGGAGGCTCCACAGCTGTTGGTGTAGAGTTCATGAGTTTCCATGAGCTTGGTTCAGCTGTTTCTGTAGTTTTCTTCATCATGATCTTGACCTCCCCTGTTCATATATTTCCTCCTCCCTCTCTTGGATTGAATTCCTGGAGCTCGGCTTAGTGCTTGGCTGTGGATCTCTGTATCTGGTTCTATCAGTTACTAGATGAAGGCTTTATGATGGTAGTTGGGGTATCCACCAATCTGATTACAGGGGAAGACCAGTTCAGGACCCCTCTCCATTATTGCTAGGAGTCTTAGTTGGGAATTTCCCTTCCACCAGGTTTGTTCCTATTGACCTAGTGGCTCTCTCTCAGGATCTCTTTCATTGCTTTCCTACTCTGTCCCTCTCCCTCCTCAACTATCCCATTCTGTTGTAGGGAGGGGCCCGCTTGTTTGTCCCAGCCACCCAGAACCATAGTAATCACACTGAAACCATATTAATTAAATCATATTAATTAAACCATATTAATTAAAGCTTGGCCCATTAGTTCTAGCTTCTTATTGGCTGACTCTTACATAATAATTTAACCCATTTCTATTCATCTGTGTATCACCACGTGGCTGTGACTTACCAGCTAAAGTCTTGTCTGTCTCCAGGAGCTCCATGACTTCTCTCTAACTCTGCCCTTCTTTCTCCAAGCATACAGCCTAACTTTCCCTGCCTAGTACTGTTCTTCCCTGCCATAGGCTCAAAGCAATTCTTTATTCATTAACCAATAAAAGCATCACACAGACAGAAGGACCTCCCACACCATTTCTCCTTTTCTTTTTAAACAAAAAGGAAGGCCTTAACTTTACCATAGTAAATTTACATATAACAAAGCAGTTATCAAGCAAGAATTACAGTTACAATATTTCTATTTAATTTATTTTTTATCATAACTAAGAAAACTATATCTATCTATTCTTCAACTCCACCAAAGACTCCAGAAGGATATAATATTACCAAAGTAAACAGGAAATGCATTGTAAGCAAATTCCAAAACTCTAGAAATGACAGAGCCATATCACTTCCTGGACAGTCATCCAAAGTTCTTTTTTCTTTTTTTTTAATTGAGAAAAGGAAAAAAAAAGTTTCCGCCTCCTCTCAGCCTCCCATTTCCCGCCCCCTCCTCCCACCCTTCTTCCCCTCCCCCACTCCTCTCCCCCTCCCTCTCCAGTCCAAAGAGCAGTCAGGGTTCCCTGCCCCGTGGAAAGTCCATGGTCCTCCCCCCTCCATCCATGTCTAGGAAGGTGAACATCCAAACTGGCTGGGCTCCCACAAAGCCAGAACATGAAGTAGGAACAAAACCCCATGCCATTGTCCTTGGCTTCTCATCATCCCTCATTGTTCGCCACGTTCAGAGAGTCCGGTTTTATCCCATGCTTTTTCAGTCACAGTCCAGCTGGCCTTGGTGAGCTCCCAATAGATCAGCTCCACTGTCTCAGTGGGTGGGTGCACCCCTCTTGGTCCTGACTTCCTTGCTTATCTTCTCCCTCCTTCTGCTCCTCATTGGGACCTTGGGAGCTCAGTCCAGTGCTCCAGTGTGGGTCTCTGTCTCTATCTCCATCCTTCACCAGATGAAGGTTCTATGGTGATAAGCAAGATATTCGTCAGTATGGCTATAGGATAGGGTCATTTCAGGTTCCCTATCTTCAGCTGCCCAAGGAACTAACTGGGGACATCGCCTTGGGCTCCTGGGAGCCACTCTAGGTTAAAGTCTCTTGCCAACCCTAAGGTGGCTCCCTTAACTAAGAATTGTGCTTCAGAGTACTACGCTGCAGTAAAAAACAATGACTTCTCGAATTTTGCATGCAAATGGATGGAAATAGAAAACACTGTCCTGAGTGTGGTAACCCAGACCCAAAAAGATGAACATGGGATGTACTCACTCATAATTGGTTTCTAGCCATAAATAAGGGTCACGGAGTCTACAATTGGTGAACCTAAAGAAGCTAAGTAAAAAGGTGAACCCAAGGAAAAACATATAGTTATCCTCTTGGCTATGGGAAGTAGACAAAATTGCCGGGGAGAAAAGTGGGATCTTGGGGGTGGGGTGAGAGGGGGTAAGGGGAGATGGGGAGAGAAAAGTGAGAAGGGGAGGATGGGGGGAACTTGGGGAAACAGGATGATTGGGATAAAGGAAGGCTGGATAGGGGAGCATGGAAGCAAAGTTCTTCTGTACCGTTTGGGCATCCATCTTCAGCCTACTGGTCCATAGTATCCAGCAGACTTTTTCACAAAGCAGGAAATTTCAAAGACAATTTCACCTAAACTCAAAGTTTGTTCGTCACATTTTTTGTGCTCTGTAGAATGTCTAGCAGACTCTTTCATGAAGCAGGAACCTTGAAGGACTGTTTTACCTTTAGGCAAGTTTAGCAGTTGTGGGTCCTGCATGTCCAGTTTATCAAGCAGTCCAGGCAAGAGCAGTTTCTTGCCAGATGGTCAACCAACTCCATAAGGAGCCTCTTCAGTGCTCCTCATCCTCTTGAAGTAGCTTGGTGCTGCCAGGAGCAGATGTGTCTCGCTGCCATGAAAAGTCTTAAGTTCTTAAACATTTTAAGTGCCATATTCTGAAGGTCTCGGAAAGATTTGAAGAATACCTATCTAAGTGAAATATACCTTTATACAACTAGAAAATCTTACTAACATGACTACAAGCTTGACCGTTATAGATGATTATCTATTAACCTATATTTCTTCGTTATACATTACATTTTTAAATGAACTACACAAACACAATATCTTAATCAAGGGCAGAAATATACATATACAGTATAACAAAATTTACCTTAAATTTGTATCAATAAACCAAGATCCATACCAATGAAAATTATTCATATCTATATCATATCTCCCTTTAAATGTAAACAAACATTTATAGACAATATTTGGGAATATGGGTGTAGTTTTCTCCATACTGCTTCTTGCTGACTGGGGCAATGTTAAACAAGTCTTTCATGGTATATTCAGTATGTGAGGTTCATCTCAGCATTTGGGGAAGTACTTTTTTGGATGTTCATGGTGACTGTTTAGGGGTCGTGGTCCATCATACCATATTAGTCTGGAAGCAATCCACAGTTTCTCATCCTCTGTGGAAACAAAAGAAAAACACCTTTTCAAAAGCAACATATCCTTAGACTCAAATTTTAAAGTTAAGATACCTTTACGTTGGTTTAGCTTAGCAGCCTGTACAATGAAATGTCTCTCTATCCTTAGCTCCTTCACAGTCAAAAAATTCAAAGAAAGCACAATGATAGACATAATCTAGATTTTCTGTGTATAATCCATCTTTATTTGGCTTATTTCTTTTTACTCTTTTAAATATATGACTATCTGTACTCTGTCTCTTTAAAGACTTTACCATTTTTAACCATTAACTTCCTTTTATGAATCTCTGTACTCTTTTTCTTCCCTCTCCTGAGCCTACATACATTTATCTAACACTGTGACTCATTTAGAGTTCTTTTCCATCTGGACTTGTCTTTATGATTATCTGTAATTCTTAACTCTCCAGGAGCACTTTTTTAAATGTTAAGCGCTTCTTAAAAACTTAAGCTGCACCATTACTAGGCTATATATGGTATTTTCTGCTTGCCCCATCCAGTCAGCATGGTGGAGCTGCTTGCACCACTGAGCAACATGCACTGTCCCACTTCCAGGCACACAGCCGGTCCACATTGCCACCAACCAAGCTGTGGCACACTGCTCACAAACCCCATCCAAATACTCGGTCATCCAGAAGAGCCAGAGGTCATGCTGGCAGCGTAGCCCAGAAAGCAGGCATTTCAAAATGGCATGGCTTTTTCCCCCCTGCTACCGCTGAATCAGGAAAAACTCTGTTTAGCTCTGTACCCCAGTTTTAATTGGATCATTTTGTGTTTTGTTGTTTAGTTTCGTGAGTTCTTTATATAAATTGGAATCAGCCCTTTGTCAGATGTGGGGTTGGTAAAGATGTTTTCCCATTCTGTAGGCTTTCATTTTGTGTTTTGACTGTGTCTTTTGCCTTACAAAAGCTTTTAAGTTTCAGGAAGTCCCATTATTGATTGCTGCTCTCAGTGTCTGTGCTACTGGTGTTATATTTAGGAAGTGGTTTCCTTTGCCAATGCATTTAAGGCTACTTCCCACTTACTCTTCTATCAGTTTCAATGTAACATACATTTCTTCTTTGGTCCCATTTCTTGTTCTGTAAAATGCTTCTTATCAGCTTCTTTACTTTTTATTTTTGAGACAGAGTCTAGTATTAGATTGTAGGCAAGTTTGACATAGAACTCAAAATACAGTTAAGGCTTTCCCAAAAACATGGTGATTCTCCTCTTTCAGCCTCTTTAGTGCAGGGATTACAGGTTTGTGACACTACCCTTGGCTGTTTTCATTAATTTTCTGTCATAAGCCACACATTGGGGGTGACATCTGTTTCAGTCCAGCCACAATGAGTTGTATGTTCCAGGGTAGGGGTATGTGGATTAAAAATTTTAGGCAGACTAACAGAGATTCAAAAGAAATACAGAGACATAGGTTAGTACCACAAGGGCAACTTATTGAATACTGAATCTGCCCACATTTATTTTCAATATGCTTATATACCCTAATACAAAAAGGGGGGAAGATGGCAAAAGGCTCCTTTAACATGATACAAAGGATAACCAGAACAGTTACTTGCTTCAGTACTTGAGACATCAGGCCATTATTTCCTGAGTTAAGCACTCTGATGTTTTGGGCAGGATGCAGCAAATATACCCTAGATCAAGTATGCAGTAGGCAGTCACTCCCTGTGTCACACCTTTTCTTTTGAAATGAAGGAGCAGAGATATGCTTGAATTCTCTTACCTTTGGTCAGGTGCTGTAGGAATTCCTACAGCCAGTAGCCTTTAAGATACCTGCCCACTTGGGCAGGGCCTCATATACTATATATGCTGATGTAAAGCGTGCATCCACTCTTTCTCTTCTGGCTGTGGTATTTTAGTTGCTGTTTATTGTTGGAGCAGAACATTGTGATCTGTGAGTCTACCCCTAAATAAATAACCCTCTATTATATTCAATTCTGAACTAGTGTGGGACTTCTTCAGTCAAGGTGGAGCAGATCCACCTCTATGGGCCATCTTAATGTCTGTGGCGGACTTCTAGACCAGCGAGGAAGAATGACCGCCACATCAGGATTCTACTCAGAACACGCTTTACTGGAGTGCCCTTGATTGATGGGGAGCAGGAAACGAGAGGGCAGGAAAACAAGGGCGAGGAAGGGAAGGGCAGGGAGCGAAGGGGAGGGACAGCAGGAAGCGAAGGGGGGAAAGCGAGAGAGAGCATAAAGCGAAGGGGCAGGGGCATTTAGGCAGCTGCTTAAATAGGGAATTGGCACACGGGTTGCCCTGTGATTGGCTGCCACCAACAGCTGACACAAGACCGCATCGGGATAGGCTCAAGGATCCTCATCCACCGCGCATGCGGGAAGCGGGGACGGATGCGCAGCTCTCAAAGGCATAGCCAAATATGGAGTTGTTTATTTCCAACAAGACAGGATGTCGGCGCCATCTTGTAATGGCGATCCTGTCCGGCTCACTACAAATGTCCACACCAAGTAACTACACTCTAATTCAGGATATCTTGTTTGTAGCTACACCTGTTGTCAACAACTTTGAAAGAGTCACATTAAGCTCAAAACCCCTGACCTTTAGTCAAGGTGGAACAGGGCTCACACCTGTGAACCCTTACAATTTTTATGTTATTCATGCTTCCCATAACTGTGTTGAAGTTCTTATGTATCTCTCCTACGAATTCTTGCTTGTTTTGGGGGTACTCTGAATATTGTCTTCCAGAATCTTCCTTTTCTCCTTCATAGTCTTTCAAGTGCTTTTATTCTCTCTCATGTATTACATTCTGAACACAGTTTCCCCTCCCTCTTCCTCTGCCAGTCCCTCCCTTCTCCTCATTCATTTATCCTGTTTCTGTTCAGAAAAGGGTTAGTCCTGCCATATCAGTTAAACCTGGCATATCAAGTTGCAGTAAGATTAAGCACCTCTCTTTGTATTAAGGCTGAAGAAGGCAACCCAGGAGGAGGAAAGTGTCCTCAAAACTCCTAAGTGTCAAAAAAATGAGTCTTAGCATACTTAAAAACACTAATCTTTTAGTGTATCATTAAAATACACTGTTCTGTGTAATTTACTATGTATTTTAATCTGTGTTTTCAATAAAGTGTGAATATGGATTTTGGCTATAGTGTATAACAGGGCGTTTGGTAGCTATCTTATGAATATTATCAGATGTTTCCTACTTTTATTGGGCCTGTTGGGCCATTTCTGTTTTCTTATGGATGAGACTGATTTTGGTATGGTGATTTAATTTAGCCCTGATCCACTACTGTACTGTTTTGATATTATAGATTCAGAATAACCTGATATCTCTTAATGCCTTGGAAAACACCCCACAGTTGGGTCTTAGCTGTCAATTGTGTTCTGGTTGTTCTTTGGCCCTTTTATCTTTCATATAAATTGTATCATCAAGTCATACGAAATAGTTTTGGAATATAACACTATTTGTACTTTGATTTGGGGAAACCCAACAATTTAAAGGTATGAAATACTCCATTTCTTTAAATACATCTTAATCATATTTTATAATACATACATGATATCATATATATGTATTATTATATTCATTCCAAGAATCCTGAAATTTCTAATACTGTTTACTAAAAACAGAGTCTTCTCTTTAAGTACATTTTAATGGTTTACTGCTGGTAGATGGAAATGAGAATGAATCTTGTTCATTAATGTTATATGCAGCCAATTTGCTGAAGTCTCCTGTTTATAATAATGCAGAAGAATACAGTTTGGGTTTTTTACTGAAATTATTACACTATTGATAAGTGATCCACAAACAATTTCAATTGCATTTTTGTTTTGGAATCTTTACATCTTTAATGATTTTATTACATTGGATAGAATATTGTGTACAATGTTGAACTAAGATTGTAATAATGAGTTTCTTGTTCTCATTCCTGAATTTAAAGAAAATTATGACGGTTAGGTTTGGAGGTATATTTTGTTTTTGATAATTTTTGGTTTTTGTTAACTTGAAGTGAGCTAGGGTCATCTGGGAATTGAGAAAATGCCTCCATAGGATTGCCTCTGGGAAAGTCAGCAAGTACATTTTCTCAGGAATTTCAGTGCATCCCTCTTCCATGGCAGCTGCTTCGTTCCCTCAATGATGGAATGTGATCTGAAGTTGAAGTCAGATAAACCCTTTCTCTCTCAAGTTGCTTTTTGCTCAGTGTTTTATTACAGTAATGGAAACCAAATTAGAACAAAATGTTTGCTCATTTTAGATAAATCTGACTTTGGGAATGTTTTACCGATGTTTTCTTTTTGGGCTATGAAATGTCCCGTTTCTTTTCGAAACATCTTTTCATACCTGCATTAATTTTAATTTACTTATAGTATATTATTTTTTCATTTGAGTTTGATTTGCTAATATTTTGTTAGGAGTTATTTATGAGTTAAATGAATTAGCAATCTCAAATTCTCATAATTTTTTATTATTATATTAGGGTATGGTCCTTTCCCGCCATATATATATATATATACTTTTCTTCTACAATATATCCTGATTATAGTTCCTTCTCATGGAGTGGGTGCCTTAGGTCAAATCGAACATTGGTTGTCTACTCCCACAAGTTCTGTGCCACCATTGCCCTAGCTTATTTTGCAGGCAGAAAAGATTGTAGGGCAATGCTTTTGTGGTTAGGTTGGTGTCCACATTTCCTTTTTGGTAACCTACAGAATATCTTCCTACAACAAAGAGACCAGAATATGGGGGCAAATTCATATAGGCACCAGCTCAACTTCTCCGTGTTCAGTGAGTTGTGTGGGAGTTGCCCTTAGCAATGTGGCACCACTGTTTGTGGAGAGCTACCCTTTGTCTTACTAACAGCAATGGCTGTTTGAGCATTTACATGGGACCCTCTGACCAACAATTCAATTGAATGCAACCCAATCCCACCACTGGAAGCCTCACCTGGTGATAAGAGTTGTTCAGTTGTGTAGGGATAAGTTCCGCCCCTTAGGGGGCGTGTTTGCCTCGGGCTAATGTTTACATATAAATCTGGCAGGCACGCTCGTGAGAAGGAACTATAATCAGGATATATTGTAGAAGAAAAGTATATATGGCGGGAAAGGACCATACCCTAATATAATAATAAAAAATTATGAGAATTTGAGATTGCTAATTCATTTAACTCATAAAGGCTTGCTTCTGCTTTCCTGGTCTCCTCAGGAACGGTGGTTCTGTAAGTCTATTTCGCCATTAAAGCTGTATATATTTTTACATTCTGTCTGCATTCATTTACGCCGTTACACAGTTGAGAATCTATATCCCCCATTATTAGGAGATCAAGATCATTAGGACCATCTTCATCATACATTCTAGGAAGTTTCCACTGCATTAGGTTTCCACAACACTCCCCAAATGCTCCCAATACCAGCTATCCCTCCTTGCATTCTCCCCTCCACCTCATCTCCTCTAAACTTGATCCCCCACACCCATCTCCACCTGCCTTCTGTTAGTTTTAAAATCTATTTCTTCTATTAAGGGAGAGCCATGCACCCCCATTCCCAGTTACCCACTCTTTACCTAACTACCCTAGGTCTATGGATTGTAGCTTGGTTTCCATTTACTTAAAGGCTAGTACCCACTTATAACTGAATAGATACTTGTCTTTCTGGGTCTTGGTTACCTCACTTAGAATGATTTTTTTAGTTTCATATATTTGACTGCAAATTTCATAATGTTATTTTTAACAGCTGCACAATACTCCACTGTGTAAATGTACTACATTTTCTTTATTCATTGTTTGGTTGCGGGTAATCTAGGTTTTTCCCCTAGGTGTTGGCTATTACCAATAAAGTTGCCATGAACATGTCTGAAGAAGTGTCCTTGTGGTATGATAGAGCATCATTTGGGTATATGCCTAGGCATAGTATGGCTGGATCTTGAGGTAGGTCAATTCCCAATTTTCTGAGCTAATAACAATATTAATTTCCATAGTGATGGTACAAGTTTGTACTCCCACAAGCAATGGAGGAATGTTCCCTTTGTTCTACATCCTTACCAGAAGGATCTGTCACTTATGTTATAGATCTTAGCCATTCCAGGGGGTGTACAATGAAATCTCAGAGTCGTTTTGATTTGCATTTCCTTGATGGCTAAAGATCTTAAACATTCTTTCAAATGTTCCTCAGGCATTTGAATTCCCTCTATGAAGAATTCTGTATTTAGATATGTACCCCATTTTAAAAATTGGATTATTTATTTTCTGATACCTAGTTTCTTGAGTTCTTTATATAATTTGGATATTAGTATACTATCAGATGGAATTTTATTCTATAATTTTATTGAAAATATATTCTGGGACTTTGATATAAGATACTTCTCTTTCATTTATTTCTATTATTCTTTTTTTTTGTTTTTTTGAGACAGGGTTTCTCTGTGGTTTTGGAGCCTGTCCTGGAACTAGCTCTTGTAGACCAGGCTGGTCTCGAACTCACAGAGATCCGCCTGCCTCTGCCTCCCAAGTGCTGGGATTAAAGGCGTGCCCCACCACCGCCCGGCTTTATTTCTATTATTCTTAAGTTTGGTCTTTTCATAATGTTCTACATTTCCTGGAAATTTTGTGTCAAGATTTTTTTTTAGATTTAACATTTTTTTTTGACCAATGTATCTATTTCTTTTATCATATCTTTAATATCTGGAGATTCTTTCTTCTATCTCTTGTATTCTTTTGGTAAAACTTCCTTCTGTAGTTCTGTTTGAGTTCCTAAAGTTTTTGTTTCCAGAATTCCCTCACTTTGTGTTTTCATTATTGCTTCTATTTTCATTTCAGGTATTGAACAGTTCTATTTTTTCCTTCAACTCTTTAATTTTGTTTTTGGATTTCTTTAATGGATTTATTCCTTTCCTCCACTTTTTGTTTTTTTCCCTAAATTTCATTAAGGCATTTATTCATTTCCTCCTTAAGGACCTCTATCATCTTCATAACATTGGTTTTAAGGTGTTTTCCTTGTACTTCAGCTATGTTGAAACATTCAAGGCCTGCTGTGGTAGGACAGCTGGGCTCTGGTCGAGACATATTGTCCAGGTTTTTATTGATTGTATCTTTATGCTGACATCTAGGCATCTGGGTTTGGGATGATTATATGTCTAGGTGTTGATTTCTTGATTTGTTTTTCTTTGGTGGATGTTTTGTTCCTTGGCTTCTGTTTTCTCTCTGGATTTTAGAGTAATGCCTGTGTGCTGCCTGATTTCCTGGCCTGCTCAACTAGTGTATTCACAGAGAATGCCTGCTGGTGTTAGCAGGTGGGTAACTGGGATGAGTGGAGATAAGGAAGGTTGGAGGAGAAGATCTTTGTGGTCCATTTGGGATGGAGTTAGAGAGGAAAGAGAGGTCATAGCAAGTTTCCTGCTAAAGAACTGGGAACAAGACTGGGGGTGTTGGATTTCAGAAGCAGTAGGAGAGGTGTGTTCTGGCTACTTGTTGCTCTGAAAAGAGCCTTCTTTGGGTTAGCAGGGGATGCCTGCTGAGGTTGGGGTCTGAGACAAAACAACAAGTGCAGAGAGGAAATTTAGAAAGGAAAGACATTTGAAACTCACAAGAGATGGGAGTGAGGGGTTGGGGGAACAGGGAAGGTTTCCAGGAGTGTTTTGCTTCAGAATTGGCTATGAGACCAGGGAATTGGATCTGGGGAAGTAGAGCCACAGTGTGGTCTTTAAACTATAGCCTCGTATAGTCTAAAACTGTGTACGATTGAAATGATCTCTCTTGAAATCTCATTAGAACTCAGCTTTGTGCTAGTGTTTTCTTTTAACACTGATTAAAATTTTTAAATAGTATTAAGGCTGTTAATTCTTGTACATAATGGTTTCCTAGGCAGTTCCCCATGTTTCGGTCTTTAGAAATGTTGGTCTTTAGTATAATGATATTATTTTATTACTGTTATTTGTCCTCACATCCACTTTTCATTCATTTACATTATTTCCTTGACCAATCTATATAGAAAATTGTCTTTTTATTTTTCTAAAGAAAGACTTTCTGGTTTTCTTCTAGCTAAATTAGCTTTAGTCTTTTATTTCTTATCTCTTCCCTTCTTCCTTTGGATTTTTATCCCCTTGATATTTTTATATAACATATGATAGCATGTCATAAGCTTTTTGACTTACTACTCTTTATTATGGCTACTTAAAGCTATATTTTTCTTTTCAGAATACTGCTTTTATTACATTAAAGACGTTTTGTATATTATATTTTTTTTACCTCATTCCTGGGTATTTTTAACTTTGCACTGAGTGTTTTGATTACTAGACTAAGTGACTGAGCCCCTTGCTATTGAGCCTAAACAGTTTAGAACCTTCTAATATACTGAGTCTGATCTAAGTTGACAGAATTTTGAGTTACTAGTAAATTGAACAAACCACCCCATTCAATATAAGTTAAATCAAAACCAAAAGAAATCTCTAAATGAGTGGCTGTAGAGATGGCTCAATGGCTAAGACTAACACTGCTCTGGCAGAAGCCCTGAATTTGGTTTCCAACACCCATGTCCATCGACTTATAATCACCAGTTCCAGGAATCCAACATCCTTTTATGGTCTCTCTAGGCCTCTGTACACATACACTAAATAAATAAATAACAAAATTGTAAAAATCACAAATATTTTGCCTCTTTATCTTTGGTAGGGACTATTAGATATCACAGAAAAATGTCTTTTTAGTTGAAAAAGATATGTCATCATATCTGAAGCTAGTGGTCTCCAGAAACATCTTGGAAATTGAAGGCCCCTGATTTTCAAACATTTTGTCATAAAGGTATCAACATTTATGATGTTCCTGCTCATAATTCATTGTGAACATGATATTATCAATAACATACATCGGATATTAGTGATGTCCTATGAGATAACAAAAGATCCAGTGTACTATATTAAAATATGTAATCAATATGTCCTTTAAATAAAATTGTGAAAAGTAGAGAGAAGTGATTCTTGTTAGGTTAATGAAAATTGCTTTTGCTGTCTTTTCTACCTAGTGGTACATAGAAGGAAAAATGTATTGGTCAGAATTCTAACTGTATACCAGGTGCTAGATACTATGTTGAGTTTCTCCAGGCTCTTCAAATGGCTACATCTAGAAACGCAGTTGTAAATTGGAGTATCATACTGATTGAAGATAATTGACTCTCAGTTTCTAAGACCTGGATCTTGAATGAAAGCAAAATTTGGTATTTAAATTGGACGTGAAAGGAATAAAAATCCTTCCACATCTTTAATGGTATCATTCTTCTGTGCTTGTCAGGGGCCTATTGCATTGTTTTTGGTTTGTTGTTTTCATAGCCAGGGAAATTGCACAGGCTTTCCACTGCTCTTCTGTCCACAATAGCCCTTTTCCTAGCGTAGGAACCCAGTGAAAAGCATGCTTCATTTGCAAAGCAATTATGGTAGCACGAATAGTTTGGAATGGAGGAAATTATCATAGGATTGGGTCATAGACCACTGCACTAATAGAGAGATGACCGTGATTCCATCTTGTCATCTCACCATCCCAAGTTGTAACCTTATCCCTTAATTCTTTGCATTTGCTATTAGACGACAGGGCTTTGTGGACCCCTAGGGATTAGTGTAACTCACACTCAGTGTCCAGTAATTCCCAATCATGTTAGGTGTTTCTCTTTTGCCAGCATACAGTTTTCCTGACAAGTTACTAAATATTCATTTTGATAAAACTAGGGAGGAAAATGCGCAATATATATCTGTGATGGTATTAACAGTATTCTTCATTATGGGTTGTTTGTTGAATGAGCTGCGGGCTGCATTCCTGCCACCCGGCTCCCAGCCGCCTGGCTAGCTTATGCCCCAAAATAACAACATACAAACTGTATTCATTAAACACTGCTTGGCCCATTAGCTCTAGCCCTTACTGGCTAATTCTCATATCCCAATCAACCCATCTCTAATAATCTGTGTAGCACCAGTATTACCAGGAAAGATTCAGCATGTCTGACCTGGTGGCTGGCTGCATTGCGTCTCTGCCCTCACTTCCCTTTTTCCCAGCATTCTATTCTGTCTACTCTACCCACCTAAGGGATGACCTATCAAATGGGCCAAGGCAGCTTGTTTATTGACCAATGACCTTCCTCCATCAGTTGTTGATCTCTGAAATGACTCAGTTTTGGGAATTGTGTTAGGTCTATGACATTACTGGAGCTTTCATATATTTTAACCCATGGGCCTCACAAATAATTTCTTACTACTTAGTTCCTTTATATATTGTTTTATTATAAATAATATTCTGTTTTGATTTTCTTTTTATGGCAGAAAGAAAAAAATGGAGAACAAATATGAAGTTGGATAGGTACAGAAGTCAGGAGGAACAGGGAAGAATTAATGAAGGGGAAATATGATAAATATATATTGTAAGAAAAGTTAATAAAAAGTTCAAAAAAACTAACATTCCAATACTGCTACTTAGTAGGAGTGCTGCCTTTGCCTTTGGAGGTTAAGTATTGCCCCTTAATGTCTGTTGTTCTTAAATACCTTTATTCTTTTCTATATAAGGGACCTTGTTTCTATGGTGGCTTTCCTACTTCTATCTCTAAATTACAAAGTCAGCTATTCTATGTGATCCTTTTCTTTGAAAATAGTTTTACATGTGAAATACAACACAGATTTCAAAAAACCTTAAAACATATATGTACAGTCTGGTGAACTATTAAAGTAAACTTTTGCTGGGTAGCGCAGATTACAAAATAGAGTGTTACCTGTGACAATGAACATGTGAAGTCCTGAGTAACTAATGCCTCAGCCCTGAGCGAGTGGGAAAGCCTTCCCCGAGTGAGACTTAGAGGGACGGCAAAACCTTCCTCAAGTCTCAGGGCCAATGTTGACAATGTGGGCACAAATGTCCATTGAACCTTTTTCTACCCCGATATCCAAGGCCGGAAGATTGCTTCCCTACAGAGACTGCCTCTACTGAGCTTAGCTGTATACAATAAGCCTGTCTCTTTGTTTATCTGTGTGTCAGAACTCCAGCCTCTTGTTCAGCTATATGCAAATATCACCGCCTCTCTGTTCAAATGTGTATAATAAACATTCTGAGCTTCCAGAGTACTGTAGCTTCTCCACACAGGAGCCCAGACACCTGATCTCACATTTCCTGTATGTATACCTGTCCTTTCTTCATTCCCTTTCTTTCACACTGTGATAAAATTAGTATCCTACTCTTAAGGTTATGAATCACCATACATTTATTTGCAATTTTACCATTTAAGCATGCATCTGTAATCACACAAGTGAACCAACATATTTATGAATGCTGCTTAAATTGAAGTGCATATCATTAGTAATGGATTAGTAATTGCTAGATGGAGTATATGCTATGTTGCCTAGTTTATTCATTGCTATAATTGTAAGCTTTACACAAAGCTCTGTTTTCACTGTTATGCAGCTTTTGTTCTATGAGTATTTAGATGTTTTTGTTTCCTACAAAACTCATATTAAAACTTAATCTCCAGTTCAACAGTACTAATAGGTGGGGACTTAATGCGAAGTGATTAGGTATTGGGGTAAAGTACCATAGTAAATGGATTAATGCCACATATAAAAAGGCTTTTGAGTATGTAGTTATATTTCATTTCTATTTTAATAAATAAAGCTTGCCTGAAGGCCGGTGCAAAGCAGCCACACTATTCAGCCATACAGGCCAGGCATTGGTGGCACACACCTTTAATCCCAGTAGTTTCCCTAGTTAGTCATAAAGGCCAGGCAGTGCTGGCGCACTCTTTAATCCCAGTAGTTTCCCTAGTTAGTCATAAAGGCCAGGCAGTGCTGGCGCACTCTTTAATCCCAGTAGTTTCACTAGTTAGTCATAAAGGCCAGGCAGTGCTGGCGCACTCTTTAATCCCAGTAGTTTCCCTAGTTAGTCATAAAGACCAGGCAGTGCTGGCGCACTCTTTAATCCCAGTAGTTTCACTAGTTAGTCATAAAGGCCAGGCAGTGCTGGCGCACTCTTTAATCCCAGTAGTTTCACTAGTTAGTCATAAAGGCCAGGCAGTGCTGGCGCACTCTTTAATCCCAGTAGTTTCCCTAGTTAGTCATAAAGACCAGGCAGTGCTGGCGCACTCTTTAATCCCAGTAGTTTCCCTAGTTAGTCATAAAGGCCAGGCAGTGCTGGCGCACTCTTGAATCCCAGTAGTTTCCCTAGTTAGTCATAAAGACCAGGCAGTGCTGGCGCACTCTTTAATCCCAGTAGTTTCCCTAGTTAGTCATAAAGGCCAGGCAGTGCTGGCGCACTCTTTAATCCCAGTAGTTTCACTAGTTAGTCATAAAGACCAGGCAGTGCTGGCGCACTCTTTAATCCCAGTAGTTTCACTAGTTAGTCATAAAGACCAGGCAGTGCTGGCGCACTCTTTAATCCCAGTAGTTTCACTAGTTAGTCATAAAGGCCAGGCAGTGCTGGCGCACTCTTTAATCCCAGTAGTTTCCCTAGTTAGTCATAAAGACCAGGCAGTGCTGGCGCACTCTTTAATCCCAGTAGTTTCACTAGTTAGTCATAAAGGCCAGGCAGTGCTGGCGCACTCTTTAATCCCAGTAGTTTCACTAGTTAGTCATAAAGGCCAGGCAGTGCTGGCGCACTCTTTAATCCCAGTAGTTTCCCTAGTTAGTCATAAAGACCAGGCAGTGCTGGCGCACTCTTTAATCCCAGTAGTTTCCCTAGTTAGTCATAAAGGCCAGGCAGTGCTGGCGCACTCTTGAATCCCAGTAGTTTCCCTAGTTAGTCATAAAGACCAGGCAGTGCTGGCGCACTCTTTAATCCCAGTAGTTTCCCTAGTTAGTCATAAAGGCCAGGCAGTGCTGGCGCACTCTTTAATCCCAGTAGTTTCACTAGTTAGTCATAAAGGCCAGGCAGTGCTGGCGCACTCTTTAACCCCAGCACTAGAGGGGAATACATGGCAGGATGAGACAGGGACTCTCCTTTTCAGTCTGAAGATTTCATAGAGCTAAGAACTCTCCAGTGGCTGGCTCTTTTGCTTTTCTGATCTTCAAGCTGAACCCCAATATCTGTCTCTGAGTTTTTATTATTCATGCCACTTTTCTCAAACTTTCAACCTACACCTTCTTCAGCAAATCCTACTGGTGTGTGCCACCACAACTGACTTCTGTGACTAACTAGTGTGGCTACTAGGATTAAAGGTGTATTGAGTGAGGTAACCCAGACCCAGAAAGACTATTATCATGTCTACTCATTCGTAAGTGGTTTTAAAACATAAAGCAAAGAAAACCAGCCTACAAATCATAATCCCAGAAACCTAGACAACAATGAGGACAGTAAGCGAGACATACATAGATCTAATCCACATGGGAAGTAGAAAAAGACAAGATCTCCTGAATAAATTGGGGGCATGGGGACTATGGGAGAGGGTTAAAGGGGAGGGAAGAGGTAGGGAGGGGAGCAGGGAAAAATATAGAGGTCAATAAAAATCAATAAAAAACCCCAGAAAATCCCAAACAAACAAAGGTGTATGCCATCACTGCCTGGCTTGTATGACTGACTAGAGTGGATGCTTTGCACTAGCCTTCAGGCAAGCTTTATCTGTTAAAATCCAAATGAAATATCACTACACTTATGGAAGTGGGTTTGCCTTTTGTCTGTAGCGGCGTAAACGAATGCAGACAGTTTGTAAAAATATATATAGTTTTAATGTAGAAATAGACTTACAGAACCACCGTTCCCGCGGAGACCAGGAAAGTAGAAGAGACAGCTCAGAGCACGCTTGCCAAATTTATAGGCAGACATTAGCCCGAGGCGAACACGCCCCCTAAGGGGCGGGACTTATCCCTACATTTGTCACTCCTCTGCCATATGAGGAGCCATTTGTCCACCTTTTGCTGTGTGAAATGTAACATACAGTTTAAATAGTACCCTCTCTCATACAATGCACAGGGAAAGGACCTCACTAGACAGAAGATGCTGAGGAGATGATGTAGGCCATTGCAGGCTTCAGAACTATGAGAAGCAATTTCTGTTCTTTGCAAATGACTCACTTTCAGGTGTATCATAATATCAGAAAATAGACTAATGCAGGTACTTCCTAAAGGCCTTAACCTCTCCATAATAACACATCAATGATCATATGTGAATATGTGGATTTTCAGTTGCGTGAACATTGAGAACATAGTGGTAATATTACAAAACTCTGTCAATGTGCATGTTTTTCAGTTTTGGTGTATTTCAGAAACAAAATTATTCTTCTTCCTATTATCCCACACTTTTCCTTTCTTGCTTCCTTTTACATAGTGTCAGAACTATATTCAGTCCTAATTTTTTCTTCTATTGCATATATTCTCAAGCTGTAATTTTATTTTCAATTACTACTTTAATTATACCTAGAACCTCTATTTTATTTTACTATGTTCTCCTTTCTGTTGAATTATTTCTTTGAATTTAGCAAATATGATCATTTTTAAAATATATGTCTGAAAATAATTTAATATTTGAAGCTCAGTTATTCTGTTTCCTGGCTCTCTTACTGTCTTTTTCCTGCTCAGTTGCTTGGTTTGGCTACTATCTTAATTGTTCCAGCATCTGTGTTAAAACATTTGTTTAAAAATTCCTTGATACTTTAGATAACCTCTCTCTCTCTCTCTCTCTCTCTCTCTCTCTCTCTCTCTCTCTCTCTCTCTTTGTGTTTCTGCCAAACTTCTGAGAAAATCATCAGTCTGAGATCATATTAGTGTTAAGAGTTTGGTAGTCTGGATTACTGAAATGACTCAGAGCTGAGCTTCAATCTCTGGGAAAGCTGTTCTACTTCACTGCGAATCTTTGGGCACTATTTTCTAAGGTTTATATTTTATGTATAAGAATTTTGCCAGAGCTTATACCATCATTGGAGTTGTTAATCACCTTTAACTGCCCGAGATACTGTGCTGAATCCAGAAATTATGTTATGTGGACACATCTCTATAAATTCTATTGATAATGTGCTTTTCCTATTTTTTCTTACTATTTCCTTTATTTTCTTAGTCTTAAAGTTTTAAATTTTTTTCCGTTTATTTATTTATTTAAAATTTTTTTTGATTTTTCGAGACAGGGTTTCTCCGTAGCATTTGGTTCCTGTCCTGGAACTAGCTCTTGTAGACCAGGCTGGCCTCGAACTCACAGAGATCCACCTGCCTCTGCCTCCCGAGTGCTGGAATTAAAGGCATGTGCCACCACCGCCCGGCCGTTTATTTATTTATTAAAGATTTCTGTCTCTTCCCAGCCACCGCCTCCCATTTCCCTCCCTCTCCCCCAATCAAGTCCCCCTCCCTCATCAGCCCAAAGAGCAATCAGGGTTCCCTGCCCTGTGGAATGTCCAAGGACCACCCACCTCCATCCAGGTCTAGTAAGGTGAGCATCCAAACTGCCTAGGCTTCCACAAAGCCAGTACGTGCAGTAGGATCAAAAACCCATTGCCATTGTTCTTGAGATCTCAGTAGTTTTTTATTTATTTATTTTTACTTAAAAATTTCCACATCCTCCCCTCCTCCCATTTCCCTCCCCCTCCTCCCATTTCCCTCCCCCTCTCCCCACTCCTCTTTCCTTCCCTCTCCAGTCCAAAGAACAGTCAGGGTTCCCTGCCCTGTGGGAAGTGCAAGGTCCTCCCCCCTCCATCCTGGTCTAGGAAGGTGAGCATCCAAACTGGCTAGGCTCCCACAAAGCCAGTTCATGCAGTAGAATCAAAACCCAGTGCCACTGTCCTTGGCTTTTCATCAGCCCTCATTGTCCGACATGTTCAGAGAGTCCGGTTTGATCACATGCTCTATCAATCCCAGTCCAGCTTGCTTTGGTGAGCTCCCATTAGATCAGCCCCACCGTCTCAGTTTGTGGGCACACCCCTCGCAGTCCTGACTTCCTTGCTCATGTTTTCCCTCCTTCTGCTCCTCATTTGGACCTTGGGAGCTCAGTCCAGTGCTCCAGTGTGGGTCTCTGTCTCTAACTCCATCCATCACCAGATGAGGGTTCTATGGTGATATGCAAGATATTCATCAGTGTGGCTATAGGATAAGGCCAGTTCAGGCACCCTCTCCTCTGCTGCCCAAGGAACAAGCTGGGGACATCTCCTTGGACACCTGGGAACCCTTCCAGGGTCAAGTCTCTTGCCAACCCTAAGATGGCTCCCTTAATTAAGATATATACTTCCCTGCTCCCATATCCACCCTTCCGTCCATCCCAACCGTCCAATTCCCCCAAGCTCTCCCCATCCCCCCTTCTCACTTTTTTCTCCCCATCCCCCCTTACCCTGACCCCACCCCCAAGTTTCCAATTTTTGCCTGGCACTCTTGTCTCCTTGCAATATCCAAGAGGATAACTATATGTTTTTCTTTGGGTTCACCTTCTTATTTAGCTTCTCTAGGATCATGGATTATAGGCTCAATGTCCTTTATTTATGGCTAGAATCCACTTATGAGTGAGTACATACCATATTCATCTTTTGGGGTCTGGGTTACCTCACTTAGGATAGTGTTTTCTATTTCCATCCTTTTGCATGCAAACTTTTTTTTGTAACTTACTCCTGCATGTATTTCTCAAATTTATGGTGATACAAACTAAAGAAGGTTGGTGAGGGATGTCGGCTCAGCAGTTAAGAGCACTTGTTGGCTTTGCGGAGGATCCAGATTTGTTCCCCAGAACCCAAAATGGCAGCTCACCACCATCTGTAGTTCTACTTCCAGGTCATCTGATTCCCCCTTCTGTTTTCCTGGGCATCAGCCCTGCATGTGATGCACATGAACACATGGAGGCAAAACACTCCTAAAATCCAAAGAAAATTAGTAATAATGTCTTTAAAAAATAGCTTGGAATATATGTGCATGCCCTGTTCCCTCCCCCAAGTCTGACTTTAAGGGGTTGTACCTATATGGAATATTTCAGTAATGGTGGGATGACTTTTGTCCAATTATAGGAATTGGTTTTGTCTTGTAAAAGAAATTCACTGAACTTTGGAGATCCGAAGTCTTCACATTCCTATGAACATTCTACTTTTCTTCATTTCTATGTGTAATATCAAATCTTTTGATTAGTGTCTCACAGGAACCAAACAAAGTGAATTTACACATGATCAATTAGTGTAAGTGCTGTTCATTTTCAACTTCTCTGTTAAATGTCCAATTTTAAAATTTAATTTAAATTGCATATGTTCATAATGTTGGGTTCTGATCTGTATACACATTTTGGAGCTATTATATGAAGCTAACTGACATATAACCTCATACATTGTTTTCTGTAGTTTGAATTTTTTGACAATAAGGTTTTTCTGTTGTAACAACCCTGACTGTCCTGGAACTCTCTCTGTAGACCAGGCTGGCCTCGAACTCACAGAGATCTGCCTGTCTCTGTTTTCCAAGTGATGAAATTAAAGGCATGACTTATAGTACATTTTAAACGACCTCACCTGACTTGTAGTACATTTTAAACACACTTTTAGTAATTCTGAAATAGACAGCATATTGTTAAGAACTGTGATCACAATCCTTTGTAGTGGATTTCAGAAACTTATTCTCCCTCTCTAACTGAAACTTAGTCCCCGTTGGTCAACATCTCTCTTATTACTGGCCCTCCCTCTTCAAGACATTATACTCATCATTCTCCTTTGGCTTTTATTCTAGAAAATTAAAAATGCCACAGTGAATTCAAGTATGACATAATACAGCTAAAGAAAACAAATAATGCAGCATCTCATTTATATTTGGGATCTTAAAATGGTAAACTCTTTATGGAGATTCTTATTGCTACTTTATTTAAAATTTTATTCTCCAGTTACTAGAGCTCCTTATCCTACCTATTTTACCATGATACTATTATCATTTTCTACTATTAGGTATCATTTGCTTTTATAAAGTATATTTATATTTATTTTATTTTTTGTATTTGGTTGAATTTTTGAGATAGGGTTTCTCTGTGTCCTCTCTATCCTGGAACTCACTTTGTAGACCAGGCTGGCTTTGAACTCATAGAGATCTACTTGGCTCTGCCTCCCAAGTGCTGAGTTTAAAGGCATGCACCACCACTGCTTGGCTAAAATGTACTTATTTTTATTGTTGCTATTATGCCACCAAAGTGCAAGGTCCATGCAAAGAAGAGACATTTGTCATGTTTACTATGATAATTGTTTAGTAAATATTCTTGCAGACTTGGATGGTACCAACCAATACATCAGTTAACATCAATTTAAGGAAAAAACACTTCAGTTATCTTTAATTAAAAATAGTTTATAGGGAATCATGGCCACACAAAAAATATTGCCTAGAGGAATAGGCTAGAAGGTACTAGTCTAATAAGACACTCAACACTGTCAACCTGGTTTATTATGGGACAAAGATAACTCTGCATCATCCAGAAAGGCAGTGAGTAACCCAGAGAGGAGTACATAATCAGCACTTTAAGGTTGACCTGAAGAGCATAGCTATAGTCTAAGAAGTCATGCTCTGATTGGATGCTGGGAAGTTACTACAATAAGTTCTAAGGTTTCCAGATCTTGTTTTTGATGTTTAACAGTGGTCAAAGTGGCAAGATGATATTGCTACTTTGCTTAAAAATTTCCAGTTTACATCTATAATCATCAATTCTTTGTATCCTTGTGTCAATAATATACTAGAAGGTGTGGATGGTGTCAATTCATTGCATATATTACCAAATGTACAATGTGTTGTTATTGAAATATCTCTTGTGAGAAATGGGGAGCTTATTATGCAGAGCTAGTATAAAGAATGCCTTCTCTACATTAAATTGCCTTAACAAGTCATGGAAAATATTTTATGCAGAGATGTCTTTCTTCTTCTCACCATTTCCGTATCAATATCAGAGTTGCAACAAGCGGATAGCAAATGCTCTTCTCCCACCTAGATTACTTGTAGTGATTATTTGGTAGCTGGTGCATATCAAGAAGCAAGATCAGTAGAAGCAATCGTTTTTGCGAAAAGATTTTTACCATTAGCATTGCTTATAGATGATGGGGCATAATGATAATAAATAAGAAAAAACTTTTAGTAAATTTTATTGTTGAATTTCTTTTCAATCTTAAAATATTTCAATCATTAACATATATTAATTGTCCAAATAGTTAAGTAACATTTCTATGAATAAATATAATGTACTTTAATCTATTTACCTTCTCTAATACTTTTTCCTTTTAAAATTATTTCTTTTTTGAAATTATAATATAATTATATCATCATTTTCTCATTCCTTTTCCTCCCTCCAAAGCCCTCCATTATATCCTTCTTTATTTTTTTTTCAAATTCATGGCCTCTTTATTGTTGTTACATGCATATGCTCTTTGGGCTGTGCTGATTGCCCAGTGTTTAGAATGCCTGCCATGTAAGTATGAAGACCAGAAGGAACATCTCCAGAACTCACACAAGTGCCTACTGAGCCTGGAGACCTGCCTGAAATTCCATCCTTGGAATACTTAGATAAATTTTAGAACATACTGATAACCAATACTAGCCACATTTTACAGCTCTGGGTTTGACTGAGACACTCTGCCTCCTTGAATAAGGTAGAAGGGTGATTGAGGATGATATATGACATCAATTCCTTGTCTTCGCATGTACCCACACATGTGTACAGGTAAACAAGCATACGCACATACATGTACAGCATACACATGAAAATTGAGTCTTTCTATGTATCTATATATCGATCTATTTCACTTTTACTTGTACTTAGGATAATTGTTCCAATATCTTGAACTTGATATACATTGGTTTGTTAGTATTATTAAGGTTATAGGTTCTTTAAATAAGCTATTTTAATTTTTATTATTGTGAGGCTATTCCTTACTATGTCACTCTGGGTGGCTTCTTACTTGCTTTTGTAGATGATGTTGGCTTTGGAGTTGTGGCAATCTTTCTGCCTCTGTCTCTCCAGTGGTAGAATTAGAGCTATTCCATAATGCACATGGCTGGAATAAGATATGTTTATGTTTCTTCTTGGGTAATCTGTAGAAAGAAGAATTTAAATGAAAAGATGTAAAATATAGAGATGGAAGTCTGATATGCATGGATGTAGAAAAGGATTCTCAATTATACCCGTGCTGTAAACAAAACTAGTGAGCTTGTTCCCAGGCCTCTCGGTCACCTTGTGACACATTTCAATTAAATTAGTTTGGGAGAAATCATAAATATGGGCATGATTTAGAAATTTCTCTTAGTAATTTAATATGCTAGGAAGCACTGCCAAATGCTGCTTTTGTACTTGTACAGCACCTCTGAGGTACTTTTAAGCTTTAAGTATGATGATAGATAGGATAAAGGAAACTTTGTGCTATGCTTTAAATGACCAAAACATCCCAGGGAAAGTATCCCTGCCACATGATATAGGACAGAGCTACAGGAGAGATCATATAGCACGAGTATCAATAAAGGCTTCAAATTTCATAGTGGTGAGAAAAGCAGCATTCGATGGGAGGCAAGTAACTTTTCCAAACAGGAGTTGGGAAGAGATTTGGAAATATATGAATTGTGACGACATTCTGAGGTTATATGGCACATGGCGGAGATAATAAAGTCAACTTAGCCAATAGTATTCCTAGGAGCTTAACATATGGAGCTATTGCAAAAGCTGAGTGATAGTTTCAGACTTCTGAATTAGTCAGTGGCTTTAACTTTTGCATCTACTTTAGGAGAAAGTTCAACAGTAAAGGAGAATCTTTAAACCTAGGCAGATCCCAACCCTTACAGGATCAGATATAACCTAGAATGGGAACCAGGGAATTGGTATTTAATGATTTATTTTGTTTCTTCTTTACCAACTCGCTACTCAAGGTTACAATGCACAAGGAAGTTGGAGAACAAGTAACCTAGACATCCCTGCAAGTTTTAAGTGGCTTTCCTGATTGATTCTAATATTATCCACCATTCCTCCTATGGATTCTGTAAACATCAGAAAATCCTATCTATCCACCTAGCACAAAAGAAATTGAGGGACAGTGTGGCTCATTGCTTTGCTCAAGGCCGTACAGCTTAGTATTGAGACTGCTAGTGTTCGAATCTGTTCAAGTTTTTTTCAGATTTTTAGCTTCATATATAATTTGTTTTGCAAATGGCCACTGCTCTGAATTCATTATTGAAAATGTATTAATTAATTAGTTTTTAATGGTTTTGGGGGAAGGCAAAACGTGTTTATATGTGTGAGAGTATCATAGACATTGAAGACGAATATAAGACTGACTGATTGATGAACTTCAGGGGAACATTTAGGTATCACAGGCTCCAACAGACAGATATCTCTGGGGGATCAGTCAGAGTTAGGAATGTCATCAAAGGAATCATCTTGAGAGCTGAATCTATCACTTTACTAGTGAGGCTTTGGTGTTTATTTGAAGACCAAAGAAAGGGGCTCCCAGATCATCAAGGGAGAACAAATGGGTCTGAAATAATTATATTCTAGGGGACAGAAATGCTAATTAGTTTGGGTTAGTAATTCACACTATACTTATCTATATAACTTAATAAATTTACACAATACCTATTTGTTCACTTTAAAACTTATGGTGATGTGGGATTCCCCTCTCTATGTTGTGAATACCATTGGTTAATAAAAAAACAGTTTTGGCCTGTGATAAGGCAAAAAAATAGAGCTAGGCAGGGGAAAACTAAACTGAATGCTGGGAGAAGGAAGGCAGAGTCAAGAGAGAAGCCCTGGAGCTGTGTTGCTGGAGACAGACAAGTCAGAACCTTGCCGGTAGGCCACAAGCCTCATGGTAAAATATAAATTAATGGAGATGAGTTAAATTAATATGTAACAGTTAGCTAATAAGAAGCTAGAGCTAATGGACTAAGTGGTGGTTTAATTAATACAGTTTTTGTGTGGTTATTTTGGAAGTCTGGGCAGCCGGGAAACAAACTAGCAGCCTCCTACTACATTATGTATTTATTCATTTATTGGTTTTATGTGTATGAGTGCTTTGCCTGCACTCTTGCCTATGCACCACATGTGGTCACTATCCAGGGAAGCCAGAAGAGGGAGTCTGATCCCCTGGAACTGGAGTTATAGACAATTATGAATTGCCATGTAAGTGCTGAGAATTGAGCCAGGGTACTCTGGAAAAGAAGCCAGTGCTCTTATTCACTGAACCATCTCTTCAGCCCATTCTCTACTTTGTACAAAAGTTAAAGATACAGGTACTCTTTCTGCTCAGGGTCCAATGTAATATAATTTGCTATCTGCACATCCTAGATGTGTTTTTAATCTTGCAAAAACAAAAGGGTTGTGGCAGGTTTTAGGTTTTAAGTACTAAGATTATACCTTCCCCATAAAAGAGCCAAATGTTCCCTAAGCACTGAACCTATTGGAAGAAAAAATGGGGGAATAGACTTGAACACATTGAGACAGGAGACAACTTACTGAACAGAACACCTACAGCACAGGCACTAAGAAAAGTTAATAAATCGGACCACATGAAACTGAAAAACTTCTACAAGGCCAAGGACACCTTTGATAGGATAAAGTGGCAGTCTACAGAATGGGCATTTTTTAAAAACAACTCCACATCTGATAGAAGACTAATATCCAAAATATATAAAGAACTCAAGAAACTAGATAACAATAAAAAATAAACCCTAAATAATTTAATTTAAAAATGGGGAACAGATCTAAATAGAGAATTCTCAATAGAGGAATCTCACATGGCTAAAAAACACCTAAAGAAGTGTTCAACATCTTTAGCCATCAAGAAAATGCAAATCAAAACAATTCTGAGATACCGTCTTAAACCTGTCAGAATGACTAAGATAATAAACACAAGTAGCAGCTCATGCTGGAGAGGATGTGGAGCAAGGGGAACACTCCTCCATTGCTGATGGGAGTACAAACTTGTACAGCCACTTTGGAAATCAATATGGCAGTTCCTAAGAAAACTGGGAATCAGTCTACCTTAATATCCTGTTATACCACTCCAGTGCATATACCCAAAAGACGATCAATCCTGCCACAGGGACACTTGTTCAACTATGTTCATAGCAGCTTTATTTATAATGTCCAGTACCCGGAAACAGCCTAGATGTTCCTCAGTTGAAAAATTGATAAAGAAAATGTGGTACATACACATTGGAGTATTATTCAGCTGTTAAAAAATTACATTGTGAATTTTTCAGGCAAATGGGTGGAAGTAGGAAAAAAAATGAATCTATGTGTGGTAACCCAGATTCAGAAAGACAAACATGGTATGTATTTACTTATAAGTGGATATTAGCTATAAAATAAAGTATACTCATGCTACAATCCACAGACCAATAGATGCTAAGTAACAAGGAGGACTCATTGGGGGGGCACATGGATCTCCCTTGGAAGGGAAATAGAATAGATTTTGTGGGTGGACTGGGGGAAGTTGGGAACTGGAATAGGAAGAATCAAGCCAGGGTGGGAAGGATGGAGAAAGAGATGACTGGAATTGGGGGCATTTCAGGACAATTTTGAAACCTAATGCAGTGGAAACTCCCTGAAATCTACAAGACTGACCCCAGTGGAGTTTCCTAGAAATGGGAGATACGCAATCTGGACTGGTCATCTTTTTTTAACAAGGTTAGCTTCTCACAGCGACACTGGCACATCAACCCAGCCACAAAACAATCTGTCCCTCCTGCAAGATGTACTGCAGTAATGGTGGTGCAGAACTTGTAAGAGCAGCCAACCAGTGACTGGTCCAACTTGAGGCTTATACCACGAGAGGGAGCCTATGCCTGACATTGCCTAGACAGCTAGAAACCAGAGGCAGGACAACCCAGAGACCCAGGATAGAACCTAACATGACTAGGGGAAAACATCATTGAAATGATTCTTGATGATATTTAGTTATAGTCATAGATCAGTGCCTAACTCAACTGTCATAAGAGGGCCATCATCGAACAACAGATGGGAGCAGATGCAGAGATCCACAAACAAACACTAGGCAGGGCCAGAAGAACCTTGTAGAAGAGGTGGAGGAAGAATTATAGGAGCCAGAGGGGTAGAGGACACCATAAGAACACGGCCCACAGAATCAACTAAGCAGGGCTCATAGGGGCTCAAAGCCCAAAGTGACAAGCACGGACCCTGCATGGATATGAGCTAGGTCCTCTGCATATACCTTATGGTTGTGTACCTAGGTGTTCTTGTGGCACTCCTAACAGTGGGAGTGGAAGTGTCTCTGACTCTTGCTTGCTTTTGGGACTCCTTTCCTCCTACTGGATTGCCTCACCCAGTCTTAGTATGAGGGGAGGTGCCTAGTGTTATTGGAACTTGTTAGGCCACGTTTGATTGATATCTCTGGGAAGGCTACTCTTTTCTAAGGGAAACGGAGGGGGAAAATATCTGAGGGAGAGGAGTGGTGGTGGTGGGATCTGGTGAGAGCAGAGGGAGGGTAACTGTGCTGGGGTATATTGTGTGAAAGAATAAGAAAAGAAAAAAAAGAATAGTGACTTTTTAAAGGATCTTTAAATTTCTCCCATATTCTTACTTTCCTTTGTGTTTCCTACTGCCCAGTATTAAAATCTATTTCAAAATATGTTTCTCTTAGTAGGGAACTAGGTGGAGGACAATGCCTTTGTTGGTTCTATAAGAGGTGCATTGTATGGCTTTGGATAATCTGACTGTGAGGGAGATGATTGTCACGCCTGTCCCCAAACAATTGCCCTGATTGCCACAGAGCAGACCATTACTGAGCTTTCCTTGAGGAAGAGGGCAAAAAATTTTTTTTTATATTCAACTGTGGTGCTAGCGTACATATTTTTGAAAAGCATTTATCACTGCAGCACCTTCATAGTTTCAAAATAAAACCGCAAGATTCAAGTTTTGAAACAAGGAAAGGTCACACACAGAAGGCTGGAGCCTAGAAATACTTACAAGCGTACGTGCTGTAGTGGAACAGAAGGAACCGGATGAGTTGACTTCTTGGGTGGTATTGGGTAGTCAGGAGATAGTCTACATTCATGGGGGCAGGGTATCAAAAGGAAATAGGAGTAGAATCCAACTGGCCACTTAGGCAATGGGTTCCTCACCTGTGGAGCCTCTGTGACGTGACAGTTGGTACTATAGAGAAGGGCACAGAGGGCTATCTCCATTCACTCTGCATTCTTGCAGCAGCCTATAAGAACAGGGAGAAAAAAAAACAGTGAATCAATGGCTCCCATTGATTCAGCAGATTTACTGATTCTTATCCTTGCCATTTTTTTTTACACCTAACTAGATGCGAAGTGATAATGCTTTGCTTACCAAGGACCTTAGGAGGTTAGGAGTAAGATGCATGACAGAAGTGGAGCAAATAGAGGGAGATGTGAAGTTATCTAACAATGAGTTAAATTTTATATAGCCACAAAATTGGTAAATGTAAAAAAAATAATTTTAGCCAATTTGGATGTTTAAATTCTTCTAACAACTGCTACTTTTTGCTTATTTTAAATAAACTCTATTTTAAAAAACTTGCAAAAAAAACCCAAAACAAACAAACACTCAAAAATACCAGGCACAGAAGTGTACCAGCCCCAAAGTCTATATGTCTCAGTGAGCTTCTGTGCACTTAGAGTAGCCATTCTGAACTGTGAGACTTCGCATTGGACCCCACACTTTTACGTACTTATCCGCCACCAACCCCCCAAAAAAAACCACGGCATAGTTAGCAATAAGAGAACAATCGCTTTATGTACTCTTTTATAACTTTTGTCCATTACCTGCATTCAGTCCTTCCTCATTACCTAATATTTTCCTTTCAAATCATTAAAATACAAAAATACATCGTAAAGGACTGGATATTTAAATTATTTTTAAAAATGCTATGCTTTTGAGAAATCGTTTCTTATTCTGTCATTGTATGAATGTTCAGTTTTGCTAAAAGTTAATTCTCATTTGATCTATAAGTCTAAAACATTAACATTTCTCTTTTCCTTCAGTCCTAAGCCTATCTTGAGTAAAGACTGCTATCTGTGTCATATTAGCAGTGGTTGTGACATGAATTATTTTCCACTAGTGGCTAATATGAGATCAGAATATGGAAAATAAAGCTAGCTTTAAAAATTCAATTTGCAGTAGCTATTTATGAGTAATTTATATGTCCTTACTTTATATGGAAATAATTAATATGGCATTGATTTATTATTAAAATTAAAATATGTTTAATGATATCACTCTATATATGCATTTAAAATTAAAATATAAATCAAAGGTATTATTATATATATAATTTCACCTTACTGTATATATCAAAGTCCCTAGGCTATCTTATGCCACTGCTACTAACCTCTTTTTTTTAAATTTATTTATTTATTAAAGATTTCTGTCTCTTCCCCGCCACTGTCTCCCACTTCCCTCCCCCTCCCCCAATCAAGTCCCTCTCCTTCATCTGCTCGAAGAGCAATCAGGGTTCCCTGACCTGTGGGAAGTCCAAGGAACCCCCACCTCCATCCAGGCCTAGTAAGTTGAGCATCCAAACTGCCTAGGTTCCCACAAAGCCAGTGTGTGCAGTAGGATCAGAAACCCATTGCCATTGTTCTTGAGTTCTCAGTAGTCCTCATTGTCCGCTATGTTCAGTGAGTCCGGTTTTATCCCATGCTTTTCCAGACCCAGGCCAGCTGGCCTTGGTGAGTTCCCAATAGAACATCCCCATTGTCTCAGTGTGTGGGTGCACCCCTCGCGGTCCTGAGTTCCTTGCTCGTGCTCTCTCTCCTTCTGCTCCTGATTTGGACCTTGAGATTTCTGTCTGGTGCTCCAATGTGGGTCTCTGTCTCTGTCTCCTTTATGGCAAAACTGGATGTCAACCTGTAGAAGAATGAAAATAGATCCATATCTATCACCATGCACAAAACTCAAGTCCAAATGGATTAAAGACCTCAATATCAGTCCGAACACACTGAACCTGATAGAAGAGAAAGTGGGAAGTACTCTACAACACATGGGCACAGGAGACCGCTTCCTACGTATAACCCCAGCAGCACAGACATTAAGGACCTCATTGAGTAAATGGGACCTCTTGAGACTGAGAAGCTTCTGTAAAGCAAAGGACACTGTCACTAAGACAAAAAGGCAACCCACTGACTGGGAGAAGATCTTCACCAACCCCGCAACAGACAAAGGTCTGATCTCCAAAATATATAAAGATCTCAAGAAACTAGACCGTAAAAGGCTAATCAACCCAATTATAAAATGGGGCACTGAGCCGAACAGAGAATTCTCAACAGAAGAACTTCAAATGGCCAAAAGACACTTAAGGTCATGCTACTAACCTCTTAATTCTGCTAAAAGAAGTGATATGACATGATTTTATGCCATAATCCTGACAAGAGTAGTGAAAGACGATGTAAAGGGGCAAAGGTTCTAAGTGCTTAAAAAAGAAGTATTAGTAGGTTAACATAATGTTTTCGTAAATGATAAAGTTATGTTTATTCACACATTCTTATTGGGCAATTTAGAGAAGAGTCAAAATCGACACTGACTTTGTTGACCTAGAATGAATTCATTTGATCTTTAATGTTTCTGGAAGTTGTGGCAGCAAGAAAAACAGATTTGAGTCCTGGAGATGACCTGAGGTGACAGACCCAGGGCGTCTGAGACTGCATGACCACAGTAACTCACCACAGAGCGGCAATATTAGGAACAGACAATAGAATGTTAAGATTTAAATCTGTATTTCTGTTCTATGATAGTGTGTTTTATGTTAACCCAGCATTTCACAAAGTATGTCTCATTGGTATTTTTAGCTTATTATTGTTACTATAAGAGTAACTAGTTGGTATTTATCTCGAAGGCATGTAGTGCTTTGTGGGAACTTTTTTTCTGTATCATATTCTTGTCAGGTGACAATATTCATCACAATTTTAAGAAAAAAACTGATACCAAATGAGTAACAGATGAATAACAGAAGTACTGCTTGAAAAACAACAACAGAAAAATGGCTCAGACTTTCTGGTTCCTACTCTGGTATGTGGTGCACGAAGTCTTCTTGCTTTGCATCGATTTGTGTGATCTAAAACACCCAGTATGCAATGAAAGCACAACAAAGTGAAATCTTAGTTTTGGAAAGTTAATTAGAGATATTTTTAACAAGCGTGAGCTTTCTTTGGTACCTTCACAAGAAGTAAACAAAACTTATCCAGATCCCTGAGACGTTGTCTCACATTCAAAGATGTGTATATTCATATCTGAGGTTGGTATAGAGCTGGGTGTTAAGGGCTGTTTTTCTCAGGGGCTACAAAAGGCTCTTGATGTTTTGAAGTTACACTGCACAAAGTAGGCAATTTTAGAAATGGACTAGGGACGTCTAAAGTTTTAAAAAGATCTTTCTCTTTAAATTTCAAACAGATTAAACGCCCATCTGTTTATGACAGGAAGTGATAAAGCCACCACTGGCGTTTGTCCTTGTTCTGTAATAGTACTTCTTAGGAAAACATGGTTCTTACTGTATTAAAATATCTGCTAAAGAAAATAATGTTCTGAATAATCAAGGTTTTTAAAACTTAATACAAATTGACACTCATAAGGCTATTTTCAAATACAGCAGCATTATGTACTTGACTGTAATTGATTTTTGAGAATCCTTAAAATGGTTTTTGATAATGTAGCATGTCGATGGTTCTTTCACATTTTCACCTTGTGACCCCTTTTTACCTGAGAATTTTTTTTATGTGAGCCCCGATATCTAGGTACAAAAATAGGTTTATTTTTATCAGATGTTTGGTGATAATAAATCATAACAAAAATTTAAAGCAGTTCTTTGGTACACATACAATTTTTATTAAATTACTAAAATTGAAGTCAAATTTGAATAATAAGGAGATGGATGTGCTTATTTATGTTTATATAAAGTATTACATTCTAGGGCCTGCCCACTGACTATGTAATAAATATTTCAGTACCAAGCATGGAAACTTCTTTTCTAGTTGTTGGTTAGGGGAGTTCAAGAGACTCCCCAAATAATATAGGCTGTTGCTATTGCCCTTGGATGTGACCCAGAAGTTAAAGCTAAGCGCCCATTGCTGAAAATGCCACATACTTCTGATTCAGGACTCATGATCAGACACAAATATCCCCTCCCTGAGGAATAGATTTCATAATACCAAAAGGAGCTGTGCAAGCTGCCAGAGCAGGAACGTAATCAACCGTCTTACCCAGTTGATAACCCGTGAACTTAGCTATGATCCAGCATAGATATTCATCTCTAAAATTGCAAGAGTAGCAAATCAACAGATGTCTAATTGGACTTAAGGCCTGTTTGATATTAGGAAAATCATGCCTAATACTATTAGACCTAGTCAAACACTCGTGGTTAGTGAGGTGACCATAGAGTAGTGGTTCTCAACCTTTCTACTGCTGCCACCCTTAAATACATTTCCCCATGTTGTGGTGACCCCAAACATAAAATTATTTTCATTGCTACTTCATAACTGTAATTTTGTTACTGTTTTGAATCACATTGTGAATATCTGTTTTCCAATGGTCTTAGCTAACCCCTGTCTGTGACGGGGTCATTCAATTCCCAAAGGAATCATGACGCACAGGTTGAGAACCGCAGTTTTAGAGGCTCATAGAGTAGAACCTATTACAGTTACTTACTTAAACTAGTACAATTCTTGACTGCATTCGAAATACTTACCCATATACCCACAGATAAATGTATCTTATCACCTCTCATCAAAGAAACTTCCCTAGCCGGGTGGTGGTGGCTCAGACCTTTAATCCCAGCACTCGGGAGGCAGAGGCAGGCGGATCTCTGTGAGTTCGAGGCCAGCCTGGTCTACAAGAGCTAGTTCCAGGACAGGAACCAAAAAGCTATGGAGAAACCCTGTCTCGAAAATTAAGAAAGAAAGAAAGAAAGAAAGAAAGAAAGAAAGAAAGAAAGAAAGAAAGAAACTTCCCTCTGCAGCAGGTGGACACAATTACAGGCAGCTACAACTGCTGAAAGGGCATATAACAAGTGATTGTGGGTTGCCCAGCCCTGATTGATACAACTACAACACAATAACCCCTTACCTAAAACTTGGGGACTCTAAGAGCCAGAGGACCAAGATGTCTTCTGTGAGACTGTGTCTCCCAGAAATGACAGGGAATGCTGAGAAAGGGAGAATTAGCTTTTCCCCAGGGATTAGCTATTAGTTATCCAATAAGTAGCAACCCTAAACAGAATCTGGTGGTTGTATTTACATATTCGTGGTGTGTGTGTGTGCAAGTAAAGGAAATGAAGTCATGAATTTGAGAGGGAGTGGGAAGTCCGGACATGGGAGGAAGTGGAGGTGGGAAATGATGTAATTAAATTATTATATTTTAGTTTAAAGTTGAAAACCTAAAACTATTTTTAAAATATAAAGATTGGTGAGACATCTTAGTGGTTAAGAGTATGCACTGCTGTTCCAGAGTGTGGTCCTCAGTACTCTTAATGGGAGGCTCACAAAGGACTATAATTTCAGATCTATAGGACCTGACCCTTTGGCCTCCTCAGACACCTCTACTCACATACACCTACTACCCCCTACATTGCACATAATTAAAAATAATAAAATAAATACTTGAAAAATATTTTAAAAGGATTTTCTGAATAGCTGATATTTGAGGATGTAGAGCATCTTCAACATTTTCAGATTTGATAGATATTTTAAATTTACAATTGTCTGTATTGAAAATGTCACTTTGCATAAATATGTAGCACAAAATGGCAAAATATGTTTAGGGTCTCTTTAGAAATTGTTGGAAATTCTGTCCTAATCCTAAGCCAAAGTTAATTTAACAACTTTTTTCTAAAACTCAAGTCAGCAACATAAATAGGGTGAAGTACCCGTGTTATGTCTCCAGAGTTGATGCTTCAGCGAAGCTGTGTGATACAGTATAGCTGAGAGATGCCAGAAGCACCTCCGATACAATATAACTAAAGAAATTATACGTGATTCTGAACTTAAGTTTGCTTGGTGTTCGTCTAGAAGAAGCCTTTCACGATTGCCCAAATTTTCAAGCCTACCCCATTCGGTTATGTGATCTCCCTTATTGTGCTATGACCCGGAGTTTAAGAAGCTGGTACCTAGAGATAACCACACCACGCCGTGCTGCCAGAGCATCTTCAAAAAGAGCAGTCTTCTTGTGTCACAAATGAGCTGAAGTGACAGCTGACGCTTTAAACTGCTAGAATTCTCTGTGCATGTTGCTCTCACAACACGCGGCATTAATTAATTGCCTTCTGGAGTTCTCTTGCTTTAAGATTAGCCTCAACTTCTCAGTCTTTTAAAAGTGCTCGTGCTGCAACCTGCCCTGCAGCGTTGCTGCGTAAATTCTTGTTTCCAGTTTAAAACTTCACTCTGTGGAGACCATTAGCTACTAATACAGCCCAAACCGTTTGTGTCAGTTGCCTTTTTTTGCTCCATATTTCTGTCTTTTTGATCTTTGATTGAGATTTTCTTTAGTTATAATGCAGAGGATTTTTTTCTTTCAATGATAAAAAGCCCAAACTCCAATCAATTGATTTAGAAAGCTATTTGTAACTGACGTCCCCTATTCTGGCAAATGTGCTGATGCTTACTAATATCTGACTTTCCTTTGGCAAGGGCTTTCCTGGTGATTATAAAAATAAATAAATATTGACTTCCTTTCTTTGTGAGAGACACAAGGTTTTCAGTCTGAGGCTTATTTTTCTATTACTCTCTTCAGAAATCCAGGATGATGAAGAATTTCTTGCCTCAGTAAGTAGTAAACCAAAGATAAAAAGATTTGACCTAGATTTAAGGAGAAAATTTCCTGCCTGACAATGTAGTAGAACTTGAGCTACTTTTTAAAAATAAAACAATGCCATTTCAGACATCGGTCTCCTACCTGTCACAAGCTGAATCAAGGATTGAGATGATAGACGGGGAGCCTGTCCACTTGTTACTGCTGCTCTGATTCTAACCCCAGTGCCTGCCCGTTTCAGGTACAGGTAGGAACATGAAAAGGATGGGAAGAAAGAAGCAGGCATTGTAAGTTCGCCTTTCTGACTCAGGGTTGTAAAGGTTAATGTCTAAAAAGATTCTCTTCCCCAGCCTCAAATATAAGATCTTTATTCTCACTTTTGAAGCTCTTCACAATTCCCCCCAATCTACTTTTCCAGCCCTTTCATTCTTTCGCACCTTCCAGAGATGCTGTACCACAGTCGCATTGGGCATGTCTCGCTTTCTCATAAAGTGCGACAATTATCTGTCATACACACTTGCTGATTCTTACACTTTCTGAACTACTCATTATTTCTTTCATCTTAAACTCTACCCCTTGCATTTAGTCACTGTCATACTGGTCAATTTGCTGTTCTTTGTTAGGCATGATTCTGCCTCAAGGCCTTTGCACTTGCTATTAGTCCTGCCTGCAACATTTTTGCCTAGATAAAGGATAAAATTCTTCGTACATTCTCTTTAAGATTCTTCTCAAGTTATATACTTCCTCTGATGCTTTCTTTGGACACCTTATTTCAAATTACATTTTTCTTGTCCTTGTTCATCTCACCTATCCTGCTTTATGTTTTCTACAGCAACATTTTAAGCTATATTATACACGTGGCTTATATATTTCTTTTCTGTCCTCCACTACCACCACTACACTAGAATTTCAATTCCATTTGAGCAGAGATTGCTGTCTGTGTATTTCAGTGCTACATAGGCAATGCATAAAAGCTAGTGCCTGTTAATACTGTACTCAATTACTGAAAAGCAAATGATGTTACTGCCTCTGCCTGAAATTCTCCCTCTTTATATTAACCTGCCTTTGAAGCCCACATTAGATGCTACCTCTTCAATGAAGCCTTCTCTGGTTCTTCCTGATACTATTTGTCTTTCCTGTGACTCTTACAACAAAAATCTGTTTGTGGTGAAGTTTCTGAATCTTTTTGCTCTGTATTCATCTGTGAATCTTATTCTTTCTGCTTAGTATTTGTTGGGGAGCAACATCAAGAGCAATACAGACCCAAGTGAAACGAGCATAGGTGATGAAAGAAGAAAAAAAATCTGGTTATTGTCTTAAGGATATATAGGCAAATAAAGAAATATATACTCAACACTAGGCTACTGAGAAATGTTGAGAGCAGGAGAAATAGTCTTCCCCAGGGAAGATCACACCAATTGGTTATTCAACATGGAATGGTCAGCATTGAGAAAGTTTTATTTATGCCTTTAAAAAATATACAGGTACACAAATATATATGGAAGAATAATTAAAAAAGAAATGGCATGAATTTGAAAGAGAACAAGTGGGCTACATGGAATGGTTTGTTGTGAGGAAAGAGAAGGGAAAACTATGTAATTAAAAAATTACTTTAAAAATATCTGCAATCAATAAAGATCTATTAATAGTCAATGAAAGCCATTAAGAATCTATGGCACTTGATCTGTGATCTGCTCTTTTCCTCAACTTCTCTATGTGTGGTGCAGAGAGATAGATGGTCTTTTATTGGGAAGGGAATATAATACAATCTGAAAAAAGGGAAGAGTATAATAAAAAGGAAACTTTGAAGAAACATAAAATGCCACCAAATATACCAAATTATGCACAATGGGAAAACCAGAAGAAAAGAAGGAAAGGAGAAGAGAAGTATTTCAGGAGAGAATGGCAGAAAAACTACCATCTTGATGAAAATCAATCTACATAGCTGAGCAAATTAATTCAGTGAAAAGTAACTTGATTTAATGACAGCAGTAAGGATGCATAAAGGAAGAAAAAGAAAAGAGCCTTATAGAAAAAATGGAAGATGTAAATTCAACTTTCTAAACACACATACATGCACACACATATACATACACACACCAATGAATTAATATTTTTGGCTCTGTAACTCTTATCTATAGGGGAAAAGAAGTAGTATTAAAATATAAAAGACAGAACCCTAAGTTAAAGATTGAATCCTAGAGAAGCTAAATAAGGAGAACCCAAAGAAAAACATATAGGCATCCTCCTGAATATTAACCTTCATCAGGCGATGAAAGGAGACAGAGACAGAGACCCAAATTGAAGCACAGGACTGAAATCTCAAGGTCCAAATCAGGAGCAGAAGGAGAGAGAGCACGAGCATGGAACTCAGGACCGCGAGGGGTGCACCCACACACTGAGACAATGGGAATGTTCTATTGGGAACTCACCAAGGCCAGCTGTCCTGGGTCTGGAAAAGCCTGAGATAAAACCGGACTCTCTGAACATAGGGGACAATGAGGACTACTGAGAACTCAAGAACAATGGCAATGGGTTTCTGATCCTACTGCACGCACTGGCTTTGTGGGAGCCTAGGCAGGTTGGATGCTCAACTTACTAGACCTGGATGGAGGTGGGGGTTCCTTGGACTTCCCACAGGACAAGGAACCCTGATTGCTTTTCGGGCTGGGGGGAGACTTAATTGGGGGAGGGGGAAGGAAATGGGAGGCGGTGGCGGGGAAGAGACAGAAATCTTTAATAAATAAATAAATTAAAAAAAGATTGAATTTCTGCATGTAGTATTAATTGCTGAGGTATGTTTCAGCTTATATACTCCAATGAGGGAGGCAGCATATGGTAGCAGAACTACAGGCTGTAAATAAAATAGATTAAGTGCATGATTATTCTAAAGTCTATAGTTTCCCCAATCATAAAAAAGATATAGGTTGCCAGGAGATGGTGCCACACACCTTTAATCCCAGCACTTGAGAGGCAAAGTTAGGTGAATCTCTGAGTTCCAGGTCAGCCTGGTCTACAGAGGGAGTCCCAGGACAGCTTGTGCTGTTAGACAGAGAAATCCTGTCTCGAAAAACAAACAAAAAGATTTAGGTTTAAGCAGCAATGCTATAGCTAAAATTAAGGCACTTGTTCTTAAACCTGGTTGATTATTTGGTCCCACAATTGTTTAACAAAATATTTGTCTCCCTGTATCTTCTGCCCAACACTCCAGTCCCTTTCACAGAAACAAATACTGTGGGGTTTTTTTTGTTATTGTTTTCTTTTCTCCCTCCTTCCTTCCCTCCCTCCTTCCCTTCCTTTCTTCTTTCCTTCTATTCTTCTTTTCCTCCTCCTCCTCCTGCTGATGTTCAGCGGGTTTTCTTTTTGACTAGCCTTGGCCCGAGTCCATAGAATAATGCTACCGACATTTGGGGTGGGTCTTCTAACCTCAGTTAACCCAATTAAAAACCCATTTATAGATATCCCTAAGAGGCTTGTCTCCTAGGTGATTCTAGATCCTGTCAGGTTGAAAATGTCTTTCACATGTCTTTCACATGGCAGATGAGTATTTAGACCACAGCACTTGGAAAACGATGAGCAGTCATTGTACTTTGGAGTTTCAATGTACTTGCCACATCTCTCCAACTATACTTTTCTTCCACTTTCTTTGTCTTTGAGAGTTTAAATCTCTTTTAAATTTACTTTTGTCATATAAGATTGAATTCCAAGAATTTTATTTTAATTTTTAAACTGACACTTATTCTTGACCATGTATATATTTTCGAACATAAGGTAATTTGATTGTGTACACCTTCACCACCTCACTTTTTCTCCCACTGACCCCTCTACTATTTTTTCTCACTGCTAGGGATTGAACATAGGGTCTTACATATGCTAGGCAAATGCTTCACCACTGAGCTATATCTCCAGGTCTCCAGTTTTACTTTCATTTCCAGACTAAATTTTCTAAATTGCCCAGGTTACCCCATTAAAGAAAAAAATTAGAATTTAGAACATGAAAGCAATGAAATATGATCATATTTCCTCTTACTTTGTAGTTCAGACAGACCTTTCTTCCTCACAAGTAGCTGGGTTTGCAGGCCTGCATTACCAGGAATTGATGTTCCCAGTTTCTTATGTATTAATTTATCACTTGAGCTCATTTAAACATAAAAATGCATTTAAAATTAACATACATTACTTTAGGAGCGGTAATGCATTACATGAGTTCAAGTAGTCGAAGGACAGGAACAATATAAAATGTTTTCAGAGATTTTTTCCTCCTGTCTTTGTCCAGTGCTGAAATCTTCTTGAAGGTAAAAATACAATTAGTTTCATGTATATTCTTCAAGCACATGCAGATATACATTATTCTTATTCTGCTCAATCTTTTTAACCAAAATGGAAGCACCATATGCATATTGTTCTGCATCTTGTACTGTCCAACACTATTTTTTCAAATACTTCCACATAAGTACACAGTTGTCCCTTTACATTTGAAGGCTTCATAGCATTCATATGGATATCCCAACTTCCGTGTAATGCAAAGGTTAATGATAAATGGTTATGTTGTTTCAAAAGAAACACTGGTTAAATGGAAAAATTGTGCATATAATTAATGCTCCTAAATGTAAAGTCAAGTACATTAATTAGTTACCATTGCACCAGGCATTCTACTTGGAACAAGAACTACCCAGTTGGATGGCATAAACCCAAGATTATGTCTTCTCATATTGCTTTGGTTAAACCGGCTCTCATGGTAGACTCCATGGAGTAGGAGGCACTCAAAATCACACAATAAAGGGTATAAATGTGAATTTGTGTAATGATCAAATGAAAACTAGTCCGGTATACCAAAATATACAATTGAACATAAATCTGCTTCTCATTGCACATAACCTTTCTTCCAAAAACCAGTCACAGTTGCCTGTTCTTATGTGTTCACCTGGAAATAGCTTTGGATATCTGAGTGTGCATTTATCAGCAGACATTGACACATTTTTTTTCGGGTGTGATTGCCCTTATTTCTTTACTCTAGCTAGGTGAATGAGATAATTTGGTTTTCTTCTTGCTTGCATACACTATTTATTTTTTGTCATAGTTTAAGTTGCAGTTCTTTTTAAATCTATGTATTTCCACTTGGTCCTAAAATGTTGGTACTTTATGTCCTTTGTCTACTATCTTTTACAATGTCACATTATTATTATTGTTATTGTTGTTTATATGTGTATTGGTGTGTGTGCACAGGCATGCACACATGTGTGTCATGGCATGGTTTTGGTCAGAGGGCAACTTTTGGAGTTGGTTCTCTCCTTCTACCTTTATTTGGGTTCTGGGGATCAAACTGGGCCAGGCTTGCTCAGCAAGTCTCTTCACTCCTGGACCCTTTCAATGGCCCTGATTATTTTTCTGTTGGATTGACTTTTCATAAATTATTTTTTTTGTTTTTTTTGAGACAGAGTTTCTCTCTAGCTTTGGAGCCTGTCCTTGAACTAGCAGACCAGGCTGGCCTCGAGCTCACAGAGATCTACCTGCCTCTGCCTCCCAAGTGCTGGGATTAAAGACGTGTGCCACCATTGCCCGGCTACAAATTCATTTGTAAGAGCACTTTATATGTTTATAAAATGCTGATGTTTGAAGTGTCCTAATTCTGCTTACATGTTATAGCTTCTTCTATTTTAACTTTGTTTATAGTATTTCTTTTGTTGTTGTTTGTTTTCAGAAAGGATCTTTGTAGTAAGATTTATATTTTTCATGAGTTCTAACCTTTGATTAGAAACATATTCAGTACTTAAGGAAACCTAATACTGAGACTTCCTTATAGAAGATCTTGGGTATGGTTTTAGAAATCTTTAACAAGCTCCTCCCTCAGTAATTCTCACCATCAGCAATGGTTAGGAACAAGAATGTGAGGTACCTGGTGTATAGTAGGTACACTGTAAACATTTGCTGTCTAGTATCTCCTCTTAATTTTCTGTGAGAAAATTTTTAAATTTGTCTTGTTATAAAAAGGTACATTTCAATGTAATTTTTTAAAAATTTGGTCATACAAGTTTTTTTTGATGTTTTTAAGACAGACCAAACTGTCCAGCTGTTGTGGAACTTGTTTCTGTAGCCCTGGTTGACCTGTAACTCACAGAGATCCATCTGCCTCTGCCTCCCCAGCGCTGGGATTAAAGGCGTGCGCCACCACTGCTAGGCTGGTTATACCAGTTCTTAACATTCTAAAGACATTTGCCTCACTAAATGGCAGCTAGCTCTTCTCAGGATGAATCAGTAAGTAGCTGAGATTTGGAGAACACGTTAAGGTCTATTTTCTTAATTAAGAAGATTATGAACTTTATCCTACCGAGACAGAGGGATTGGTTTGTTAGTTTAGCAGTAACAGTTGATTTCGTTGTATTTAGCCGTGTCACCATTCTCTCCCTATTCCTGTTGTGTAACTAAGGGTATTCCTTTTGTGCAGCAAGGCAATCTGTGGAAAGGGCACATATCATAATTTCAAGATGCTCCTTGGCTTTCAATTAGTCTGGCCCCAAGTAGCCTAAGCAAATATGAATATGGCCTTCTTTTTAGGTGCTTCTCAATGAGAAAGAGCTTGATAGTCGGTCTTGGGAAATTAAACTTTTTGTCCCTTTGCTCTCCTGAGCTTGATGAGCTGAAAGAATTTCTTGAAAAAAAAAAGCTCTCCCAAATGTTAATGTGTATACGAAGTTAGCTGGTAATCTTATTAGTTACTCACAAATCCTGATTCATTAGGCCTAGACTTAAGTTGGACAGTCTATATTTCTAAGCACTGCTGGTTCATGGATTAGAGTGAGCTTTGACAAAGTACTAAAGCAATGAGCAGAGACAGAGACCCACATTGGAGCATTGGACAGAAATCTCAAGGTCCAAATCTGGAGCAGGAGAGAGAGCACGAGCAAGGAACTCAGGACCGCGAGGGGTGCACCCACACACTGAGACAATGGAGATGCTCTATCGGGAACTCACCAAGGCCAGCTGGCCTGGGTCTGAAAAAGCCTGGGATAAAACCGGACTCCCTGAACATAGCAGACAATGAGGATTACTGAGAACTCAAGAGCAATGGCAATGGATTTTTGATCATACTGCACGTACTGGCTTTGTGGGAGCCTAGGCAGTTTGGATGCTCACCTTACTAGACCTGGATGGGGGTGGGAGGTCCTTGGACTTCCCACAGGGCAGGGAACCCTGAATGTTCTTGGGCTGACGAGGGAGGGGGACTTGATTGGGGGAAGGGGAGGGGAATGGGAGGCGGTGGCGGGGAAGAGACAGAAATCTTTAATAAATAAATAAATAAATAAAAGATGTAAAAAAAAAAAAAACAAAAAACCCCCAAAGTACTAAAGCATGAAGTATCACCAAGTTGGAGCTGTTCTTGTTTTCTGAGCATATTTCTTTTCTGCATCATTTGGTACCATAACCCTGACTCCTTTAGAAATACAGTTTGGCCATTACTGAGACTGCAAGGACTGGCTAAACAAGTGGCTGTCTTTGTTGGGAATCAACAATCTCTCTCATTACAAGAAAATCCAGACCTGCCAGGGTACTTTAAATTCCCAATTGTGTAAAACCTTTTTAAAGGTTCTGCTGGAGGGTGATGTTACCCAAGACAGCAAGGTCAGCCAGATTTAGGCATTCTTGAGACTTCAATACCAGTCCTTATCAGCAGAGAAAGTACTGAAGGAATGGCAGTCACATAAAATAGTATACTTTGCTAGGTGCCGAAGGTGGAGTACAGTGTATAAACAGGTACTAGTTTTTGAGTGAACCTGTGTAAAACTGTGTGTAGAAAGTTGGTTTTAAGTTGATCCAGTTACATGACTGCATTTAGAAAGATTTATTTATTTTTGAGACAAGAGTTTCAGTATGTAGCTCAGGTTTACTTTAAACTCATGGCAATTCTATTATTCCGTGAGCTCCCAGTGCTGGGATTGCCAGCATAGCGCCTACCATGCTCAGATATATTTCTGTGTTAAATGTTTAAACTTTCTACTTGATTATTTGCTGAGGGATAGCACTGGGCAATATAGTGAATGAGTTCCATCAACCCTGACTACTGGCTTCTAATGTAAGTGAAGGGCTTCATAGCTTACCCCTATGTCTTCCCCCAGGACATCTCAGCTGATCATCTAAGCCCAGAGCTTGAGGACTGGCATTATAGTGAAGGTCAGTGTGTGTACACTTGTGACCCAACCAAGGGATAAGAGTCCAGGAAAAGGTGTTCTTCTACCGTGGATCACATCCTGTGTATATTTGTTGATGGACTGCCAGCTGGATGGAAGCAGGCATCATGAGTGCCAGTGATGGTGATGTAGACCCAGCAGGGGTTGGCTTGAGATGTAGATGAAGGTTGCTGCTGGGCAAGCTTATGTTGAAGTTTTCAGGAGCACTGTAACAGGACAAAGGAAAACCAGCTGGCCAGCCCTGTCTACGGAATGTGTTTTATGTGAAACTAAAGAATCGTTAACAAACAGAAACTGAAATTGTAGGGCATTTTGTTTCAAAAACACCCCCCAAGCATGCATATAAAAAACAAAACAAAACAGGGAGAGTGGTTGGCACTGCCAATTGCTGCCTACCTAGAAGGACTTTTCCATTCACAGTGACTTCTCAAGATTTCCAAATTTAAATCCAGTTGCAGAAGGAATATGCCACGAGGTGTGGTTTTGTGAAATACGATAAGAAGAATGATCCATAAAGGGGAAAGGAGTATGAGCAAGTGAACTTGATGAAAAATGGAGAGTAACTTTAACCACCCACAGGCTTTAATTTTAAAAGTTGAGTGCATTCCGATTGGGGGTCAGGAAAAGAAAGCCAACTAGAAAGGCATGGATCTGCGCTGCGCAAAGGCACACCAAGGGCTTACCCCCTCCTGGACCTTGTTTCTGTCTCCCGTGCTAGCTGACTTTCTGTGGCTAATGCGGAGCGCTGGAGCAGCCTCGGGAGAACAGCTGGAGAAAGTGCACAGAAAGATAAATTAATAGGAGCTCAGTGTAGCAGCAAATTCTAGCGCACAGCGCTCAGCTGACCCGTTAAATGAGCAATCCTGTTAAGTACGTTAATCAGCACGGTCTCGAAAACCCACGGGAATGCTGGGGAAGGGACTTAGGGTAGAAACTGCACTGGGCACCGCTGCCGTCTAGATCCCGCAGGTTCTCGGGCAATAGTCCCTCTCTGTTTTAGCGCTTAAGAGGGTGTTTTGGGGGTTGCCTGGCATCGGGGGAGCAGGTGTTCAGGAGCATGGCTGATGGTTTAAGGAAGAGTGGTCGCAGTTCTCGGTCCGGCTGTGAGACCATTCTCACGTCCCAGAATATTACCTGCCTGATTTAAGGCCTGGGGGACTTGAGAACAGTGGGAGTTTAGGGTCTTTAAAACAGGGGGGACTGGAAAAGGGTTCTCTTAAGTACTGGAAAGCTGAATTATAACCAAAATTAGGCAATCTGGTACCTTCGTTTTTAAAAAACATTAAGTTATGGCCTGAATGGAACCAAGCAGGTGCGTAGCTGGTTGAGCTAGCTTTTGTGTCCAGTGACTGGAACCGGGGACCAGAAAAGCTGAAAAACTTTGCTTTCTTGACTTCCCACACCTGCACTGAGCAAGCTGGTTGCTCGCCTCAACCCTTTTTGGCAGTCTAGGGAAGGACGCTAGACGGCGCTGCAGCGACACGCTTCCCTTCTCCCGGGAAAGGTAAGAGAAGCGCGTTTTTAAACCAGGGGGACTGGGGACTTGGGGTTGGCAGCTTCTCTCCCCCACTCTCTTCATCCGGTCTTCCCTCCTGGCGCTCCCAAATCCAAAGGGGGTGTGAAAGAGGAGGAGGAGCAGAAGCGTCCCTTTGCCGTGACGCGCCAGAGTGGTCCTTCTCTAATTCGCACCTCCTGGTTGCAGTCAGTCAGCCAGGAGGCACCAAACTGTTAGCAAGGAAGCCCAGGCTCTGGGTGACTTCCACTACCCTCCCACTTACCTACTCTAGGCATATTTCGGAGGCGCTAGCGACGGTGGCAGGATGTGAGAAGAGCGCGGGGCTTACTACCCGCACTCCGCTCCTTGAGGGTTGGAGGCAAGTGGCTTCTGAGCACCGACCAGAGGACTCCGGGAAGCGCTGGAGAGGCGCGAAATGCAGGCGGGCCAGCGGGGTTCTTGCGGGCTGCCTGCACCGCAGCCCCGCTGAGCCGCGGGCTCCGCTGTCTTCTGGAGCTCGCTTGCCCCACCAGTCGTGATTGCACCGCGGGCTGAGGCACCCCGCGTCCCGGCGTCCCAGTGTGGTGCGCACCGTTTGGCTTGGACAAGGTGCGGCTGGAACAAGGTTGCACCAAAGCGAAGTCGCTCCGAAGAATCTTGGAGGCGGGCACCTTCGAGAATCCATTCACTAAGCTGAGAGGTGGTACCTGCCATTCGTTAGGACCTAATGATTTAGGAACCCTCCTGTAAACCGTTCCCCTCAGGTTCCCCCCAAAGTCCACGGAAGCGTCACTGAACTCCAGGAATCTTCCGAACTTCCCTGGCATCCTCGTTGACTAAGGACTGGGAGCGGAGGGAATCTGGTGGAGACTTTGTGCCCACTGCTTGGGAGACACCGTCTTCCAAAGGCTTCCCTCATCCCATTCATTTTTCGGAAGCTTTTCTGACCACCATGGAAGCCTGCGCTCTTCGGAACTCCGTCCTCCATCTCGCCCTGGATATGAAACTACACGCCTGAGACCTGCTGGACCTTGCTGGTTGTTTTGCAAGACTCGGGTAAGGCAGACTTGACTCCTGGGACAGAGAGTTGGTTCTTGTGGATAGGCACTCTCGGGCATATGGAAGGCTAAGGCTATAGAAGCAATAGTTGTCCTGCTGGAGTTTCCCCACTTGGAAACGCGCCTGTTTCTTTTTTTTCTCTTTAAGACCTTATTGAAAGTCTAGGGCCAGGGGCTGCTTGCCTATAGGAACCTGCTCGATGAGGTATTTTTCCAGCAAGATCTTTGTGGTCTGTGGGTGAGACGTGGCTTTAGAATCCGAAAGGCAATTTCCCACTGGGTGCTCCCTACTTTGATTTTTAAATATTTTTTCTTTATTTTTATTTTACTTTGTTTTGCCTATGGCCAGAGCAACCATGGAGGCTGGGGTTCAGGTGGTTGCTGAGTGGAGCAGCGGGGATTCCCAATATGGGCTCCTGCATCTGGGAATCCCGGAGCACAAGACTGCTGGTGAACTAGAACCCATCTCTGCCTGTCTTTATTAAAACTTAAAGGAGTGGTTCTGCACACCTTGAGATGCTCTCTTCATCCTGAAATAAAAATTTCCTCCCTGCCGCCTTTAGCAGGGGTTTTCCAGGTTGCACAAACCTTTTCTCACTGTTGCTAGAGGGTGAAGATGACCCATTCTCAAAGTTGCCCCTCAGATTCCTTGTGAGGGGGATCACAGAGAGGCAGTTTAGAAAGAATAACCCTCAAGGGGCTCTTCTTGATTTGAACCTCTGAAATGGAACAAACAGCTTGATGTTACTATCACGTGTGGAAGAAAGAAAAGGAAAGAGAGGGGAGGAGAGAGAGAAGAGAGAGAGAGAGAGAGAGAGAGAGAGAGAGAGAGAGAGAGAGAGAGAGAGAGAACGAAAGAAGAAAGAAAAGTGCTTTGGCAGAGAGATCTGGAAAGCTGAGCACTGAGCATATGTTACAGTTCTCTGCTTCAGTCGTTGTTTCTTCTGGTCCTCGGAGTTACCCCCAACCTAGTGCATCCTAGGGACTTAGGAGAAGACATTAGTAAACAAGTATTTGAGACTCGATTCTTCCCTGCAAAAGTTGCTATTGCTATAAAGGACAGGAAAAGTTCAGCTAGACTAAAAGCTACCTGGAATTTACAAAAGGGGTGGCAGTGTGGGAAAGGGGGGCTGTTTAAGCCTATCGTGCTGGTGAAGAGGACGCAGTACCTGCGCATCACCAACATACTCAGTCACAGATTGTGCAGACTCCCCAGGAGTAATACTGCTTCTTTTCTGGCCAGGGGAAGCATGTGGTGCAAACAAGACAGACCCAAAGAAGGGAGAGAGAGGAAAGATGTTCTTGAAATGGTACAAGTTTCTTAGACATTGTACAGTCCCTGGAAAGGAGGGAATTAAGTGTCTAGGACAGTTGTAGGGGGTTGGGGACCATTTAAACCACTGGCACTTCTGTATCCCCACACAGTTGTTGGTGGGCATAGGCTGTCCCTAACAATTTCAGGGCTTGTAGGTCTTACGGTGATAATGCTATGCTCTGCCTACAGGGTCACAGACACTTTGCTTTCTCTGTTTTCCTTCTTGTTTTGTGGCTCCCAACACGTTCTTCTTCCCCCGATGGAAATCAGGCAATTAGCCTGGGACCTAGGGAGCTGCAAATTCCCAGGTGTTTCAAAGTCTAGGTTTCAGATGGCTTTGCCTGCCATTACTCCAGTCAATCCTTTCTGTTTCCTTCGCCAGCTCAGCTATGTGGCCCCACTGATCTCCCACAGCTCAGTGGCAGGACCTGAAGCAGTGGCTACAGCTCTGAGCTGCTAGCTTACTTTATAAACTTTCCGATCTGCGGGCTACACTGGGCTAAACAGCCCCAAATTCCCAGACTGAAAGAGGATGATTTGAATAGAAAACATTTAAATTTGGACAAAAGACTACGGCGTCAAAGGCTCACCCTGGCTCAAGCACGCTAGCCCCAGCTGGCAGGAAGGGCGAGCAAGTGGCAACTAGAGTTCATATGCAGCCTTAGCTGGCTGGGCTTTTGCCCCACAGACTGGGGCCAGGCATTAGAGCATTAGCATTGGAATTTAAAAACCTTTGGGAGGTAGATGCCCTCAGGTTGAACATTGGTATATTTTCAGTTTCTGAGGGCTCTTACCACTGTTGTGTGCAGGAGCTAAAACGATCCTGAGGTGGGGTTCGGGGGAATTGAGGTGTTTGGACATTGGCTTTTGCAGGTGTCTAGGTTTAACAAATAGTGGCCTAAACCACAGCTACTCAAGTGAATGCAAGCTTCTTGTTTGTCCACAACAGGAAATAAAGCCTGGACACACATTCATTGCTTTCAAGTGTCAGCTGATAATCTAGCTACTTGGGAAACAGCTCGAGTTATTCACCTGAAATACGTATCCACAGGTGCAAGTCCAAATGAGGTTTTCTTTAATTTTAAGAAAACATGCTACGAAGGACCTGGCCATATGAAAACAGGGAATTATAAGATGACAATGCCAGTCTTGTTTGAGGTAATAAATGTTGCTTTATTTAAAATATTGGATTGTATAATTTAGGGAAGTGGCTCAGTGCAAAACATTTGCTATTTGGAAAAAATATGGGGAAAGCTGGGAAAGAAAAATGAGTCAAAATGTGATTGAAATGATCATACACTTCAGTAAAAATGGAATTCTGTGTTCACATCTGTTCCTTGGAAGAAATGTGCTGTGCTGATATGAATAGATTCCATGACAGTTGTAGCAGTATGCGGACTCTAAGGGGAAACGGCGTTCTGTTCCTCATATCTGAGTACGTCTGTGGCTGTGGTAGGAAAGATCGTATGAGGGTCAGTGGAAACACACACACACACACACACACACACACACACACACACACACACACACTGCCTTCTCCCTTTGAGAAGTGCAGTCCTTTGTGAAATGGCAATGTAGTAAAGTAGAAATATTATTAAACACTTTACAGTTTGAACTCTTTAGCAATGAAATGCAAAAGTAAGGAAAATCTGTACCTAACCTTTAAGTGTGTACTAACAGGACTTCTCCGGTCAAGTTTCTACCTATCATTGTTAAAAGATCCATTTTCTGTTCCACAGAACCTGGCTTTGGCCACCCTCCTACCTCATATTTCCCCTTAAATCTCCCATCTTGAAGTTTCTGTACCTTGGCTTCTTGCCTGATTTTCATTTTTTACATGATTTGTTTTATTATTTGGCTATCCTATAAGCATATAAAATATAATTTATTGACATATATACTAGATTCATTTTAAGACACCAAGTATACCAAAATCCACAGATGTTCATGGCCTTTATATAAAATGACATATTTCCTATGACTTGTATATATTCTTCCATATACTTTAGATCATCACCCAATTACTTATACCCAATACAGTCAGTGATATATATATATATATAATTTAAATTATATATAATTTAATCTAGCTAATATATTTTTTATATATTAACTTGTTTTAGGGAATAATGGCAAAATAAAGTCTATACTTGTTAATTTACAGATATATTTTTTCTGAATATGTTTTATTCATTAATAATAAATCTATGACAGATGCAGAACTCATGGATATGGATATGGAAGGCAAACTGGACTCAAACAATAATTTGATGTTTTCTCTCAAGTAAAGTTTTTGTCTGCTTCCTTTATTGATTCTGTTATTTCTTATTCTCAGAACTTGTTTCATTCATGTTTCTGTAATCTTTTATTTAATTATATACTTTTAGCTTCGTCTCTAGAATGTTTTCTATGCTTTTCAGCATTACTGCTACCACTCAGTTCTTCTATATTCTTGACAGGTTCTATTATAAAAGTTTCTACTTCCTGTCTTTGGTTCACTCTCCAGAAAATGTTTTTACTAATCTTCTGAGGCTCATTTGGTTCTTTCCTTTCCTGAATTATTGTCTTAGTTAGGGTTTCTATTGTTGTAAAGAGATACTATGACTACAGTAACTTTTATAATGGAAAACATTTAATTGGGGCTGGCTTACAGTTTCAGGGGTTTAGTTCATTATAATAACAGGAGGCATGGTAGTATGCAGGCAGACATGGTTGAGAGTTCTACATCAGGATCTGCAGGGAGCAGGAAGAGAGAGAGAGAGAAGGAGAGGGGAGGGAGGGAGGGAGGGAGGGAGGGAGGGAGAGAGAGAGAGAGAGAGAGAGAGAGAGAGAGAGAGAGAACAAGTCAATGATCCTAGCTGGAGCATTTGAGACTTCAAAGCCCAGCCCCAGTGACACACATACCATAGAAGCTCAATTTTGTGGATTCTCACATCAATACCTATTCCAGCAAGGCCATGCCTCCTAATAGGGCCACACCCTGTGAGGCTGTGGAGGCCATTTTCTTTCAAACCACCACATTCATTGAAATAATTAAATCTAGCCAAACAGCTATAAAAGTTTATACATTCCTATTTTATATAATTACCGTGTGAAGATTTAAAAATAAAGTCAGAATGAGGCTAGAAACTTGAGCCTTCTCAATTTTAGTAACTGCACAATTATTTTATAATTAAAATAGTTTAACTATGTAAATGTATTGAGTAACTAATGAATGGATTCTAAGCAGTACAGGTTGGTGTCAAGTTTAAATAATTTCTAACAATTCGAGTTGCTGGGTACATTATGTAGATGGCTTTTTAACTGTAGAACGTTATCTACTATTGTAACCTATGTGCTGGCATGACCAATAATTTATTGGGGGCTCAAATTTCAGTTTTGAGACATACTAGATGATAATTGTTACTAATTTAGAAAAAAATGTATTATCCCTCTCATATCTAGTGATCCATGTAATGTATTGCCTCTTTTCAATTTATAGTCAGAAATAATGTTTTCTTTTTATTAGCTTTTTGAGATTTATTTTATTTTATATATATAGGTATTTTGCCTGCATGGATGTCTGTGTAAAACATATATGCAGTACTAGACGAGCCCAGAAGGAGGGCATTGGATATCCTGAAACTGCAGTGTTAAGTTAGAGTGAACCATCATGTGTGTGCTTGGAATTAAACCCAAGAACTTCACAAGAGCAGCCATTATTATTAAGTGCTTAGCCTTCTACCAGTTATTATCTTTTCTAATAACTGTGGCAGTAATATTTTCTTCTTTTGTGTTAAGTACTGTTTTCAAGTTGGTTTCTTTACTATGACTTACTTGGATGGGTGTCAATGTAGGAAACATCTAGGTCATACTTTTTAATGGATTTTAACATTTATGCTGTACTTGGTTTGTGCTCTTTTTAATGACTTCCTCCTTTCTGTACCTTGCTTAATGCTTATAATAATCTTGTGAAGGGGGTCACATTTCTAAGTTGTAAAACTGTATTTTATTGTGACCACATATCTATTTTTCCTCCGAGGTCATAATCTCAGAGGACAGTGATTTGATAAAATGTTATTCTCTCTTTATTAGCTACGAAGCTATGTTTGAGTTCTTTGTCCAGATTTCTAAGGCCTTTTAAATTCAGTCTTATCTGCTTCATAAGCCTTATTTCTTTTTCCTGCACGTATAATGATCTAGACCAGACCACTTACCATCCCATGTGACCTTTGTTACTCATCCTCTGTGCCTTCTTTATGTCATTCCTTCATTATTCCTTTTCCTCTCTGATCTACTATTTTCCCTGTTGAACACGAACCATATTCTTGAGGCAGTTTAATTATCACCTCTTTCAAATGCCCTATAGCAAAAATAATTTCTCTCTTCTTAGAATTTCCCCTGTGCTTTGTTATTTTCTATTCTATGACTTTGACCTTGTTATGCAACAATTACTGTTATTTGTGTATCATTTATCTCCCTCAGTAAATTTTAAACATTGTTAAGGCTGTACTACTTGTTTTATTTGTACAGTGACAATCGTACAGAACACGTCCATCACATTTTTCTAGCGGGGTTGGCTTTAAGAACATAGGACCAGTTAGATTTTAGCATTTGACTAAAGGTCTGTATCTACAAGATAGTTTCAAATTAAGTGGGAAATGGTCAGGTCTATTGTCCATCAATAGTTCTATGAAATATTATGGTAGGGCCATTTAAAAATTGCTGTAATCTAGATGGGTTCTATCCAATAAACAAGAGACCGTGCAAATTTAAGTTGATTGTATTTAAGTAAAATAAATTTCTTGTCATCAGTCCATTAGGCATATTTTGAGTGCTCAGTTTCATATGCAGCTAGTGATTATCTTATTGGAATGTGGAGCTGCAGCACACTGAAATTACCTTAAAGAGTTACATTGGATTTATTTCTGTCAGTACATGTACACAAAGGTTTATATTTTCGCCAGCTTATGCAACTGTTCAAAGTTCACAGTGTCCTTCTCAGAAGACAAGTGAATTTGTAATATTATGGAATCATTTTGATTCTTTTGCCAGAAAATTGGATATTTATGTTTCTCCAAACACTAAATTCCCAATAAAGATGTGAAGAAAAAATTACAAGGAACTCATGCTACTACATATAAATTACACTGGACAAATGATATAAAGCCTGTGGTATTTATGTAAGATGCATTTTTTTTCTGAGACAGGATTTCTCTGTAGTTTTGGAGCCTGTCCTGGAACTAGCTCTTGTAGACCAGGCTGGTCTCAAACTCACAGAGATCCGCCTGCCTCTGCCTCCCAAGTGCTGGGATTAAAGATGTGCACCACAACCACCTGGTGGTATTTATGTAGGAATAGACAAAAAAATGTAATATTACAGTGTCTAAAGAATAAACTCAAGAATGTGAGGGCGATCTCACATTCTGTCACCCCATTGATCACCATGGTTGATTTGGCTGATCTGCCTGGCTAGGCGGGTGTCTCCTTCCTCCTTCATCACTCTATGTGCCTTCCTCCTGAAGCTCCAAGCTTGGTGGAAAAGGATGACCTTTCTGGAATAGAGGAGGACCGGTCTTCGGTCAAGGGTATATGAGTAGCAGTGCTCCTTGCTAGAACCTTCAAACAAGCTCTCAAGAATAAACTCAAGTATACTCTGGATTTTAAGAAATGGTAAATGAGAAATTCTAAATTTACACAGAAGGAAAATGCAGATTTAATAAATATGTTTATGGCAGCAAGTCTAGAAGTAAAAGAGAATTTTAATAAAGGCACACCCATGTTCATTTTTTAAAATCAATGTAATTGCAGCTGAATAAAATATCTAAATGTGAAAAAATAGAAAAATGAAACAAAGGCATTAAAAATATTCTATATTTTAAAGCATTTTATTTGCTAGTATTTTATAACCTAGAGATGAAGAAGGGCTTTCTTCAATCATTTCATGAAAACTGAAGACACATTTACCCTTCAGAAATGCCAAAATCTGCTATATAGAACATTGGGTGGAATATAAAAATAATTTTGAGAGACTATGACTGATCTAATGTTCCATTTAAATTATTTCATTTCTAGAGGTTGATCTGATGTCCCACAAAAATAAGAAACACCTTCATTGATTTCACAGGTTCACTAAGGACTTATTCTAAGGTGATAATGGAAATTATTAAAATATGTAAACAAGTCCTGTTTCTAGTAGCAATTGCTTATCTCAATATAAACTTCTCAGATGTGCAAACTATGGCAGTAAATATTATATAAGTTGAAAGATAAACTAGTCAAAATTAGGCGACAACTTCAGAAGAATTTAAGGGTTAAATAAAAAATAAGAAGAGAAAAATATAAGTAAAAGTAATGGGAGAATCATTTTCTAATAATAAAATAATAAATAATCTATAGTTAATTTTACGTAAACACATATATGTTTGTTTATTCTTGTGTGTCTGAAACATAAAAAAAGATAAACTGAAACATCTAATATATAACAGATATAGGTCTACAATTTGCTCTCAAGTGTAACTTGTGCAAACTACATTGTAAACATATCTTACACATTCTATGAAGTTCTCAAATGCTTTCAAACATAATAGATGCTTGAATTTTCTTGGAAGTGGAAAATTACATTTAACATCACTTCTCAGTTCTTTTTTTAAAATTTATTTATTTATTAAAGATTTCTGTCTCTTCCCTGCCACTGCCTCCCATTTCCCTCCCCCTCCCCCAATCAAGTCCCCCTCCCTTTTCAGCCCGAAGAGCAATCAGGGTTCCCTGCCTTGTGGAAAGTCCAAGGAACCCCCACCTCCATCCAGTTCTAGTAAGGTGAGCATCCAAACTGCCTAGGCTCCTACAAAGCCAGTACGTGCAGTAGGATCAGAAACCCATTGCCATTGTTCTTGAGTTCTCAGTAGTCCTCATTGTTCGCTATGTTCAGCTAGTCCGGTTTTATCCCAGTCTTTTTCAGACCCAGGCCAGCTGGCCTTGGTGAGTTCCCAATAGAACATCCCCATTGTCTCAGTGTGTGGGTGCACCCCTCGCAGTCCTGAGTTCCTTGCTCGTGTTCTCTCTCCTTCTGCTCCTGATTTGGACCTTGAGATTTCAGTCCAGTGCTCCAATGTGGGTCTCTGTCTCTGTCTCCTTTCATCGCCTGATGAAGGTTAATATTCAGGAGGATGCCTATATGTTTTTCTTTGGGTTCTCCTTATTTAGCTTCTCTAGGATCACTAACTCTAGGCTCAATATCCTTTGTTTATGGCTAGAAACCAAATATGAGTGAGTACATCCCATGCTCCTCTTTTTGGGTCTGGCTTACCTCACTCAGGATAGTGTTTTCTATTTCCATCCATTTGCATGCAACAGGAGACCACTTCCTACATATAACCCCAGTAGCACAGACATTAAGGATCTCATTAAAAAAATGGGACCTCCTGAGACTGAGAAGCTTCTGTAAAGCAAAGGACACTGTCGCTAAGACACAAAGGCAACCCACTGACTGGGAGAAGATCTTCACCAAACCCACAACTGACAAAGGTCTGATCTCCAAAATATATAGAGAACTCAAGAAACTAGACCGTAAAAGGCTAATCAACCCAATTATAAAATGGGGCACGGAGCTGAACAGAGAATTCTCAACAGAAGAAGTCCAAATGGCCAAAAAACACTTAAGGTCATGTTCAACTTCCTTAGCGATTAGGGAAATGCAAATCAAGACAACTTTAAGATACCATCTTACACCTGTCAGAATGGCTAAAATAAAAAACACCAAGGATAGCCTTTGCTGGAGAGTTTGTGGAGAAAGGGGTACACTCATCCATTGCTGGTGGGAATGCAAACTTGTGCAACCACTTTGGAAAGCAGTGTGGCGGTTTATCAGGAAATTTGGGATCAACTTACCCCTGGACCCAGCAATACCACTCTTGGGAATATACCCAAGAGAGGCCTTATCATACAACAAAAATATATGCTCTATTATGTTCATAGCAGCATTGTTTGTAATAGCCAGAACCTGGAAACAACCTAGATGCCCTTCAATGGAAGAATGGATGAAGAAAGTATGGAATATATACATATTAGAGTACTACTCAGCAGTAAAATACAAGGGCTTCTTGAATTTTGCATGCAAATGGATGGAAATAGAAAACACTTCTCAGTTCTTTTAACATACCTTTTAATGAATGATTCTGATTCTAAGTACTGTTCTAATTGGCTTGTATGTATTAATTCACTTCATTCTCACAAATTATTGTATTGAAAGTTAAGTGGGTAGTATCTTTTTTATTCATCTTTATTGAGCTCTACATTTTTCTCTGCTCCCCGGCCTGCCTCTCCCCTCCCCCTTTTAAACCTTCCCACTTCAACTCTCCCCCTAGGTCCCCATGCTCCCAATTTACTCAGGAGATCTTGTCTTTTTCTACTTTCCATGTAGATTAGATCTATCTAAGTCTCTCTTAGTGTCCTCATTGTTGTCTAAATTCTCTGGGATTGTGGTTTGTAGGCTGGTTTTCTTCGATTTATGTTTAAAAACCACCTATGAGTGAGTACATATGATAACTGTCTTTCTGTATCTAGGTTACCTCACTCAAAATGATGTTTTCTAGCTTCATCCATTTGCCTGCAAAATTCAAGATATTGTTATTTTTTCTGTTGTGTAGTACTCCATTGTGTAAATGTACACATAGTCCAATAAAAAAAATGGAGTACAGACTAAACAGAGAACTCTCAACAGAGAAATCTGAAATGGCTGAAAAACATTAAGGAAATGCTCAACATCCTTAGTCATCAGAGAAATGCAAATCAAAACAACTCTGAGATTCCATCTTCCACCTGTAAGAATGGGCAAGATCAAAAACACTGATGACAACTTATGCTGCAGAGGTTGTGGGGAAAAGGGAACACGTCTGCATTGCTGGTGGGAATGCAAGCTGGTACAGCCCCTTTGGATATCAGCGTGGTGATTTTTCAGAAAATTAGGAAACAATCTTCCTCAAGACCCAGTAATACCACTATTGGGTATATACTCAAAGGATCCTCAATTGTGTCACAAGGACATCTGCTCACCTATGTTCATAGCAACATTATTTGTCATAGCCAGAACCTGGAAACAACCTAAATGCCCCTCGACTGAAATATGGATGAGGAAAATGTGGTCCATTTACTCAATAGTATCTGTTTGAATTACAAGTCTCTAATCCCAGGACATTGAGAAGAGTGGTAAAGCATTCTACTGCTGAGACATATACTCAGCCTGGTAGTAATTTCACTATTATTTTTCAGAAGGGAAAATTTGAACACGAAATTTGGTACATTTTTCTAAAGTTTAGTATATAAAACTGATTAACAAAGAGGCCACATGTTTGAAAGAGAGCAAAGACAGGTATATGGGAGGGTTTTGACCAAGGGAAGGGAAGGGAGACATGATGTAATTATATTATAATCTCACAAGAAAAGACAAATAATTCTTGAAGTCAAAGTACTCTTGTAATGGCTGTCTGTGGTGAAACCAAGCCAGACTAGCTTTGAAAACCATGCATTTAAATATGACACATAACTATATATACATATATATGTAGAGTGTTAACAGATTTTCAAATTTTCTATAATTGGGATGTGTGATTTCTTTATCACAGCATACATGGTATCAACTTCAATTAAAGGTTTAAGTTAAATCAGACATAATTCTTTTATTTTTTTATTTTCTTAAAAGTATCCTAAAATATTAGTACCATGACACATGTTAATAAAAAAACTCAGGTATTATTTGCAGGTGGTAATGGAATTCTGTTCCCATAAAGGTAATGCATTTGGTAAATAATGGGGAAATGGCATAATACACGAGAAAGTTGCACTTTAAAAGGTAAAATGTACAATAATTTCATATCTGAGGCTTATTCTTTCTTTTTAATATTGCTTCCTTTCTTATCTAGCCTAAACTTCATAGTGTGCTACTCTTGCTGATCTGCTCATCGTGCTCTGCATTTATTATCTGGTCAATAAACCTACAGATAATTTCCCATTCTTGTATCAAGCCTATGATCACTTTCTCTGCTCCAGTATTTGTATTGCTGAATCCTTCCAGTGAAGATATGTATGCCAGGACCTACCTGTTCTTTTTTTTTTTTTTTTTTTTTTGGATTTTCGAGACAGGGTTTCTCCTTAGCTTTTGGTTCCTGTCCTGGAACTAGCTCTTGTAGACCAGGCTGGCCTTGAACTCGCAGAGATCCACCCGCCTCTGCCTCCCCAGTGCTGGGATTAAAGGTGTGTGCCACCACCGCCCGGCCCTACCTGTTCTTAAACCAGTGCTTGGTTTACGACTACATCTGGGTCCCACAGCGCTGCTAAGCAGATTTTATGTGAACCCATTCATTCTTCTGGACCATCTGTTTCCCATGAAAGTTATTCCAAACACTGACCACATATTTCTATTCAAGAATATACTCTTGCATGGTTAGACTTGACTTTTTGGTGTATTCATACTCTTTATTATTTATGCCCTTTCACTTATTAACCCAACTTTCCTAGTGCTTTGTTCAAAGTAAATAATTCGCAGTATCTTATATTTTAGAATTACATAACCTTAATTTTCTTCATGGATATGTTAAAATTAAACACTAAGAAGGATTTCCCTCCAATTTAAGCAAAGAAGAGAGAGAACATGCTTATGCAAATTTGCTGTAGATTTAGTGGATGGATGAAAAGAGCTTTTGTTGGACTTCTTTTCTCACTGTTAAATACCAGGCACTGTCATTTGTTGAGACTAAATTGCGAGGGAGTTGGTAAGAAAATTTGTATTATTGAAGTAGAACTTCAGAATTTGAAGGGAAGAGGACACTAATAAACACTAATAAAAAGAGACGGTGTGTGTAGCATTGGGTGCTCAAATGAAGATGGAAGTTACCAGTTTGTATGTATCGCTTCTTCATGCTGTGCTCGGTGTGATAAGGGAAGCAGTGGACAGATGTGCTGATCTGTGTCTGGACTTTTGTCAGAAGATTCAGTAGAAGAGCAATGGAACAAAGAACTGAATATAGTGTAAGTTGCACGAAGCGATAGGCCAGGAATTAAAACTATACAGGAAGAGGACATATTGTGAGGTGGGAAGAGAGTAGAGAGATAGTTAGGATCTGTGTGACACTAACTTAAGAATAGGTGAGGCAAGCTAGTAGTGATCTGAGTGCATATGAGCAGAATATCTAAGAATTGGAATCTTAGTCTAGGTAAAGCTCAATAGTTGACTACTTACAAGTAAAAGAAAAAAATTTATGAAGAATAATACTTTCTAAATGGGTAAAGTTGGAAGGGATTCTTACACACACACACACACACACACACACACACACACACACACACGTCACTTGTGTATATAAAATAATACATAGTTTAAAATGGACAGAAAAATTTAGATTGTTTCTAAATTGATGCATTATGGGGAAAAGATAAAAAGGAGTAAAGAGGTGATTGTTTTCTTCACACGTGTTTTTGTTTAATTATAATAAAGTGCTATTTTATAGTTTAAAATTCAAAATAATGAGGGAAAAATGAAAAAAAAAGTGGCTACTCCATCATTCTTTTCTAACACGTGGTAATGCGTTTGTACTGAGTCTTTCTGATAGGCATAGTAATTTTCATTAAAAAATTTCCTACTGCCTTTTAGTCATGGTGGTAGCTCCTGTAATTTATAATTTCCTTCTGATAGAAAACTTGGCAGAAAGTGTATTCTAAAAGAAAAAGAAGACCTGGCTCCTTTAAATAGATCACAGTGGGTGTATAGAATTGTTCTAGGACCTTGGGCAGGAAATGTCACCACAGGGCTACGTTAGTCACCAAAGCCTATGGTTGAAGATTGTTCCCTACTTAGGAGATTTTTCAACATTTGGGTCAGGAACCAGAGATCTCCCTCCTGGGTCTAGTGTTCTTTTCATAGGCATTGCATTTTTTTAAACTTTATACTTTTATCAAATACTACCTGAAAGAGACCCGTTAGTCATTTAGTTCACAAAGGACCAAGCTTAAAGAAGTAACTATTTTGCTGAGCATATATGGTGTGTCAGTCACTGATGGTTGTAAAGAAAGTCCACGAAGCTCCTATTTGCAGGGATAAGAAGATGTGCTAAGAGAGAGTAGTCAAGGTACCTGAAAGTGCTGTGTTGAGATTCCTAACCTCAATTCCCTGTCATTATCCCTACACCATGCTCTGCAACCTTTAGTGTGGCACTTTCCCAGATGGACCCAAAGTTCTTTGTCTGTACAGTGGGAAGACTGGATTGGATCAATGATTTTCAGAGTTTAGTATGCATTTGAATTATCTGGGGTGCTTATTACAGAGGCACCTTCCTGTGGCCTCCAAGTCTGATTTATTGAATTAGATTATCTGGGAGGGGGAGGACAGAAATAGGCATTTTAACAAGCTCCCCTGGTAATTCAGATACAAGTGGTTCTTGAAACACATTTTTGAGAAACTTTGGACTTTATAGTCTTTTCCGGTTCTAGTATTCAATTGCATGCCATCCAGGTAGCTTTGGTAGGGATGCGCTGAAAGGAAAATGTTGGCTAGGAAGATGAATTTTCGCATTCAGTAACCCTGGAGTCAGCAAATACTTATTAAGTCTCCATTTTCTGCCTATTGCATACTAGTTTCTCCATATATATTTTATTGATTTTCATGTCTCAGAAAGAACCTAGGGAATAATCACCTAATAGAGAGTAATGCTACTATTGTGGACTGGCGAGATGACTCAGTAGATAAAGGTGCTTGCTGCCAAGTCTGATAACCTTAGTTTTGTTCTCAGGACCCAAAGGGAAGGACACAACCTACTTGGACAAATTGTCCTGACCTCCACACAAGCACTGTGGAACATGAACACCTACCCACATGCATACAAGTGAGTGTAAATGAACACATGCAATAAAAATGTAAATAGTGATATTTTACATATCTGGATCAGTACATAGTGATGTGAATATAAATTAGAACTTGATAGAGAAACTGATTGAGACTAGAGAGTTGATTTAGCTGTTAAAAACACTTGTTGGTCTTCTAGAGGACTCAGCTTTAGTTCCCAGACCCATATGATGGTTGACAGCCATCTGTTACTCCAGTCCCAGGGACCTGTTCCTCTCTTCTGGCCTCCAAAGTATGAGGCTTGCACATGGTACACACACATAGGTGCAGGCAAAACACTTGTATACACCAAATAAATTAAAAATCTAAAAGTCTTTTTTAAAAAGAAATTGATTATAAATAACCTACAAAATAGTAAAACAACCCAAAATATCTGCCAGTTTGTGAGTAGATAGGCAAGTTGTTATATTTGCATACATACCGCAATTATAAATGCCAACAGAAAAGGAATTAAACACTGTTACAGTACAGATGAGATTCGAAAACATTAGACTAAGTGAAGGGAATTAAATATGAAAGAATTCACCATATAATTGTCTTTATATGAAATGTTCACAGTAGTCAAATTAATGGGGGTAGTAAATTATTTTCCTAGGCTAGGGTTGATTTAAGCAGTTGGGTAAATAGGGTATAATTAACAATTAGTGTTGTGTTCATTTTCTGTTGACAAAAATGTCATAAAATGGTTGTGTTTGCAAATTCTGAATAGTCTAAAATTTAGTGAATAATTGTCAATGGATGAACTTACTATCTACAAAGCATATTACAGTTCGTAATTGGAAGAAAATATAATATTAAAATATATAAAGTTCAAGATATGTATTATATATAAAATATAAGTATATATAAAATATAAAGCTTGAAGAAACTATAATAATCCTTAATATAAATGGAAGCATGTCTGAGGATGTGACTTACTGGTAGAGTACTTGTCTAGCATGCACAAGTCTCTAGCACCAAATTATAAATAGAAACTTAAACTGTTGCTAGTTTTATCAGTCTTTTTAATGCATATATTAAAAACTATGTTCTAACTCCAATGGGACTTAGGAGCCAATCCTCCTAAGGAATCGGTTAGTTAATAGCATGTCAACATTTGTTGCATTTGCTTTAATTAAATCCAATGATTTCTATACATTTTCAAAACACAGGAATGGATATGGTTACACTTGGACTTACTAGATTTTGTAGCTGTGAAAATAGCAAGAGAGATTGCTTGTGTTGAACAGAGATTTCACAATGGAGCGCTCCCAATGCAGAATTATTTAGGGAGAGTATAATTGTACTTTAGACTGAATAAAAAAATGGCATATGCTTTAAATTTCCTGTCTATTACAGGCAGGTGTTCTTTGATCATGACCTCTTTGTGCTGGAATGCAGGTCTCGGTGTCACAGGACCTGGTGCTTTCTTTTAGAATGTATAATTTTAGGAAAGAAGCATCCCTTTCTCCTGACTCTGATGTGAGTATACTGCACAGAACTTATTGACTCTTTATTGATGTTAAATTCCTCTACAATGTTTCTCTTGGGAAGTTAGAAAGGGCCATCACTCAAATAAGATTATTTTGTCTTTACATAATATGTACAGATGCAGCCTCTAACCCCCCCCCACGAGAACCATGTGAAGAGTTTAATGCCTAAATATTAATCACATATCCAAAACTATTAATTAGTGACTGGGCTGCAAACTGTAAAGAGATTAGTAGTATATATATATATATATAGGAATATAGATTTAGATATAAAATCAGCACCCCTTACAGAATATAGATTGAAATTTGATTGAATTCTGTTTGGTTTCAACCCTCCTATCATTTTTATTAGTCTTCATGGAACAACAACAAAAAGCTCTTTAGGAGATCCACACAGCAGTTAAAAAAATGGCTAGGACACAAAATATGCCCAGAATTACTAAATGGCTTGGTATCTTCTTAATAAACATCACAATTTGAGCCTTTGATTATTTTTGCATCTGAAAACTGCAAGGAAATATAATCCTAAGTCTTGAGATCGATTGGAAATTGAAGCTCAGGAGTCCATTTGCTTTATCTGGAAGATCACGTACAAGTTGTTGGTTTTATTTGGAGGTGCAGAATTTAAAATGCTACTGTATTGTATAGCACTTTACAACTTTTTATGTCGTTTGCATTTTGAGTATTTCTTTGCGGTTTCAGAACAACTCTTTAAGATAAGCAAATGGTTCTAAAGGTCACAGAACCATGAAGCACAAAGACAAGTGCTTTAATTGTCCCACTCCAATTGTTAGGCCTGAGACATAGAGAAGTGTTTGGCTCAAGGTGATGTTCACTTAAAAATTATCAAATGACACCCTGAAGTAGAAAATATCATCAAAGCAACCAGCAGTTTTTGAGGTAGATAATAAAAAATTAGAGCCTGGAAACATCTCTTTTGGGGTCTGTTCTAGTCTTCTTTCTGTTGCTATGATAAAGCACTCTGACTAAAAGCAACTTGGGAGGAAAAGGCTTGCTTCATCTTGTACTTCCAGGTCATAGTGTATCACTGAAGGAAATCAGAGCAAGAACTGAATGCAGGAACTAGGGAGTAGCACCGCTAACTAGCTTGCTCACTGACTCATGTTCATGATGCTTTCTTTTCTTTTCTTTCTTTTTTATTGATTTTTATTGAGCTCTACATTTTTCTCTGCTCCCCTCGCTGCCTCTCCCCTCCACACTTCAACTCTCACACAAGGTCCCGATGCTCCCAGTTTACTCAGGAGATCTTGTCTTTTTCTACTTCCCATGTAGATTAGTTCTATGTAAGTCTCTCTTAGGGTCCTTACTGTTGTCTAAGTTCTCTGGGATTGTGGTTTGTAGGCTGGTTTTCTTATATAGCCTAATTCCATCTGTCTAGGGATGGTGCCACCCAAGGTGGGCTGAGCTCTTCCACATCAATTATCAATCAAGACAGTCTCTTATAGACATGGACACAGGCATATCTGATTGAGGTAATTCTTCAATTGATATTCACTCTTCCCAAGTGTCTCAAGGTTTTCTCAAGTTGATGATAAAAGCTAACAAGCACAGGGTCCTAAGCCGTGTTTTTTCTCTCAATACCTTGTATCTACATCTCTCTCTCTCTCTCATATGTGTATACATACATAAATAAATATATATATATATATATATATATATTTATTTATGTATGTATGTATAGCTTCTGCAGCCTCCAAAGCATTAAATTCCCATCATCAGTGGACATAAAATTTCTTGGTCTGACACTCTTTCTTTTATGTTGCCTTCAGTATTTTAGGTTGCCTGAGGTGCCATATTGATTAAACTACATTCTAGCGAACTAAATATATGTAGAATATTATATGGCTTCCCTACCAAGCACAGAACTATAAATTAATGTATCTCTCTTGCTGACATCATAAAGTATGCAGGCCCAAAGCACAACTGTAATATTCCTTGTTGGACCATGTATTTTTACTTGTAATGCTCATAAAATAAATAGCTGTTCAGATGTAAAAGCTATTATAGAACATGGATGTTTATATAGGTGGTTACACAGTGGGAGAGATATGACAGAGAGAATATTCAAAGTGAAATGCCAAAAAGAGCTCGGGACAGGAAATAATAAAATGGATGAGAGACAGGGTAACCTTTCACTTTGGAGGTCATAGTAAGATTTAATCAATGCATCAATCCTGAATTTGGTTAGAAGTGATAAAAGACATACTTCATTTTTATTTTCGAGTGCTGTTTTGTGGCTCTGAGTATCATAGGGTATAACTGAATCTATAGCAGCAGAGTAGAACAAGGTCATTTGGGAGATTAATTGGGAATGAGATACATCAGAAAGTGTGTGTGTGTGTGTGTGTGTGTGTGTGTGTGTGTGTGTGTGTGTAGGGAAAATTCCAGGAAGAATAGAGCTGCAAGCGGCACTGACTGAATAGTAATTTGAGAAATGTGGCTACAGCTGTTAGTAGTTGGCACCCTTTTCTTCTCTTGCTTCTTTGTCTCCTCCTAAGCTTCCCAGTAGGTAGTCCTATCATTCAAATATACCCACCCACGCCCTCTAATTCAGTAAGAACATTCTCAAGTCTGTGTGTTGAGATATGCTGTTTAAATTCTTGGAATTTCACATTGTATGTGGTTCGCCCCAGATCTTAGATTAATTGCTACTAAACTAAACTTCCTTTTGGACTGTGAAATTTCATTTCCTGCAATAGCCAGCTGTCAGGTCACAAGAAACTTCTCTGAAACACCCACAAGGATTTTCTTTGCGTTTTCAAGTCAAACATATTAGTTCTCATGTATTAATTTTTAATGCTTTAATTTGACCAAAAGCAATTTATTGTTTGTGAAGTGCCTGAACTACAGATTTTTTTCTTTCTTAATTCTAAAAGTAATTTTTTATCTTATTTTTTGTTTCACTTGAGAAATTTTGAAAGTATTTAACTAAGGACCTGGTGTTTATAATCTTTCCTTAGCCTTCTTAGGGCACTGGAGAATGACTTCTCATTTCTAAACCTGGGGAAAGGAAGAGCAAGATGCTCCTGTCTTCTTGTCTCTGGTGTCTTTAAGGACCCCTAGAAGAACCATACAAATGTCTGGTGTTAAATGCTCAATTTAGTAGCATTTTCTGCGTCCTTCTTTTCCCTTCTTTCTCTCTATATATGAATATCTGTGTCTGTCTCTCTGTATCTTTCTCTTTCTCAGTTTGGGATGAAATTTATTATTGCTCAGGATTGCCTTAATCTCACTGTGATATTGTACAGTAGCGAGTCTAGTGTGGGGGAAAGAAGGTGAATTTTAACTTAAAATTACCCTCAGTAGTTTCTATGTGGGTATCTGTTCATTCCTCTTTGAAAAACACTTCTGTAAAAGGATCATATTATTTATCACTACTCCTTTTTCTATTTGTGGATATTTATCATGACAGTCTTTTCAGACTGCTGAAATACTATTGGAACAGATGCACCTCATAGGTAATGCTGTTGACTCCCTTTCAGTGGGATGAAAGGCAAAAGCTACAGAGTATTTTTCGGTCATAGAAATGAATCAGCACAAGTATTTATCCTATGTCTCCTGCCCAAGGGCATGTAATTGCAAAGTGGCTGCTGGAGATATGGCCAAATTGTCTCTACCCAGCGAATTAAAAAAAGCCAGTTTAGCATGTAGGATAATAACCTTTAACAACGGAAATGATACTTTGACCCTCTGTCATTAGAAATGTGCCCTAATCATATTACTGAGTTGGCTAGCCAATAAATTCAAGAAAAGAGAAGGAAGGAGAAAGTAGGATTGCTTTGAGATTATACCGGGCTCATATAATGAATTATATCCATTATATGACTGCTGCTTAATGAACCTGATGAATTTTTTCCTTTTAGTTGCAAAATGCTGTGTCTTATTGCTTTGAAATACATTTCCATTTTGTCATACCTGAAAAAAGAAAAATGAGTGCTTTGAGGAATTTTGAATCCTCATTTGTCCTTAGCCCATGCTGTGCAACACCTGGCTCTCCACTTACTGCAGAAATGGAATTTTCCTTTCACTGTGATTTTCTAGGTCTCAATAGTGTTTGGAAAATGTATGTGGCTCAACAACACTGAGTTCTACATGGCAAAATATATGGCTCCTATATGTACTGTTGTACACACCTACAGCTAAGTTCTTAATCTTCTTTAGTTTTGGAGTCTCATTCCTTCTCTGGTCCTTTTCTACAGTTTCATAAAAGGCAGGAATTTGTGGATTTATTTATTTTTGTAGTTCAGGATTTATCTAGGATTAGTTAGAGTTTGTTAAGGATAAGAAAAGGGGAAGGCCTTTCTTGAAAATGCATCTTTTTAAAACTAAAAATGGAAACTCAGGTACTCTGTTTTTCTTTTTGGTGGGAAAAATTGGATTTATTTTATAACCAGAAATTTATTTTTGTAGGGTGAAAGGGCCAACTGAAGCACGAAAACCAACCAATCACTGAGCACCCTGACTCTGAACCCAGAGCCAGTGAAAGAAACACACCCTGGATTTGACACCTGAGCCAGGGAAAGAAACATGTTATCCCTGAACCCAGGACCAAAGAAACATGCCCTGGCTCTGAAACCAGTGCCAAAGAAATACACGTTGTCCCTAGAATATGAGCCAGTAGAAGAAATATACCTTGACCCTAAGATTAGAGACAAAAGGCTAAGAAGGACCAGTGAAAGAAACACAGTTTGACCCTCAAATCAGAGCCTTCTCTGGCCCTGACCAACAAAATTAACCAATCCTGGAGAATCTAACTAATCCATCTTCTCTATGGGAAAACTCCACCCCTAAGTAGCCCTATACAAGTCCCTCTGCCTGTTAAATTGCAAGTTGTCTTTCACCACCCTGGCAGAGGTAGCCACTTACCTGGACTCCTCCTTCCCAAATAATCTGCTTCTCAAGAGTCTTGTGTGATGATCTTCTTTGGTAGGCACAGAATAGAAGAATCTGGCTGAGACATCCCTTAGAGGACTGAACTAAAAAACCTTGCTGAGATGCTCCCTTTGTGTGTGTGTGGGAGGTTGAGCAAGGTTGAGCAGAATAGAAGAACCTTGTTAGGACACTCCCTTAGTGGGGTTGAGGAAGCCTGAACAGAAAAAGTAAGAACTTTTCTTTGGAGTAAGAAGAGATTGCTACATTTCTGCATGGGCTTTTCCTTTAGCAGAGTGTTAACAAAAGAAATAACATCTTGGGCAGAAGAAGCAGATAGCTCTGCTAGTATACTCCCATAATGGGACAGAGCAGGACAGAGAACTGTAGCAGCTCTCCAGGGGAATAGCAGGATCTCTATATTCTGCGAGAAGAATATTTCCCACTACACCTCAGCTTCAGGTAGCCTGGCTTCGTGATAGTCAGGACACCTTTCCTCCAGGGAAGAGCTGTTCTATTGATGTGGGTTTCCCCTTTGTATGCTGTGAATACCATTGGTGAATAAAGAAACTGCCTTGGCCTGTTAATAGGGCAGAACTTAGGCAGGCAGAGAAAACTAAGCTGAATGCTGGGGAAAAAGCAGCAGAGTGTGGGAGAAGCCACATAGCCCTGCAGGAGACAGACACCAAAAATTTACCTGGTAAGCCACAACCTTGTGGTGATACACAGATTACTAAATGGGTTAAATTTATATGTAAGAGTTAGCAAATAAGAAGCTAGAGCTAATGGGCCAAGCAGTGATTATTTTGGGGTTAAGTAGCTGGGAACTAACTAGAGACCTTCTTCAGCATCCTATTGCGGCTTCAGCCTCCAGAGCTGTCCTATTGCGGCTCTAAGTAGAGCCTGGCTTCCAGATAAGTCAGGGGTATCTTGAAGCTCCAGAGTTGTAACACTCCTGTGCCCCTACACTTTTATCAGTAACTTTTTAAAAGTCTTAAATTTTAAACATGTATATACTTAGTTGGATATTCACCCCCATTATCCTCTTTCATTCCCTCGCCCACTGAAACCATTCTTCTCAGCAATTCCCTTCCTATTCTGATATCTTCTTACAAAACAAAATCCACTTAGTTGATTACATTTGCTGGCCTGTGCACTAATGGGGCTTGTTTACTAGAACATGTGCAATTTGTCAATCAGAGACTACAGTGCTAAGGATAATGTAGTCCTTCCTTCATTATCTATTAACTTCTCATGGGCTCTTAGAGGGGCAAGTGGTGACTGACCTAATCTTGTTCAGGTCTTGTGCAGGTAGTTACAATCACATTTAGTTCAAGGTTTCCATGGTCATGTCTAGTGCACAGCACTCCTCCCAAGCCTCTGGCTCTTCAATTCTTTCTGCCTCCTCTTCTGAAATGTTCCTTGATGCTATAGATGTCCCATTTAGATCTAAGCACATTTAGATCTAAATAATTCCACAGTCACTTGTTGCCCATGCTTTGACCATGTGTGAATTTCTGTTTTAACTACCATATATTATAAAAGGAAGCTTCTATGATGAAGATGGAAAACTGCATTAATCCATGGGAATAAACATAAATATTGAGAAAGCAGTTTGAAAGTACGTTTGTTTAGCAAAACAGCAGTAGTAGTAGATTCTTCCCTAGGGTCAGTGGCTTCCACAGTCATGGGTTCTTGACCAGGTTTCCAGTGCCAGATATGAGATCTCTCCTGTGTTGCAGTTCTAAATCAGCAGAACACATGTGACATGAGACTATGGGGTTGGGGGAGTATCAGGGATGGAGACTTTTAAGTTGTAATGGAGCTAGGTAGAAGGATGGGGGAAAAGGGAAGGGTCAAGATAACCCACGAAAGGCTACTATTTTGTAATTCTATTAAAAACATACTTTAGTTTTTAAACAAAAACCTTTGAATGGAAATATGCTTAATGGATAGATAATGTTCCTCCCAGAAACAAAAGTTATTATGAAAATCTCAATACCAGGTATGGGATACCTCCATGCAACCTTTTGGTCTGGAAGGTCCCGGAGGATCCCAAACAATGACAAGCTATTACAAGTGCTTTTAGTTGCTGATTTAGTTACGATTTCTATTGCTGTGAAGAGATACAATGATCATGACAAGTCTTATAAAGAAAATACATTTTACCAGGGTGGCTTACATTTTCAGATGTTTAGTCTATTATCATGGTGCAACATGATGGTGTGCAGATGGACATGGTGCTGGAGAAGTAGCTGAATGTCCTACATTTGGCTTTCTGGCAACAGAAAGTGGTCTATCTTCATGGACGTGTGTAGTAAGAGGAGCAAGGCATGTCCTGCCACTGGGCTCCCCACCGCCCTGCTAGCTTAACTTTTGAAATAACCACAAAAACATTGTATTAATTAAATGACTGCCTGGCACATTATATCTATCCTCTTCTTGGCTAACTCTTACATCTTGATTAACCCATTTCTATTAAATCTGTGTATCACCACGTGACTGTGGCTTACCGGCAAGATTCTAACCTATGTCCGTCTTAGGCTGGAGGTTCATGGTGTCTCTTTCTGACTCTGCTTTCTTCCCAGAATTCTGTTCTGTTTATTCCAGCCACCTAAGTGCTTGGCCCTATCAAAAGTCCAAGGCAGTTTTTATATTCAACCAATGCAAGCAACACAAATACTTTACAAAGGGCCTCCTACACCAGGTGTGGCTTGAGACCTTAAAGCCTTTAAGGAGGAACAGTGACACACTTCCTCCAACAAGACCAGACCTATTTCAACAGGGCCACACCATCTAATTGTGCCACTTTCTTTAAGGTCCATTGTTTGTCAAACTACCACAGTTGTCCTACAGAACCAAATTATAAGACATTATTGCTAAAGATAGCTCATTTGTGTTGTAAAACATTGAAAAACTAAGTTTTCTCTGAGCTGGAAGTTTGCTCACCAATAGCTAGAAAGTTCTATGCAAGCTGCTGTGAAAGAGAAGTAATGAGGGTTCCTACCTAGGTGTGTACTCAACAAACTGGCTAAATATGCCCATTGGTATAATACCATCACGACTCTTTTTGGGACAAGATCTGTTGTCTTAGACTTACTTGTGTAATGTAGAAACAAATTATTTTACATTCAGATAAATTTTGGTCTCTGAGATGTTTTAAGTTCCATAGGGAAAAAATTCAGGCTTAGAGAAACAACTCCTATTTTTACAACATCATATTCTAGGTAATGGTTAGTTAACTGAATGAGATAAGTGATGGACGCCTTTATGGATAGAAGTTAAGCACTCAAAAAAAATCTGGAATTTTTGAACAAGAATATTCACTATTAACTGGTATTCTAAAATCTAAAAAAATACATAAATCTGAAATACTTCTGGCCCAGTGCATTTTATAATAAAGGTGTTCTCAATCTGTATTTGTTTATGCAGATTCTTATATGTTTATGTCCATTGGTGATTTCTGAATAACAGCAAATATTATTTTCTCAATAACTGAATATTTACTTTGGGGAAACCATAGCCCTTAAAGTAGATAAGCAAAATGAATCTTAAAGAGAAAAGGTTTAAAGGATTATATAAATAATAAGATTTCTTAAAATTTGTTAATTTTTATTTTCTACTTCTAAGTGTTTGTTTGCATATATGCATTCTGTGTACATACCTGATGCCCACAAAGCCAGAAGAGGGTCTTGGATCTCATGAGACTGTATTATTTACAGATAGTTGCTGGGTATGTGGATATTGGGATTTGAAAATAGGACCTCTGCAAAACAGTGAATGTTCTTGACTGCTAACCCATTTCTCCATTCCCAAGGATATAATTTCTATAAATACAGAGAAGTGATCAATTTCTTAACATTTATGTTATGAAACATAGCTATTTCAAGCCTGTCTTTTAGAGGTATTGAAAGAGTATTTGGCAGTTAGTTTTATATGATGTACCATATACATAAGACCTCTTTGTGTAATACCAATTGATTTTATGAAGTTTTTATTCACTTTTTCACGTGGATTCTTCTGGTGTTTATTAGCAAAAAGATGTTTGTTGAGTCAAGACTCAAAGTGGGTTACTACAATTAGTGAATACAGACCTTTGTAAATTATGTGAATTAAGTAGACAAATTATTTTTTTAAATTAAAATGATTACAAAAAATAAAGAGAAAAAAGGGGGAAAGTAACAGCTTGACTCATTTGTGCTGAGAAAGTGAGCCACCTGTTTGTCATGCCGAGACTCCTTTACTTTGAGACCTGCTATCAGATTCAGCCTGTTTTCTTAGAGTGAAATAAAAGACCCAGTGAAATTTTAACAAGTTATCACTTGCTTACTGACACTAATGAAGCCAGAGTTTTGGGTTCAAACAAATTGTTAACATTGACAAAAGAATGAAAAACAATTTCTAATTAATAAGCTAGACACTTCCTTGGTACTACCCATATTAGAATGAGTTGAGCCTTTATTCCTGACATATTTATGAGACTTGTTTTGCATATTTCACCACAAGACATTTAATAATACTTTTTTGGAAATCATCATTTCTGCAACGAATATATATGCTGTTTTTAATCCAGATGAAACACTGTCAAAAAGATGATAGGAACATTGCATTGTATTCTCTGTGAATTTAGACTAGTAAGTTTCAGTATAGATATGCCAGTACACAAAGTTCTTGTGTTTTAAGAGTTGTACATATCAAGAGAGACAAACTATGATCTGTATGTAGTATGACTGGGGATGGCAAGAGAGTGCTGGTAGTGTGTCAGGCGATTCTGTTCTAATAGAGATTCATCACTGACTACTTACATGACCTCTATAATATCCATTTGGCCTTAGTATTTCTGAGATTGGTTTTAAAAAAGTAGATTTTGATTATTTTGTTTTTAGATTCCCTGCAGCCCTACAAAAAGAGAGGTTAGGGCCTGGACTGAGGAAGAAGCCCAGCTGAAGCTCAGTGCTGCTGAGGAGGGCCTTAAAGCTGCCATGATTCTCTCAGACTGCAACTGTTCCGACCTGGGCAAGGAAGAACTCCACCCCGTTTCAGAGCCCCTTCTTTGGTTTACTCTGTGTGTTTTCTCTCTCTCTCTCTCTTTTTTTTTTTTTAAAAAAAAACTCTTGCCAGGGACTGAGCAGCTACTCTTCAGTTCCCAGCACCTACACCAGGGGGCTCACGACTGCCTGTGACACCAGTTCCGGGCAGATCTGAGCCCTCTGGACTCTGCAGTCCCCTGCACATGTGTGCGCATGCCCCTGCAGAGACACACACACGTAATGAAAAATAGTAAAGATAAATTTTGTAAGAAACCAAAACAAAACAAAACAACCCAACTTTTGGTTTGGTGTGACAATTACTCTTGGTTGTCTATTTGATTAGATTGAAGCATGCTGTTTAGTGAAGCAGACTGATTAGTGAAGTAACTTCAGGTATGTCTCTAACAGCCTTGCCAGAGACACTGACTCTGAGTCTTTGACCTAATCCATGGATTAATCCCTTGATGGGCACCTGACAGCAGGGCTTTTCTGACAGATGGTGAGAGGAAGGAGGTGGGGACTAGCTGGAGGAAAAAAAAAGTAGAGTTTTCAAGATGACTGTGTGGGTCTTTTACAGTTCTAAAAGCCCACGATGGCGCTTTCAATGTTCTAGCAAATGTTCTATTCTCTCTTTTTGTTCACATTCCTTTCCTGAAAGCTCACTAAATACCCTTAATAACATACAGGTATTGGAGCACATTGATCATTATGTTGAAAAAATTTTCTAAATCAGAAAATTTCTAATAACCCCAACGATTTCTAGGAATAAAGGTCTCTTTGGTGTCCTATACACACACAGAAAAGGTACACATACACAGGCAAGGAAAATAAGTATATTCTACAGTCTGTGATCAAACATGAAGTCATTCTAGAAACTACATTCTTTCCTTTTTCCTCCATTAATTAAGGCAGTCTATTTGTTCTGCTTCATTTGCTTTGGCTTTGCAATTGTCCTGTGGGTACGTGAAAATTATTCTAATATTGGGCTGACATTAAATACCTGAGAAATGAATGCTTGAAAATCTATACCTGCCTCCCCCCACTTCATCAGCAGAAAGTTCGAAATGCAACAAGAGCAAAAGGTTCACTATACTGACCCTCTTTGCTCCAATGTCTTTTATATGTGACATTAAGAAAAAGCCCTTTGGAATGTGTCCAAGTTTGTCCTAGCTGTAAGACAGAGGTCATTTCAATACACATAATACTTGTGAATAAACTATATAAAATACTCATGGCATGCTATACTGAAGCTGTCCCTGAAAGTGACAACTTGCTGTCATGAATGATAAAATATCCTTTGTGTATAAAACAATTGTGTTGATTGTAGGGGGAAAATGAGCCTACCTAGATTTTTTTCGGAGGTGGTGTTTTATTTGAATAGGAAAGCTCTTTGTACAGTGATGCTAGGCCATATATTTCATTTCAACTTTCATTTACAGTTGTCTTTGTTGTAAGGGGAAACATTTTAATCAGTTTCTGTATGAAGGTCAGATAACACTGCGAACAAAAGTAATTTCTTTATGATAATATCAAAACAGAAACATTGTTGCACTTAAATTATGAAGCATGGGTTCCCTTATCTGAAATGCGATTGCATGTAGGACTTAATAGAATCTGGGATTATATCTTATTTATGCTGCTGGCAAGCTCAAGTAATTCTCTTCTTTTCAAGACCTAAAGTTCTGATATTAGCTAAGAATGAAACTAGAATATTATGTCCTCAAGTATAAATTATGTTAAGGGAGGTATGGGGATTTTTGGAGATATTTGTGTGTTTTATTTGTTTATTGGTAAACTGAAACAGCATGGGCATCTTCTACCCTTTTATGTCTTAGAAGACCTAAGTTCAGTTTTTAAATTTCTAATGTGTAATATTTGAGGCAATACTTTGGCTAAAGGAAGTATTCATGGAAAAATGTTATTTTTTGTTTGGTTTGGGAGTATAAAAGACACTAATGGATGGATATACATACACACATACACATCTGGAAGGCGTTTTCCACATATCTTTCTCTTCCTAACCTCTATATAGTTCTTACCAGTTGCCACTTAAGGCAATTTGGAACTATTCATTTCTAGATCATGAGTTAAACGTTCTCCAGCCCAGGAGGCTTATTCTAGCTGATTCTTGTTTTGTAATCACAAGATATTTTACTTGATACTCACATTTTCCTCTGTGTACCATAAATTTCATGACTACATAATTCACTAATGGTAATACTGGGGGAAAATAATCATTTCATCTTTCATGAACATTTATAGGAATGAAGAGCATAATTAATGTTAGAAATGTTCTTTAGTCACTGACATATGCTTTATCAGTCAGGTAAACTCCATCTCATATGACATCTAAAGGTGACCTAGAGACTTACAGTCATTTCTGATGGCGTTTGTGAAGCACCTTGATTAGAAAGAAAAGATCATCATGTATGCAAGAACATTAGCTGTCTCTAATATCTTGTTGAAATCCCTAAAACCCAGAATTGTCATTCATCATATGTAGGGTTACTGGCATTGGGGAAATATAAAGATGAGTATGGGCATCTTGACTATATATTATCAGGATCCTGGACTACATTTCAGAGATTCTTAATCTCTTTTAACCAAAGAGTTATTTAAGAAGGAATGGATAGTAATAAGGCGTCTGGAAACCTAGAAAACGTTTCAAAGCATCTGCACCTTGCTTTAAATCTCTTTTGAGGTATTCACTGTGACTGGTGAGAGATAGGAGTATAGTTCCATCCATATACATGTACATGACCAATTTTTCAAGGAACATGTATTGAAGGTGCTCAGCTTTTCCCATGTATGTTCTTGGTGGTGGTGGGTTTTTGGGGGTGGGGGATTCTATATGGGTTATTTATAAATACAGAAGTATTTCTGGAAACTCTCTTTTGTTCCTTTGTTATGTGTCTGTTTTTATGCTAACATTGGCTATTTTGATTACTACAGCTTTAGGATATATCTTGAACGCAGATAGTATAATACATCCTGATTTATTTTATTAAGAATGCTTATGCTTTTTGGAGACTCTCATGGTTTCATATGAATCCCAAGACTGTCTTTTCTAATTCTATGAAGAATAGCAGTGATATTTTTATGGGAATTTCATCGAGCATTTAGAACATTCAGTACATTTCAACAATAGCGTTTTTTCCTAATCTACAAATATAAACGGTGCACCTATTTATTTGTATTTACTTTAGCAATTATTAGTATTTTTCATATCAGAGATCCTTATGTTCTTGGTTAAATTCCTGATGAACTATATTAATGATGTATTAATTTTGTGGCCATTATAAGTGACGTTGCTCTGTTGCTATGTTTCCAGATAGTTCTATATTAATGCATAGAAGAACTATAAATTAAAAGAACATAACTTATAATTGGAAGGGCTTATGTGTGCTATAGCACATGTGGAGGCTAGAGGACAACTTTCAGGGATAATTTATCCCCTTCTGCCATATGGATTATAGGGATTGAATTCAGTTTGTTAGGCTTGGAGGCAAATACCTTTACCCTCTAATCCTTCTTGTCTACCCAGATAGTTTAATTAATTGATTGATTAATTAATTTTGCATCCTGGCCACATTTTCTCCTCTCTTTTCTCCTCCCAGTCTCTCCCCCTACCCCTCCTCTGTTCCCACTCTCTAATCCATTTTTCCTCCATTTCTGTACAGGAAAGGGCAGGTCTCCCGTGAATATTAACAAAACATGACATATAAGGTTGCAGTAGGACTGAGCACCTCACCTTGTATTAAGGCCCCAAAACCAGTAAAATGAGTTAGAGAAAGCCCCTGCTCTCACTGTTAGGAATCCCACAAGAGTAACAAGCTACACAATTGTTAACATATATTCAGAGTGCCTAGGTTAGTCCCATGCGGGCTCCCTGGTGTTGATCTAGTCTCTGTGAGCACCTATGAGCCTAGCTTAGTTGATTTTGTAGGCTATTTTCTTGTGATGTCCTTGACCCCTCTGGTTCCTACAATCCTTCCTCCCTCTCTTATATAGAATTCCCGTGAACTCTGCCTAATGTTTGCCTGTAGGTCTGTATCTGTTTCCATCAGTTACTGGATGAAGACTCTCTGATAACAACTGGACTCAATCTAAGAGTATAGCAGAATATCATTAGGTATCGTTACATTGACATTCTTTCCTCCACTCATGTTTGGTTCTATCCTAGATCTCTGAGTCATTCTGAGTCATCCCCCTGGTGGTTCCTGGTGCTCTAAGCAGTGTGGGGGTGGGCTTACTCTCTAGTATGGGTTTTTGGCTAGACTACTCATTGGTTGGCCACTTCCTCAATCTCTAGGCCACTCTTACTCCAGCACATCCCATAGGCAGGACAGACTGTGTGGGTCAAAGATTATGAGGTTGGTTTCTCACACCCTACACTTGAAGTCTTGCCTGATCACAGGAGGTGGCCAGTTCAGGCTGTATATCCACTGTTGCTAGGAGTCTTAGCTGGGGTGTTCCTGATAGACTCCTTGCACCAGGTTTTTACCTGATCCTGAAATCCCCCCACCATTTCCAGTAGTCTATTTCTGTACTCTACCCCTCTTGTCCACCCCCAACCTGCTCACTCCTGTTCCCATCTCCACTTGCCCTCAGTCCACTCACAAAATCTCTTTTATTTCCCCTTCCCAGGAAGATCTGGCCGACCCAGATTTTTGTGTGTTTCTTTTTGTAGACTGTGATTTTACTTAATTTGTTTATTATTTCTAAGAGAGTTTCTGTTGTGTGGTCCATTAATAAGCAGTTGAATATTGTTGATAAATCTGGGAATTTGAACTTCAGTTATTTGTAATTTATCAGGGATTCTGAGAAACAAAACTATATGATTTATTGTAGTAATCTTCTATTGGATGTGCCTGTTCCTGGGTTTGGCCTTCTCCATGTTGAATCCTAGTTGTAAAAACAAATGTAAATTTCCAATCCTTTAATTCTTTTCTATGGCAATTTCAGCTTCTCCCACCATTTATTTATTCTACCTCCACACCTTTATTTTATATTGTCTCTCACTTCCATTTTATGTTCCATGAACACCAAATGCATTGAAATGTACATATATTCCAGGAATGGATGATGTATCACTAGAGTTACTCATGCCCAAACATTTCTCATGAATTTATACTTTCTTTTGGAAAAAAGATTTATTTTATTTTATGTGTAGAACTGTTTTGCCTACACATATATCTGTGTACCAGATGTATACCCATTGCCCTCAGAGGTCAGAAGAGACATTAGATACCTTGAAACTGGAGTTAATGGGAATTTTGAGCTGCCATGTGGATACTGGGAACACAATCTGAGTCTTCTGCAAGGCTGCAAGTGATCTGAACCATGGAGGCATCTCTCCAGCCCTTATACTTGTCGTTCACACTGCAGCTCAGATGGGTGTCTGTTAATAAGCTCTGTGTACCACTGACTCTCCCTTTGTCCTCCGTGTTTTGTCAACATTTCTTTTATCATATTTATCCCTATCCCAGTATTGCAACATACTTGATTTTTGACTTATCTTTGGGATTCATTAAATCAGAACTTGCAACAGTGTTTTCTTGCCTGTTTTCCTTGCACAAACATGTATAGAAATTCAGCTTTAAAGACTGTTCTAATCCCATAGGAATATGTACATGAATGAGACAGGCAAGATTACATGTCTTTGTAGAGCTTGTGTGTATTAATTAGTTAATTACATATGAAAATGCTATGAGGTTTTGGTTGTCATGTTTAGACAGAACACTAAGAAAGGTATTCTTCAATCAACAATGAAATATTTATTGAATACCTAGTATTATGTCAAATCAAAATGTACAATCAAATCAGGCTGATGTATTTCTACCCCTTTGGACATTGCACTCTATTGGGGAACATAAGCAATAGCTAGTAAATAAATGAGTACATTTATCCAAGACACGACTAATGTTGTGCAGGTAATAAATAGGCAGAAGTGTGTTAGAGCCCATGGGGCCCAACATAGATAACTATTTTTCCTAACTGGACTGGTACGGAGGCGCGAGGAATAATCAGACACAGCTTATATGGTCATCACAGAAGGGCCTCAGGTTTCTTCTCTCCTGAAGATATCCCCGCGTTTATTCTCCAACCAACTTTTATACCAACACACAAACTGAGCAGGAAAATACCTGTCTCCTAGGTAACCAGGTGAATGGCGCTTTGTCATGTCCGCATCTACCTGTCTGCTGTGTATGCTAGCTGCCACATAGGCTTGAATCAGCATCTCTATAAGGCATCCTCCAAATTACAAAGAAAGGAGCAACATCCTGACCTTTTGTTAGGCAGAGACAGCCTGTCTGCAGGGCTATGTGACCGCCTCAAATGGGGCCTATGGTTTTAGAGCCTGGCTGCCACACCATATAGAAATATGGGCCTAAAGAAGTGGTGGAGAAGGAGGAGGAGAGCATGAATAACTTTAGCAGAGTGTTAAGGGAAACCTCTGTGAAGAGGTGATATTTAAGTTGGAATTCAAAGCATGGGAATTTTACCTAGGTGATTATTTGGGGCACAGAGCATGAGGAGAAGAATGTGGGAGGTTCCTGAAACTACAAAGGGGTTACTTAATTGGTTATGGAGGGAAGAACAGCACAGTTGAAATTTAGAGTATGGAAGAATAAGAGGAATAGCAAAGTCAAAATAATGCATGGCTTTTTGCTATGTTGAGGCGTGGAGAATTTGTCTTGAGGGGAATAAGAAGCCATTTGAAGATATTGAAAAGGGCAACACAACCAAATCCATGTGAAAATTTTACCCTGAGTACTGGCTAGGAAATGGAATAAAAGGACGCTGGGATGTGGGAATGTAGCAGCACTGGTCAGCCAGAGCAGTCTGAGTGAGAAGGTATTACCCTCAACAATTCTGAGGAAATGAAAAGAAATGCTAGATTTGAGAGTTTTTTGGATGCGCATTAATTGCTCTTAAACTGTAGTTTCACATTAAATACAGAGGGGAGAAGAAGGAATGAGAAGGCATGCCTCAGTTCTGCCTTGAACTATATCCTGGCTGCAGTTGAACATATTAAGATTGTGACTTTGGAGTATACAGATAAGTTGAATGAGTGAGAAATGTGTTTTCCAAAGCTATAATCAAAGTGGTAGCTGTATTGATGGCAATGAAGGTAATTTTTGATTTACCATAGTTGGGGGACAGGTAAAAGGGGAAATCTGTGCATGGCTTTCTTTAGTTTACTTGAGAAAATCCAAAATATTCTATACATTTTAATTTTCAAATCACCTTTTTTGATTTTAGAAAAATTCTTTTCACTTTCTACCTCCTCTATAAAGTGGTTAGGGTTACATTATTTCTATACCATTAATAATAAAAGGATCTTACTAGATGGTGTTGCACATACATTTAATCCCAGTATTTGGAAAGTTAAAATGAATTTGACATGTTTTTGGGCACTCTGATCTATAGAGTGAATCCTTGTCTCAAAACAGGGAGAAAGATTTGTAAAAGAATGAAAAGATCTCTTAACATTTCAAAAGTAGTTCTCTCTGGGTCTGTGGGTGGTAGCTTCAGTTTGCTTTACTTAACAGCTAATGTCCACTTATACGTGAGTACATACTTATCCTTCTGGGTTTGGGTTTCCTCATTCAGGATGATTTGAATTTTTTTCTAGTTCCATAATTTGTCTGCAACTTTCATCATGTCATTGTTTTTAACAGCTGATTAGTACTTCATTGTGTAAATGTACCACATTTTCTTTATCCGTTCTTCAGCTGAAGGACATCTAGGTTGTTTCTAATTTTTGGTTATTATGAATTAAGCATCTATAAACATAGTTGAGCAAGTATCCTTGAGGTATGATGGGGCTAAGTAACAAGGAGGACTCAAGGTAGGGTGCATGGATTTCCCTGCGAGGGTAAACAGAGTAGATTTTGTGGGTGGACTGAGGGCAGGTGATGATTGGAACAGGAGAGTCCAGGCTTGGGGGTAGTTAGGAGAGAGTAGTGGGAGACATGACTTTCTAGTCATCTCTTTCTTGGTAGACCATCTAGAAGTATAGTGCACTGGAAACTCCCTGGAATCTATGAGAGAAACCCTAGCAATGGAGCATACAGGCAAGGTTCCCAGCAATGAGACTGGGACATCCATCTGGTCACAACCCCCTCGAACTACAATATATCTTGCTTGCACGATGTGCTGGGGGAAATGATGATACAGAAGTTGTGTGAGTAGCAAACCAATGAGTGGACTAACTTGAGGCCCATACCCACAAAAGGGAGCCCATCCCCCACACTGCATGGATGACCAGGAACCAGAGGCAAAATATCCCAGAGACCAAGAAGTAAACCAAATGTGACTGGCAAAAACAAAAAATAGTCATTGTCCAGCAACTAATGGGATGGGAGCAGATGCAAGGTTTTACAGCCAAACACTAGGCAAGGCCAGGGTAACTTCACAGAGAGGATGAGGAAAGATTCTAGGGACCAGATGGGTCAAGAACATAGCCCATAGAATCAACTAAACTGGGCTCGCAGGGGGTTTACAGAGACTAAAGTGATAATCAGGGACCCTGTATGGTTTTGCGCTAGGTATTCTCCATCTATGTGGTTGTATAGCTTGATGTTATTGTGGGACTCCTAAGAGTGGGAGTGAGGGGGTATCTCTGATGATTTTGCCTATGTTTGTGGCCCTTTTCCCTTCTACTGAGTTGCCTCATCCAGCATTGATATGAGGATCTGTGCCTAGTCGTTTTGTAATTTGGTATGCCATGTTCTTTCTGTTGATATCCCTGGGAGGCCTGCTCTTTTCAGAAGGGAAACGGAGGAGCAATGGATCTGGGGGAGAGGGCAGGTGGTGGGGTGGGGATGCTGGAAGAAGTGAAAGGAGAGGAAACTGCTGTCATGATATAATGTGTGAAAAGAATAATTTAAGAAAGAGTAGCTCTGATTGTGCAAATGGGACATATTTTTCAAATGTACCTATGCCAGTCTTTATCAAAATAACATATAAGAACCTCCAATATAGCTATCACCCAAAGATTGGCGTTCAAAATGAAAACGTTTGAATACCAACTAATTAGTATCTCTGGGATTGGCACCCAGGAGTCTTGGGTATTTTTCTACAGGCTGACATTTGAAAAGCATTGCTATAGATAACCTTTCTTAACCTTTTTGTGGTTCCCAAGTCCCATTTAGAAGTCTGGTGAAGATTCAAAACTGTATTTCTTTTCAGAAACCTTTTATAATCATACAAAATAAAATCCAAAGGAACATAAAGAAACCCAAGCATGCTGAAAAACAGTCATCAAAATATTTCCAAAACATATTGTACACAGTCATTTTCGTGCTTTTTGTTAATATGTTAAATAATGGGATCTAACAGATGGCCTAATATGACCATAATTTAAAGTATTGAATGAGCATAAAGAATATTTTGGGACATTTGCCACGATATTAATGGGATATAAAATTATCCTTAATTTCTATTAGTGGCAAAGTTACAGATACTTCTATCTATGATTTGTTGTCTAGTTCATAATAAAAGGAAATGCTGCATTTCTATTAGAAGTGAACAGAAATAATAACATGTTTTTCCTAACCCAATTTCAGAGGTTTCCAGTTTAGAAACTGTGGCTTTGAGATTGTAACAAGGTAATGCAGATAATAATGAAGGTGTAATTAAGTTACTGGGATTGGGATACTATTCAAAAGATCAAAATCTGTAGATGAAGACATGGAGCCACAGTATTTGGTACTGTTAATTAAAATTACTGAAGGAGAAATCAGGTGACTAAACAACTGTCCCTGCACCGTCTGCCTCTTAACTGCTTTGGCTGCTTGCTTGGTCCTGCTTATAGACAGATAGGCTTATATGCACAACCTTGCCGTTATGCCTTCCCCTTGCACCTAGGTTCTTTCAGAGGGTATCTCTGGAGAATATTTTATATTGTTGCTGTGTGTGTGTGTGTGTGTGTGTGTGTGTGTGTGTGTGTGTGTGTGTGTGAGAGAGAGAGAGAGAGAGAGAGAGAGAGAGAGAGAGAGAGATCTGTGTGTGAAGAGTTTGTGTTGTTACAGTGTGTGTATGTGTGTGTGTGTGTGTGTGTGTGTGTGTGTGTGTGAGAGAGAGAGAGAGAGAGAGAGAGAGAGAGAGATCTGTGTGTGAAGAGTTTGTGTTGTTACAGTGTGTGTATGTGTGTGTGTGTGTGTGCGTGTGTGTGTGTGTGTGTGCCTATACATCTGGAGAGCAGAGATCAACATCAATTTTCTTCCAACATTGTTTCTTGACCTTAGTTTTTGAGTGAGATTCTTGCACTAAAGCTGGAGCTTGCTGGTTTGGCTACACTGGCTGGTCAGCAAGTCCCAGGGTTTCTTCTGTTTCTGCTTCCACAGTACTAGGATTACAGGTGATGCATGTTTGGCTTTTTCCAGGTTGTTGTGGGTTCAAATGCAGGTCCTCATGCATGTTCTGTAAGCACTATACTGACTGAGTTGTTTTGCCAGCTACTGTTTTTATTGTTTTAAAAGAGTAGCACTTTACATCATGTTGAAAGAGATCCCAGCATTGGAATTCTGAACATATTATAGTGGTAGATGTAGGAACAGGCTGCTTTTAAAAAAAGCAGTATGAAATAAAAGTACTTGGTACATGTAGTGGGTCAGTAAGAGAGGCAGCAGATGACACAGGAGGGATAGCCTGAACTTTGAAAGCACCGTCTGAACACACATGTGATGATTTTGGTTTTTTAAAGGAATTAGAGTTATCGAGAAGCCAGAGAAAGAGAAGTGGGGAGGGAAAAGAGAGTCATAGTAGTATTTTGATTAAATCAGCCTCATAACTGCAGCCCTCCAATTCCTACCATAAGCACCCACCACTTCTCCATTCCAAATTCATGCACTCATTTTTTAACCCGCTGTTTTCGACCAGTGCTTCTGGTATGGACATGGGTATAGGACCATCCACTGGCACATGGATAATGTACCAAGTGCCATATTCCAGAAAAAAACCCTGACTCTCCTTCTTTAGTAGCCATTAACTAAAGATAACTCCTCACTTTGGAGTGGGGCCTTATGAGATGTTATTCCACCCATGCTTGATTTTTTTTTCCTAGCTTGATTTTCTGTATATCCTGTGAACACAAGCACAGCATCTATGAGCATTCATGTGCAATGCCCCTGTTGTGTTCAGAAAACACTGTTTTGCCACTGTCCTCCAGAACCTCTTGTTCTTATAATTTTCCTGTCCTTTCTTCCATGATAATTTCTGGGCCACTTGGAAGAGCATATTATACAGATTTCCCATCTAGAGCTGAACACGCAACGCTGTATAGTTACTTTTTCTCTGTACTTTGACCAGTTGTGACTCTGTATTAACTGCCATCACTACAAAAAGAAGGTTCTCTGATGAGGGGTGAGAGCTGCTAGCAAAATGGAGGGAGACAAACCTACTTTCAAGTCTTTCATAAGAACCCAGTTGGGAAAACTGTGGCTCTCTGAAGCAAGGCAATGATCATCAGACTTCAGAGGAAAAAAAAAAAACAGATATAAGAGATGTTAATGATTGAATTGGATTTGTCCCATAAAGAAGAGGACTTTGGGGGATGTCTTTGAATTTTTAGCTTGAAGTTCAGATGAATGGAGATACTATTAACAGATCTCCCAATCATGAGAGTCACGGCAGGTTTCTGGAATAGTAATACTTTAAATAGGTACTTAATGTGTGAAATTCTTTTAGAAATTGACACATGATTTTGACTTAATGGAAATTATGGCATCATTAGACTTCAGGGTATACGGGTTTAGGAATTACATGATCTTTTTATTGCTATTTTGATGAAATGTCAATCAATAGCTATCCTACAGATAATTGTAGTTGTATCATTAATTCTTCGCTTTACATTTTGCTTGTGGTAAAGTTTCTGACCACATCAGATATCACCATCTTCTTATGTCAAAAGTCCAGATTTTTTGGTCTTCTCATCTTTTTCTACTATGGCTTTTGGAAGCCAGAGAAGGGCTAGAGTTTTCTGAGGGAAGGAAGCAACAGAAGCATTTGTGTCGCTTTCATAGTAATTTTGTGGCATGGAAACTACTTTCAGTAACTAGGATGTTCGAGAAGATAACTGGATGGCTAACGCCATCCCCATATGTATTGTTCATCCAGGTTTTGTAGTCTGAGATAAGGATATTGAATGCAGATTGACTTACTAGAACTGGGATGAATGTTGTGCTTGTTCTTGATGATCCTTTCTCCTCTGCCTGATTATTCTGAATTCTTTTACATGGTTCCTTCGTGTTACATCATGGTTGGGTAATACTTCAGTATCTTAACTAGATTTTCCCTATATTTCATAGATGTTTATTCTTTGGTATTTATCTTTCTTTGATAAAATTTATTGTACCTCTAGTTTGTAAGCTTTCTCATATGAAAATCTATAGTTACTTTGGATTAAGATGTGCTATAACATTTAAGGACAATTATAGGTTAGGAGGATTCCTAGGATAGTACTTTAACCAAAAGAAGTTACTCAAACTGTAGAAATCAGTGGGAGAGAAGGAAGAAACTTAATGGAGAAGGATAGTAGAAGCCACATGATGTGAAAAGGGAAAATAGGTATGATATAATGAGGAAGGCATGGGAATGTTAAACTGAAGGGAAAGAGGGAAGAGGAACAGATAACACAAAGGGTGCTTAGAAAAGCCATAGAGAAAGTTATTAATTTATAGACCTATGAAAATGAATAGGTAGTTTAATTTTAATTAACTCCCATGCAAGGATAATGCTCATCCTAGAAGCCATAGACTATCAAACAAAAAGTCCAGTGCCAGGAACTGGGTATTTTCCTTAAAGTACTTTCCTTAAATAATAGAAGTTATTGACATCTGTCTTGGTCCCCTGCTGGAACTTGAGGGTAAAACCCTATTGCTAAACACATTATATACTTTGGTCGCTGAATTTGAAGAAATTAAACTGATGCTTACCTGGAAACCTCCCCCCTGACATTGCAGGGAACCACTTGTTTGTCCTAGCATGCCAGGACTGAAATAATCACACAGAAACTGTATTAATTAAATCACTGCTTGGCCCATTAGCTTTAGCTTCTTATTGGCTAACTCTTACATCTTAACTTAACCCATTCTATTAATCTGTATATCACTATGAGGTCATGGCCTAACAGCAAAGTTTTAGTATGTCTATCTATGGCAGTGGATCCATGGCGTCTCCCTGACTTCGCCTTTCTTCCTCCTCCTAGCATTCAGTTCAGTCCTCCCTGCCTACCTAAGATCTGCTCTATCAACAGGCCAAGGCAGTTTCTTTATTTGTTAGTGGTAATCACAACACACAGAGGGGACTCTCACATCACTCTGATGGTTAGTTTTCATAGTATTGGACAGTGCTATGCAGGCTATCATTAGAAAAAAGTTATAATTCAGCTGTAAACTCTGTGAACTGCAATAATGACCAATTTGACAAGACTTGTCCAGTGGTTCAATAGTGACACAAATATCTTGGGAGTAATTCAAAGCTGTCTAATTGGATTTAAGTCCCACTAGGTTGTAGAGAACCCATGTCAGGTACTATTTAAGAACCCATGGCTAGAGAAGTCATAGGCTTTAGGGTAGAACCTACTATTACCATTCTGCTAAATTGATTTTAAAAATTGTCTTCTTTTTTTTTACCAAACTAATGAGAATTTATTTTAACTGCTTAAATAAAGATACTAATATCCAGGATAACTATTTCAAAGCAAATTGAATACCTTTTTGAGTGATCTGCTTTCCGAAGCAGTTTGATAAATGAATTTGTCATATAATTATTTAATTTTTAAGTATTTAAATTTATCACACTAAGATATAAGTATTAGACATAAAGTACTTTTAAAAAGCGTTCTCTGGTTGACAAGGACAGTGCAAGAGAAACAGAGACAGAGAAGATGAAGACAGAGTCACACAGAGAGAAAATGAACCATCAGCCAACTCTACAGAAAGAGAAATCAAACTCCAAGCTAGGTAAATGCTCTGAGAGATGAAATAATCAATTCTTTAATTTTTACAACTATATTGAATTTATTGAGGAAGGCTATATAGAAGTGTATGTAAACTATTGTTGGTACAATCAATTAATACCCCTATATTATGCTAAGCAGTGAATAGTGAAATCTGTATTGAATTTGCTTATAATTAAAGATTTACTTTTAACTACTTTGCATAAAAACAATACTGTTGAACGTAATTCAACCCATTGCTATCTCATAAACATTGTCTTCTTAATATGTATCCTTATGCAATACAGTATTATAGCTCTCACCACTTATCAAAGAAGCATCTTTTTTTTTACAGTAGATGGAAGTTATTACAGAGAACCATAACAGGTCAAAGTGCAGAGAACAACTGATTATGGAGAGTCAATACCCAAATGGTATATCCACAGACCCCATCTTTTTTCAGGCCTTTATTCTAAGGGGCACAGGCCAGATCTGTAAAACAGTGTCTTCTGGACATAACAACAGTGCTGTGCTGTCCATGAGCTCTAAAAATGATATGGTTATCTACAAGGCCTGCACAAGATCAAACCAGTCAACATTTGCGTATGTGCATGAAGGGATTAGAATACTCTACTCCTTATTAAAAACAGACAGATAGATAATAGCTGTTGGGGGAAGAAGAGTCAGGTATGTTGCTCATTCTTCAGTATCCACTCCTATACCCATGTTTATATAAACAATAGTAGTTGACTATATTAAAAAATAGATGAGGACATGGATTTGAGAGGAGGGTGTGGGGTGTAACTCAGTAGGATTTGAGTGGGGAAATGGAGGGTATATATAAGCATAATTCATTGTACTGCCTTTTATGGTTCCTTTTCTAATTCCATCTCACACACACACACACACACACAAATGTAGGATATGAATATGAGAGTAACCATAGGGCAGATTTCTTTCTTTATCTATCTTATTTCACTTGACATAATTTCATATTGATGAATGAAAAACACATGAGTGAAAGATATAGAACAAATATAAAAGAAAATGTATTCATTAATAAAAATCAAATAAAACCATGAATGAAACTATATATATCATATCAAATTAATTTGTAGTAGGTTTGGAGAAGGAGAGCATATGAATTACTTTTGAGGATAGTGGTAGAATTGAAATAGAAGGCAGTGACTATCAATCGAGATTTAGGACATGATACTCCATTGGCCTTGAAAAAATGGTTTATATACTGTCTGTTGTAATTGTTAGTATAAATACATTAGCAAATTTGTCCAGGAGAATATTGAATATGTTTGTGCGAGAGAGAGAGTATTTTTTTACCTATTTAAAGATGTTAGCTGAGATATCAAATTAACTATTCAAAGATTAAAACCTTTTTAGTAAACCACATACTGAAGAAGTCCCATGACTCTTAACAAATAATGTAACATGAGAGTCTAAGTTGTCCATTCATTCCCTTGTGATATGTGAGCATGATTCTTTTTTTTAATTTTGTTTAACTTATTTTTTCATATGCTATGCCTTGATTATGGTTTCTTCTCTCTCGATTCCTACCAGATCTCCCCACTTCCCTCCCATCCAGATCCACCCGCTTTCTGACTCTCATTAGAAAACAAACAGGCATCTATGGAAAGATAATACAAAACAACATATAAAATGAAGGCAAACAAATTGAAATAAAACAAACAGAAGGAGAACAGCCCAAAGAAAAAGTACAAGAAACAGATACAGACGCAGAGACCACCTTAGTATGAGACAAGGAATCTCCAAAGATGCTGTTAAGTTTAATTTATGCTGGCTATCTGCTTCTTGGAATGAGACATCTCATTAAGAGTGGTGTTTCCCCAGTGAGACTTCATTAGGAACAACTAATTTTTCATTTGCCACTGGCTGTCTATTGGAGATAGCATCTAGGTTAGGGATTGGGGCATGTGTCTACTTTTCCTTTTACCTCCAAGACCACATCTGCTACAGACTCATGCAGATCCTGTGCATGCTGACACAGGATCTGTGAGTTCACATGTGTTCCAACCCTGTTGTGTCTAGAAGACCTTGACTGCTTGGTGTCCTCCATCCTCTTTGGCTTTTATACTTTTTGTGCCTACTATTCTCCAGAGTTCTGTGAGCCCCAAGGAAAGGGATTTGATGGAGACATCCCATTTAGGATTGTATTTTCCAATGTCTCTCCCTATCTGCATTGGCTGTGGGTCTCGGTATTTGTTCCAGTCTGCTGCAGGGGGAAGCTTCTCTGATAATAGTTGAGCAATACACTCATCTATGAGTATAGCAGAATCCATTAGGAGTCATTAGGAGTTTTTTTCTATGTGTCTTTACAGAACTGTAGTATTTGATTGTATCCTAGGTCCCTGGGATTCCTAGTCTTAGGTTCTTAGTCAGTAAAGCAGCATTGGGTGTGGGTTCCATCTTGTAGAAAGGGCTCTAAGTCAAATCAGATATTTGTTGGTTACTCCTGCAAGCTTTATGCCACTATTGCACCAGGTCTGTCTTGCAGGAAGAACCCAAAGGGTTCGTACTGAGTTGGTGGTAATGTTTCTCCTTGGTGCAGTCTGGAGTATTTCCTGTATGAATGATACTAGTATGTAGTGGTGAATGTTCTATGTAGGCGCCTGCTTGACTTCTTCATGTTCAATGAGTTGTTTAGATATTTTCTTCAATAATGGGACCTTGCTTTCAGTTGTGGAAAGCAATTGACACTTTTGGCAACAGGCTGGGATATTTGAGAGTTCCACGGGACCCATTTGGCCAACAGCTCAATTGGATGTAACCTAATCCCTGTACTGTACTTCATTTGGTAACAAGAGATGGCCAGTTGGGGCACTGTCTGCCCCAAATAATTGGAAATTTCATGTAGATAGTGTTCATATATGTATATTTTAGGATGCATGTACTGTATTATGTTTCCATACCACCCCAAAGTTTTTTAATTTTATCTGCCTCCACCTGTATTCCCTCTGTCATCTCCTTCTCCCCCTCCACTTAATCTTCCTGTTCCAGTCCCCCATTCATCCATAACTATGTATTCTATTTCCCTTTCTTAGAGAAATCTATCTGTCCCCAACACTCTGTCCTTTACTCTATACCTAACATACGATTTTATGGATTGTCGCATGGGTATCATTGAATAAACAACTAATATCCAAATATAAGTGACTATACACATTTTTGCCTTTCTGGGTCTGGGTTACCCCACTCAAGAATTTCTTTTCCAGTTCCATTAATTTACTGTGAATTTCATGATTTCATTTTTAAACAGTTGAGTAATACTCCATTGTGTAAATTTATCACATTTTCTTTATCCATTCTTCTGCCGAGAGCCATCTAGGTTGTTTCTAATTTCTGGCTGTTATGAATAGAGCAACAATGAACATGGTTGAGCCAGTGTGCTTGTGGTGTGATGGAGATTACTTTAGGGATATCCCCAAGAGTAGTGTAGCTAGATCTTGAAGTTGATTGATTCCCATCTTCTTAGAAACTGCCACACTGATTTTCATGGTAAATGTATGAGTTTGCACTCCCACCAGCAATGGATTAGTAATCTTCCTCCAGCTCTTCACCAGCATGAGCTGTTTTTTGTTTTATTGATCTTACTCATTCTGATTGGTGTAAGATAAAATCTATGTGAAGGTTTCCTATGTGTTCTGTGCGATTTTTAAATCTTGACAAGTCTTGGTTGTATTTTGATAGTAATTCTGTGATCAAAAGTCCATTATAGTGGCATTTGGGAAGGAAAATTCATGGTAGAAAATTAGCAGTGGGAGAAAAGAAAATGCAAACAAATCCCTTTCAATGATATGTATGTAATACAAGCCGCAAAGAAAGAGAAGGCTGAGATGATAGAGATCCTCATTAAGATTAAAAGCCATAGAAAAGTGGTGAATAGTATAAAAGGCAATGCAACATAAATCATTATCTATAGGACTAACTAAATGTCAGAGGCATTAATGTTGGCAGTTCACATTGTATGAAGAATACACCAATTTGTTTCCTAGAGGTATCTGACATAAATCCTAGCAATAGAACACTGACATTAAGTGTGGGTCTTATTTTAAAGAGTGTCTCATAACAGCATGGAACTAGAAGCTACAACACTCTCCAGAAATATTGGTAAATCAAACTTTATGGTGTGGAACAAGAAGAAAGCACCCATTCAGAAGTAGGAATCATAATCAAATTCTATTTTGTTACAGAATTTCAGTTAGCACAGGCTATATAGAATAATTACAGGTGCTACTTTCGGGGAAAGATTATTGAAAGGTGGGTGTAGTGTAATGTTGCACACTTCTAATCCTAGCAGTTGAGAGGTTGAAGCTGGACGATTGGAGCATGTTTAAGTCCAGCTTAGGCTACATAGTGAGTTTAACACCAGCTAACTAGAGTGACATGGTAAAATGCCATGCCTCAATCAAAAAAAAAATAAAAATAAAACAGCAACAAAAACATATCTTAGACAAAGAAAAGTGAAAGCGAAGACTTGGGAAGTCAGGTGTTACCCATAAGCATGATTTTATTAAGTACTTTTTATGTATATTATACTTTTAGGTATGATATAGTATATATACATACATACACACACACATATATATATATATATAAACTAGAGAAAAATATCAAATAATATTTACAAGTATAGAGGTGCCATAGAAATATTAAAACATAAGATCTTGTGAAATAATGCAAATTAGGAAACACACAGGAAGAACTGTACATTAATATGACACATGAGACATGGCAAAAGTTAGGCGGGTGAAGAAGTAACAACACAAAGAAGGAGAGGGAGATCATTGTGCTATTCTGGAAAGTAGACAGCACGTGGAATAACTTTACGACTCAAGGCAGCTGAGGGCAGCAGAAGCCTAGCAAACAGTCGGGGAATTAGATTGGGGGTGAAACTAAGGCAAGAGTGAAGCCCTTTGGAGAACTTACTATGCTTTTAACCTTTGTTCTAAAGGAACGAGGAAGCCAAGAACGATTTTAAAAACTTATGGTTGAGAGGAAGCCCATTACAGTAGAGTAAACTCTTATGTTGAATTAAATTTATTTCCAGCCAATACATAATAGTCAAATTTGGGCTCAGTGGTAGAGTGCTAACCTAGCAAGCACAAGGTCTTATGTCACAACTCTTGTATCTAAACCCCAGAATATAAACAATAATGGGTACTGTGTGGTATTTGATAGATATAAAACTAATGTTTGAAGTGGATTAAACATATGCATCTGTTCAAATATCACCTGCAACCTCTTCCCTCCTTTTAAGACAAATCCTACAACAAAGTTCAAGATGGTTGGTCTTTAATTCACTGTTTAATCTCCAATGGCTTCAAATCTGTGGTCCTCTTGGGCTCCCATGTGCTGGAATTGTTGATGTCTAGCATGAATGACAGCTGGTTTTAAAAAATCACCTTGTTATGGTGAAAACATTTAAAAATTCTTCCTTCCATCTTTCTGAAATGTGCAGAATGTTAGCATTCTCTAGTCACCGAAATGTACAATAATAGCATTTTAGAATTTCTTAAGCTATGTAGCTTTAAGTTAGTTAAAAAGACAAAATGTTGAAATAAAAAGTTTGGGCAAGAATGTTGAGGAAACCCATGGTATGCAACTTGGACAATTGTAATAGGCAACTGATTAGATTAGCCAGTTTAGTACCCATGTATGACTGATTGACCATGCTTCATAATATTTCCTATGGACTGTGCTTCATGAAAATTTGGAAATCGAATAAGAATTCCCAAATGATAAGTTCTTCAAGAGATTCTGGCTAAGTGATATTATGACTTATTTTAATTTTATATACGTTTGAAGATATTGATACTAATTTGAGATGGGTATTATTAAATCAAGAGAGAAATTTAAAATATATACCCCATATAAGAAATATATAGGGGAAAAGGAAGAGAGGGAAGGCTATAGGAGGGAGAGAGAATGCATGAGCTAACTCAGTGTCAAGGTGAACTAGAATCAGTACTCAGTAGTTTTGCCTTATGTTGTCAAGGAATGGAGTTACTGAGGTGATTTGTTTAATTTTCTGAATAAAGAATCACATTAATTAATCCTTAGTACTTTATTTTACTAAAACATCCTGGCCCTGAATGAGCCATTATACAGATTCCATTAATGAAACTATGCTGTTTTGAGTATCCTGTGCCCCCTTGAAGGGTATCTCATGCAATAAATCCTGATTACAATAGTTATCTTCTACCTGTTTGTATCTCAGTTCCTTAGAAAAAGAACACATTCGGAAGAAACTCATTTAATAGGGCCTTGGGAACATAGACTGCCTTGTAATATTCACACTTCCTTAATTGCAATATTGAGTATCTGTCTTTGATGGGTCTCTTATGGCAGGTGTATTGACTTTCTTTTGCCTCCTGGTATTGCTGTAATATTTCTACAGAACAGCAGAGGGTACTGTGAATATATCCTGATAGAAGGTGTGAACAGGAAGAAAAATATTTGCTCCTGCTTTGGTTCATATTCTAGGAAAGTTTCTCAGAATGTGATTATCTTTTTATTCTAAGCTAAAATAACGAACATAATTTTCTTCCTTAGGATAACTAACTTGAATCCCCCCCCCTTTAGTCACAGTTCTTGGGATAGAACCCAGGACTTCATGCATGGTAGATAATCACTCTACCACCAACCCCTCCATTTTACTTTGAAAGAGTCTTGCTAAGTTACTCAAACTGAACTTGAACTCCCTGTAGCCTAGGAAGGCCTCAAAATTCTCCTCCCTCAGCCTCTCTAGTAGTAGCTGTGATTATAGGCCTATGCCACCAGGCTCAGTGTTGTAGGTTTTTGTTGTTGCTGCTGTTGTTTTTGTATAGGGAGATGATGTTAAGTCACTAGCAGTTGATGAAGACTATCAGTTGTTTCCATGAGTAGTAGATAGGTTGTATCTGGGCTTTGCTTTCACTATACATCCATGGGAATCATGGCCTTTGAGGAAATAGTCTGATGTGAGGCTTTTTGATAATAACTATGAATCAAATTTTATTGACCCATATGAGATCTCACTGTAAACTCAGTGCTGTGCTTCAGTTTAGTGAGATTGCTTAGAAGGTAGAGCTCACAAATGTGTGCCCTTTCTATTGCATCAATGGCAAATACATAGCTGGAGAGTATGATGGTGTCTCCTGTTGATATGGGAAAAGCAATGTTTATGAACCAACCATTCCTTGTATTCTTTCAGGAAAAAATATTGTGACTTTTTATATTTCATTTATAACCACATTGTTTTATTATTTTGTTATAATAGATTTCTGAATTAAATAGCGATCAACAAATTGTTTACTAGAACTTATGTTTAAGTTTCAGGTTTCCTTTTCTAACTGAAAATAGATTTTTCTTTGACAATACATCCCAACCATATTTTTCCCCCCTCCACTCCCCTAGATCCCCCATACCTCCTCTCTCTCAATATTTCCCCTCCATTTCCCTCTTAGAAAAGGGCAGGGCTCCAAAAAGTATCAGCTAAATGTGACACAAAATACAATAAGACAAAGCAAAAGCCCTCATATCAAGGTTGAACAAGGCAACCCAATAAAGGAAAAGAGTCCCAAGAGCAAGCAAAAGATCCAGATACACTCCAATCCCCACTGTTAGGAGTCTCACAAGAACACCAAGTGTATGAACAGCCATAACATACACACAAGAGTACCTAGCTCAGACCCATGCAAGCCCCATGCTTGCAGTTTCAGTCTCTGTAGGCCCATTTGAGCCCAGCTTAGTTAGTTCAGTGGGCCATGTTCTTCAATCCCTCTGACGCCTACAGTCTTTCCTCCCCATCTTCTGTGTAGTTCCCTGATTTCTTAGGTGATGGGCCCTAATAGAGAAGTCCAGTTTAGCTTCTTCCTCTGTATAATGTCTATCTGTATGTCTCTGCATCTGCTCTCATCTGCTGCTGGTGACTGGACAAGGCACCAATTTATGAGTATAGCAGAATGTCATTAGGTTTCTGTTTATTTGTTTGTTTGTTTGTTGCCAGTGGTGTTTGATTCTGGCCTAAGTCTCTGGGCTAGCTAGTCTCAGGTTCCTGGTCATTCAGGCTATTTCGCTATGTCAAGTTAAACCAGACATTTTTTGGCCACCCCACAAGTTCTGAGCCACCATTGCCTCAGCACATCTTGCAGGCAGGCCGGTCGTAGGTGGAGGGTTTTGTGGCTGGGTTAGGGTCCAGCTTTGTCCTTCTGTAGCTTATAGAGTACCTCCTCATGCTAAAGGAGTTTCAATTTTCTTATTTTGTGTTTTTATTTTATTTTATGAATGTGGACGTTTGCAACTATAAGTGCCTATGTGAAGGTTAGAGGACAAGTTTTAGGGGTTGGTTCTTTCCTTCTACCATGTGGGTCCCAGAATCAAGCTCAAGTTGCCAGGCTTGGTGGCAAGCTCCTTTATCTACTCATGCATCTTGCTAGTCCAAGAATCAATTTGTTTTTTTAGGTCTTGTATTTTGTTTGTTTAGGTTTGGTTTTTGGAGATAGAGTTTCTCTATGTAGTCTTGGCTGTCATGGAACTTACTCTGTAGAGCAGGTTGGCTTTGAACACAGATATCCTCATGCCTCTGCCTCCAAAGTGCTGGGGTTAAAGGCGTGTGCTGCCACTGCCTGGCTAAGTCTTGTATTCTTAATGCCTTGAAACTACTTTTACATTTGAACATTTGTGTTTAGCCACATCCAAAGATAATATCTTGGTGAAATTTTCCTTCTTCTGAATAGTAAGGGAGTTATGTTTGTGATTTGTTGAAGAGTATTCTAGGTTAAAAGGAATAGCCATAGCGTCACCTCTGACATTTGGTTTTGCTGGCTGTCATATAGAGCATCTATTTGTTCAGGATGTCATCCATTCTGAATATACAGCAGTTCCAAAGCAAACATAGATCTAATTCTAGAACATCCACAAACAGACACTGGCTAGGCTTAGAAGACAGAATTGAAGGCAATAACTGTGTTCTGGAATCAGCTTGTTCTGGCTAGTAACAGATGTTTCTATCCATTTTTTTAAAATGTCATAATTAATGACATAACAGTGGTACACTGAAATCAGTCATAGTAGTGATATTTACATCATCGCAATTTGCAAAGGCTGCCAATAAAGCCTCGTGGAATCTTTCTGTGAAGAGCAAATTGTTTAATACTTATTAGTGCATCACTGGCTGAAATGATTAACTCACTCACCAAATAGACTTGGCATGTCTTTCTAATCCTGGAACTAGTACTGGCCTAGGCCTTCAGAGTTTTTAGGGGCAAAAGCTAGAGAAATAGCCCATTTCAAATCCATGCTTTTTAAACTGAGTAAGAAAACAGCTAAGTCATTTGAAGGATAAAGGGCCAGAATGGGGCTGAATTGCCATTCAGTTTCTCGCATTTATAGAAGTGTTGTCTAACAGGCTGATTCCAGGTGCTAGCCATTTACTGTAAGTAAGAAATATAGAATCTTTTGTCACAGGAACAATTTCTCAAACAAGTACCTTCCTGTCCATTCATGATGAAGGGACGAGAAGAACAAAAGAAGTCTTCAACTTGAGTATACTCTGGCAGTGCCTCGACTCGGCAGGCGCTGATGTAGTTCATGTGTATCTATCCCATTTCTGCAGATTCTCTTTGCTTAATGACTGTCAAAACACCATATAAATAGACACTGATATTGAAGATGCCAATTTCCATCAACTCTATGTTTTTCTATCTTTCTTTGAACAAAAAGTATTTCCTGTACTATTTTTTAAAGATTGCCTCAAACACCTGGGTTTTAGTGTTTCTTTTTTGACTTTCAGAGCACTTAAGAAAACTTAGTGACTTTAAAGATGCTTTTGACGACAAAAAAAAATTATAAATAGATATAGGGATATTTTATTAAAAGCATTTTAAAAATCAAGCTTTCGAGTAAAAATTAAACAAAAATTATGAACAAAGCTGTTTACAGAAATATAAATTACCAAAAAGGAGAGGGATTTTTTTTAACATTTTTACTACACAGAAATAACATATATTTGAGGAAATGCATATGCTACCCTGATTTAAACATTGTGTATATGTAGTGAAATGTAACCAAGTAACCTTTAAATTACTCATTTTTGTATTTTCTGTCCCTGAACTGAAAGAATCTTATGCTTTATGTATCAGTCAAACAATTCAAATTTAAAAGTTAATAAACACGTAAACATAAATGCACAACTAAAGCTATAATACAGATGAAAGCAGTATATCAATGTTGGTTGAGAATGCAAAATGAATGCTCATTCATATTTTATTGGTGGATAGGACTACTAATTGATAGTCATTTAATTAAAAAATATTTGGCAAATCTTTCAAAACATAAACTCTAGTTAGCTTTGGAACATCATTCTTCTGTGACTTTTTCTATTGAAATATGTTCGTATGAACATTATATATTATGTACACATAAATATGGATATTCATTTTAAGATTGTCTTTGTGGTCATTAACTATTCTTATGGATGGTTTATCATGCCAGTTATGGACTAAAGAGGCAATGGCATACTTTGTGTTCATTATAAAATATGAATTAGGTTTATTTGTACTAGTGTATGAAAAACTTTATCATATGCTCCGTAAACATATTTTCTAACAGTAGGTATTAAATGACATCATTTGATCTAAAAATTCTATATCACTTTTCTCTGTATCGTAAATGAACATTTAACAAGAGAGTACCACTCTGTTCTTAAACTATATTGTAAAATAGTTTTAGTTGTATACTGTTCTTCAAAATTGTGCTCCTCTACCAACAGCATATGTTGGAATGTCCACTGTTTCTTCCCATTTTACTTTGCAAAATCTACCTACCTACCCATGGACCTTCCCATCCATATACTGAACTACTTATCTCCCTACACAACTAATCATGTTCTTATTGTTTGTTTACATCATTTGTTTTTAAATTTGTAGAAGCAATGTTTATTTTTCACCAAAAACAAAAAATTAACAAATAGGATAAAAATGATAAAATTAGAGAAGATATAAAGGAAAATACTGCAGCATAGACCTTATTCAAAACCTATAGGTAGTGAAGGCACTGCCAGACCCAAAATAAGGCAATCTGATGGAAGATTATGAAGTTTATGTGATGAAACAAACCCTTAAATTCTTTCTTTCAACTCTGAAATGCCATAGAGACTATTCAGTATTGTCATTTAAGTGTTTGACAATACAATGGCTCAGGCTTAGATCTTACAGTTTATAAATATGGGAGCTTGAATTTATCATTCTACTATACTGAATTCAAGCTCATGTGTAGGTGACATGACAAAATTCCTAGATATTCATATGTTTCCTTTAGTGTCCAGAGGAACATGTGTGAATTATGCCACAAAACTACGTCTGAAAGAATATAGGCAATCATAATGCAAATAGTTATGCTGTATTAAGACCTACATCCACAACATAAAAGGAAGCACATTCATTTTAGAGTTATGGAGCAAAATTGCAAAGGTGTGATGGCATGTCTCAGTGAGAGACATTATTGGGATTACGTCAGAAAAAAGAGGTAGGTTAAGAATTTGTAAGCAGGGCTATTTTCAGTTTTGTGACCTACCTGTTGCATTATAGATATATTTTTTTGTTTTTTATTTGTTTAAGAGCAGGCTTCATTATTTAGCCTTGACTGGCCTGGAGCTCATTATGTAGACCAGGGTGGCCTTGAACTCAGGGAGATCCGTCTACCTGACTTCCAGCTATTGGGATTAAGGGTGTATGCCATAAAGCCTCACTTATTAGATATACTTTATCAATAATATTTTCTTTATCCTTATCACCCTAACCTGTCATCTTTCACTACCATTGTCATCTTTCATCTGGACATGTTCTGTAACATCTTCCACAACGGACTTCTGACCAGACACTTTCCTATCTAGTTAGGAGGGGAGCCAGGACTTAAGACAAGGCCACGTCAGTTTGTGGGCACAGTTTGTGTTGCTGGTTTCTGAAAGATCAAGAAAGTACCAAAATATCACTTCCTGGCTTTATTATCTACTTGCTTTAGTTTCATCTTTTACAGGTTTCAGCAATGTCTTTTCATTATTACCCTAATGGCCACCATGCCAACACACTGCCTATGATAGACTGTCTGTTTTTGAGAATGCTGTCCTAGTTGCTCTGCATCTGCTTATGATTCATTCTATGTAAGGAGCTGGAGTAATATGTCTCAAAATGGAGATAAGAGAACTACTTTGCATAAAACTTTTGTTTGCTGATTCTCTCAGGACAAGATAAGACGTAAATTTTTTGATCAAGACTTATGATATTCTATGGATCCTGACTACTTTATTTAACCATGCAACACAACCTTTATTTGAATTTTAAAATTATTTTATTAATTATTTACATATCAATTCCAGTTTCCACTCCCTCCCCTCCTCCCACTCCCTCCCCCTTCATTTTGTCTCAACCCCATTCACTTCTCAGAGAGGGTAAGGATTCCCATGGGGAGTCAACAAAGTCTAGCACATTGCTTTGAGGCAGGACCAAGGCCCTCCCCACTATATCTAGGCTGAGCAAGGTTATTTATTATGTACACAGTGTTCTGCCTGCATCTACCCCTGCAGGTCAGAAGAGGGCACCAGATCTCATTACAGATGGTTGCCAGCCACCATGTGGTTGCAGAGAACTGAACTCAGGACTTTTGGAAGAACAGGCAGTGCTCTTAACCTCTGAGCCATCTCTCTAGCTCCCTTTATTTTAATATTAACAGAGGTTCAGTTATTACATTTTTCAAAACTTAAACCAAGTGTACCTTTTTGAAACAAGATTACTTAACCATCATATACTAGAATGGGTCTCTAAGCTTCTCCTGTATCTCCTTTTATTGTGTACTATAACTATAATTAAATATTAGTGTTGGTTAATTGTTGAATGTGTAATTTTCTCAATAGACCACTATCTGTGTAAGAACAAGGTTATGTCTGTCTTTGTCACAAAATTATAGCATTTGTGACTACTGGAATATGTAGTTTATTTTCAGTATATATTGAGTGAGTCAGATTAAGAGGTACTCAGATGGTCTAATGTGTGGAGGGGAGGGAAATAGCTTTTTGAGTCTCTGAAGTAATCCAGCACTTGGTTCCTGAGTGTGATAATCAATAGTTTATTTCTGATCATACAAATACCTAGGAGTCCACTGGTAAATTTGGGAACACCAGTCAGTATTCAAGCATGGATGGACAGAGAGCACAGAAGTTCACACTCCTAGTTGAGATGTTGCAGGTTCTCAGCAACTGCTAAGGGATGGAGAGTTAGTTTTATTTTTTTCGAAAAACAAACTCCCACTCAATAGGTGTCCATGCTTAAGTGGTCAATCTTATACCCATATTGACAGGCACTAAATAGAAACACATATCCCAAATATTTGCTCTTTTATTAAAGCTATCTGGAACAAAAAATTAAGAAATGTAGAATTTGTGGTCTTCAAATCCAATTACAAAGTAGTTGGTTACCCCAAACAGTACTGTCACAATGGACCCATGGAAATAACTTTTATATTTATATTTTTATTTTTATTGATTCTATTGAGATACACCCTCTCCCCTCGCCTTCCACCCTCTCCCATGGTCCCCATGCTCCCAATTTACTCAGGAGATTTTTGTCTTTTTCTACTTCCCATGTAGATTAGATCCATGTATGTCTCTCTTAGCGTCCTCATTGTTGTCTAGGTTCTCTGGGATTGTGGTTTGTAGGCTGGTTTTCTTTGCTTTATGTATAAAAAACACTTATGAATGAGTACATGTGATAATTGTCTTTCTGTGTCTGGGTTACCTCACTCAATATGATATTTTCTAGCTCCATCCATTTTCCTGCAAATTTTAAGATGCCATTAGTTTTATCTGCTGCGTAGTACTCCATTGTATAAATATACCACATTTTCCTTATCCATTCTTTTATCAAGGGGCATTGAGGTTCTGGCTATGACAAAGAATGTTGCTATGAACATAGTTGAGCATCCTTTGGATATATACCCAAAAGTGGTATTGCTGGGTCTTGAGGAAGGTTGTTTCCTAATTTTCTGAGAAATTACCATACTGATGATATCCAAAGGGATTGTATCAATTTGCACTCTGACCAGCAATAGAGGGGTATTCCCTTTACCCCACAACATCTCCAACATAAGTTGTCATCAGTGTTTTTGATCTTGACCATTCTTACAGGTGTAAGATAGAATCTCAGAGTTGTTTTGATTTGCATTTCTCTGATGACTAAGGATGTTGAGCATTTCCTTCATTTTAGAATCCTCTGTTGAGAGTTCTCTATTTATGTTGGTACTCCATTTTTATTGGATTATTTATTCTTTTGATGACCAATTTCTTGAGTCCTTTGTATATATTAGAGATCAGCCCTCTATTTGATGTGGGGTTGATGAAGATATTTTACCATTCTGTAGGCTGGAATGTTGTATTGTTGACTATGTTCTTTGCCTTACAGAAGATTTTCAGTTTTAAGAGGTACCATTTATTAATTTTTTCTCTCAGTGTCTGTGCTACTGGGGTTATATTTAGGAAGTGATCTTTTGTGCCAATGCATTCAAGTGTACTTCCCACTTTCTCTTCTATGAAGTTCAGTGTGGTTGGCTTTATGTTGAGGTCTTTGATCTATTTGGACTTGAGTTTTCATTCTTCTACATGTTGATATCCAGTTATGCCCACACCATTTGTTAAATATGCTCTTTTCCAGTTTATATTTTTGCTTCTTTGACAAAAATCAGGTATTCATAGGTGTGTGGATTAATATCTGGGTCTTCAATTTGGTTCCATTGGTCCTCCTGTCTGTTTGTATGCCAATACCAGGCTGTTTTCAGTACTGTAGTAGAGTTTGCAGTCAGGGATTGTAATGGCTCAAGAAGTTCTTTTATTGTACAGGATTGTTTTGGCTATTCTGGGTTCTTTGCTTTTCCATATGAAGTTAAGTACTGTTCTTTTGAGGTCCGTGAAGAATTTTGCTGGGCATTGCATTGAATCCGTAGATTGCTTTTGGTAAGATTGTCATTTTTCTATGTTAAGTCTACCTACCCAAGAGCATGGGATATCTTTCCACTTTCTGGTGTCTTCTTCAATTTCTTTCTTCAAAGATTTAAACTTCTTTTCATAAAAGTCTTCCCCTTGTTTGGTTAGAGTTACTCAGATATATTTTATGCTATTTGTGGCTATTGTGAAGGGTGATGTTTCTCTGATTTCTTAGCCCTTTTATCATTTGTGTAAAGGACGGCTACTGATTTTTTTGAGTTAATCTTGTATCCTGCTACGTTACTGAAGGTGTTTATGAGTTGTAGAAGTTCCTTGGTAGAATTTTGGGGTCACTTTTGTAAACTATCATATCATCAGCAAATAGTGACAGTGTGACTTCTTTTCTGATTTGCATCCCCTTGATCTCCTTTTGTTGTCTTATTGCTCTAGCTAGGACCTCAAGAACTATACTGACTAGATATGAAGCAAATGGATAACCTTGTCTTGTTCCTGATTTCAGTGGGATCCCTGTGAGTTTCTCTACATTTAATTTGATGTTAGCTATTGTCTTGCTGTATATAGCCTTTATTATTTTTAGGTATGTTCCTTGTATCCCTGTTCTCTCTAAGACCTTTATCATGAAGGGATGTTGTATTTTTCGAAAGACTTTTCAGCATCTGATGAGATGATCATGAGTTTTTTTTTTTCAGTTTGTTTATTCGATGGAAATATCGTGTCTGAGTGATCAGTATTGTAGTACTCAGAATCCACAGCTGAATAAAATTGTTGATACTTTTCTCACCCCTAAAGCCTGCATAGAATATAGTAACACTATGTATTCTGGTCAGTGGGGTAGAGATTTCCAGATTAATTTCCATAATGTTTGTACTTGTGCTGTATCCTCAGTGTGTGGTTACTTTAGCAACACTATTTCTGTTTTATAATTCAGAAAAATTTGCCAGCTATTCATCTGGAAGAGAATAAGTATCTCAAATGTGTAGTGAACACAAAAATTAAGCATTCAAAAATACAACCCAACTTTAAAAAATGGATTGTGGATAGAAACAAAGAATTCCCCAAAGAGTAAATACAAAGATTTGGTAAACATTTTCAAAGTGTGCAACAATTTTAGTTATGAGGGAATGCAGATAAAACTTTTTGATTTTCCATACACTCAATTCACAATGATTATTGATCAGTAAATGATGACAAATGCTGATGGAGATGTGGGGAAGGGTGAGACCTCATTCATGTTGATGGAAGTGCAAACTGGTACAGCAACTACAGAAATAAACATGGAGGTTTCTCAAAAAACTAAAAATCATTACATCACTCCTTATCGTATACCTAAAGGACCCCATACTCTGAGACAGTGATACATGCAAATCTGTGTTCATTTCTAATTTGATGACAATAAAATTGGAATTGTGTAAATGTCCTTTAACTAAAGGATGTATAGTGAAAATATTGTATAAACATACAGAAGTATTCAGTTACCTTAAAAATATTTTTTAAATTTGTTTTTTTTAATTTTTGACATTTAATATAATTGCATCATTACCTCTTCCCTGGGAAGTGTTTCCTGATAGCCAGCACCCAGAATTGTGTTCTATAGGCGTGGCCAAGTTTGTACCTTTTTCTGGCAGTCAAACTTGCTAGTGTAGGAGTCATCCAGGTGCCACTGGTTTTGAAGGCATGAAGGGGTCATGGTGATCAACTGAGGCTTGGCCCTGTGAAAGGGCAGGAGAAGCCATTAATGAAGGTGCAGCCTCACTAAGAGTTGAGGTTCTTGGGTCATGCAGAAAATTTGAGGCTTGGTACCATAAAGAGAGCCAGTGAAAGGCTATTGGAGAAAATGCTGTCCAGAAACAACAGAAGACCCCAGCGTTTTGGAGATTCCAGTACCACGGAATGACCACAAAGAACATCAGTGGGGAGTGAAGCCTGCCTTAGCCTAGAAGATGAGTTAGTGTGGATACAGAAGGCAGAGCTGGATACTACATCTAGACTGAGCAAGGTATACATTCAAAGAGAAGAGGTTCCCCAAAAGCCAGTACATGCGGTAGAGATAAATCCTGGTGCCACCGCCAGTGGCCCCTCAATCTGCCCCAGCCATACAACTGTCAACCACTTTCAGAGGGACTAGTTTGGTTTTATGCTTGTTTCATCCCAGTCCAGCTGGAGTTGGTGAGCTTTGATTAGCTCAGGTAAAGTGTTTCAGTGGATGAACCCTTCATGGTCTTGATCTCTTTGCTCATATTCTCATTCCTTCCACTCTTAAACTGGACCTTGGGAGCTCAGTCCAGTGCTCCAATGTGGTTCTCTGCCTCTGTTTCCATCTTTTGTTGGACAAAGGTTCTCTGGTTATATTTAAGATAATCATCAGTCTGACTGCAGTTCAGGCACCCTCTCCTCTATTGCTTAGTGTCTTAGCTGGAGTCATCCTTGTGGATTCCTGGGAATTTTTCTAGAGCCAGGTTTCTTGCTAACCCCATAATGGCTCCCTCAATCAAGATATCTCTTTCCTTGTTCTCAAATCTCTCTTTCCTCCATCTCGACTATCCCATTCCTTCAAGTTCTCTTCAACCCTCCCCTTCTCCCATTCTCTTTCCCTTCTCCCCTTCCTTTTCCCCCTGCCCCATGCTCCCAACTTTGTCAGGCGATCTTGTCTGTTTCCAATTTCTAGGTGGGTCTATATATGTTTTTCTTTGAGTTCACCTTATTACGTAGCTTCTCTAGGATCATGAACTATAGACTCAATGTCCTTTATTTATAGCTGGTATCCACTTTTGAGTGAGTACATATCATATTCATTTTTTGGGTCTGGGTTACCTCACTCAGGATAGTGTTTTCTAATTCCATTCATCTGCATGCAGAATTCAAGATGTCATTGATTTCTTTACCACTGAGTAGTAATCTAATGTGTAAATGTGCCACATTTTCTTTATCCATTCTTCAGTTGAGGGGCATCTAGGTTGTGCTTCAAAGTACTGCAAAACCTCAGTTGACTAGAATGTAGAAAGGAAAAAAATATAAGGATTAATGGTATTAGAAAAAATTTTTGACATCATGATAAACTTCAAAAGTTCTTTTTAAGCTACTCCCACTAGATTCCTGCTGAAAAAGTTAAGTGGATTAAAACAGAAAATTGAAGTTCAAGTATATGATATGCAGTCAAATAGCTCTGATTAAAGTGAAGTAAATAAAAAGCAGTCGCTAAAAGTTAATGGTGACCTTAAGAGAACGCCATGATCTAATTGTCCTTTCTTAAAATGTCATTTCTCCTTTCTCCAAAATAAACTTGGTGACTATTTTGATATAGTATGGAAAATCCACAAGGTGCTAATTTCCCACAAGATCTATAAACTTCTATCTTCCATTTCTAAGAAAAGCTAGCAGAGTCCCCCGTACATGGCAAAACCTTTACTTTTAGCTCTCAAAATGTTTACTTCTTCATCTCTTTGGTATTCTTACAGTCTAGAACAATTCTGTTCTTTTTTTTTCTTTGATTATTTCCTTTATTCTGAGTCCTTTCTCTCATCATTTAAAGTTTGTTTACATCTCTTATTCACCAAATGAAAAATAACATTATTTCTCCAAACCTATTTTGTCTCCAGTCTAATGATGAACAAAACAATACTTTATTTTTAAAAGTCAATTTTCTCTGATCCCGTGCTTCATGTGTGTCCCATCTCTCTTTCCTAGCAGCCAGACTTTGTGTTTTCTCTCATTGTCCCATTCTCTTCTGCTGCACGTATGCTTAATAAAGTCTCTTTCTAAACTTGCGGCTCTACTTACCGATTTTGGAAAATTTCTCCTGTCTAAAGCCTTTTTCCCAGAGGAGTATAAAGGATTATTCTGAGTCTTGATTCACTTTATGCCCCCATATTTTTTAACCTAGTTGTTATCTTTAAGGTATATACATGATTTTTGCCTCCCTGTCTCAACAGAGATGCTGATATTTCATAGGAAATAGCAACAACCATGGGTTCAGGGGAAATTTTTCTTTGTTTAATATTCAAGTATAGTTGGTCTTCTATTTGCTGCATTCAGTGGTACTTGGAATAAACAAACAAGCAAAAAAAAGCCAATAATTTTTACCCTTAAAATACAGGCATACCCTGTAGGCCTTGTGGCCTAAGTTTCAGATGATGAAAACAAAGCAACTCTCAAAGGAAAGTGAATAACTTACTTTCTCCTCAATGTTTTTAATTGTTATTTCTACAGTGTCCTATATGGCAATGCATTCTTTTGAAAGGCCACCTAAATGCCTTAATTAAAAATGCTTTCTCTCTATGAAACACCAACAATTATCTGGACTATCAGCAAGTCATAAGCCTTCTTCTGGTGAAGGATCTCGCTTTGATGCTAATGGTTACTGACTTACGGTAGCAGTTAATGTAAGTTGGAGTGGCATATGGCAATTTCTTAAAATAAGAGCATGGCAAAGTTTCCTACATCAATGGATTCATTCTCTTTGAAAGATTTCTCTATAGTGTGCCATACTGTTTGACAGCACTTTCCCAACAGTGGGACTTCTTTCAAATTTGAATTTTTTCATAGCCTACCGCTGCCTTTTCTACTACATTTGTGAGATGTTATACATCTGTTGTCATTTCCACCATGTTCCCACTGTGTATAACAGGAGTAGAAACCACTAATTTGTTTCTCATCCATAAGAAACAGCTCTTAACTTTTTACCACGAGATTGTAGCAATCCAACCACATCTTTAGGTCCCAGCTTTAATTATAGCTGTTTCTTCCAAAGCTATAGTTACTTCATACACCAAATGACTAAATCCCTCAGTTATCCATGAAGGCTGGAATTAACTTCTCTGAAACTCCTTCTAACAGAAGGGCATTTAATCTACTTTGATTTTGGTCTCTTTCCTTGGGTCACTGATGTTTATAGTGGTATCTAAAAAAATAGATCTTTTCCAGGAGATGTACATTTTTATTTTCTTGTATCCATCAGAGCATCATTATCTATTGAAGTTTTAGTCTTTCCACCTATGCTCTGCAGTCTTTGATCCAAGAGCTGTGGATGCATGTGGTGGCAGGCACAAGAACAATGTTAACGCCGTTGCATAACTTCCTTGGAACTCCTAGGTGACCAGTTGATTTGGCAATTGACAATACGATTTTGAAAGGTTGTCCTTGTTTTTCCTAGAAGTAGATCTCAACAGTGACCTTAAAATACTCATTCAAACATACTATAAGCAGATATATTATCCTCACTTCATTAAGGTGTATAGAATCCTTTGGAACCTAAGGAATTTCCTAATGGTAAATTAACGCTGTCTTCTACTCAGAGTTGTTGGCTACACTAGCTCCTAATGGAAAAATCAGACTGACTTCTGAAGCCTTGAAGCCATATGTTGACATCCTCTCATAGCTATCATTCTTAGCATTACTTCTCAACCTGATATGCATGGAAAAAAAGAAACCTCAACTGAGAAATCACCTCCATTGGAGTGGCCTGTGGGTATATCTAGTGGGCATTTTCTTTATTGCAAATTGATGCAGAAGGGCCAAGCCCACTGTGGTCAAGGCTCCCTTAGGCAGGTGGGTCTAGGCAGTATAGGGAAAGTAACTAAGCAAGCCAGAAAACAGCATTCTTCCATGGTTTCTGCTTCAAGTCGTACCTTTAGCTCTTGTCCTGGATTCCCTTGAAGATGGACTGTTTGTACGGCAAATAAAGCCCCCTTTTCCCCAAGTGTCATCAATGATTTATCTGAGCAGCAGAAACAAATAAGAAAAACCAACAAAACAAATGAACAAAAAGCCAAAAGTAAGACTCCACCCAGGTGAGTCCTACATGGCATCTTCTCTCGATAAAAGCCTCTTTCTTTAGCATATGTTGTAAATCTGTTGTTTAGTGTAGTCTCCTTCACCCATGATTCTGGCTACATCTTTTGCTTCTGCATAATTTACTGCAGCCTCTGCACCAGCACTAGTTACTTTACCTTGCAATTTAATATTATGGAGACAATTTCTTCACTCAAATCTGAAGAACTAGTCTCTTCAAGCGTCAACCTTTCTGTCTGCAACTTCCTCATTTCTTGCAGCTTTCACAGAACTGAAGAACAGACGCCTCATTCCAGATGACGCAATTGGCTTATGGGAATGTTATGGCAGTCTGGTCTTCTTTCCAGACCATTAAACTTTCTATATTTCAGCAAGAAACCCTCTCACAGTCATATCACTCGTGGAATTCACTGGCATAACATGCTTAGTCTCCTTCAAGAACTTTAACTTTGTGTTCATAATCTGTCTAGCTGGTGCAAGAATATCTAGATTTTTGTTTTTTATTTAAAGTGAGAGACTTGGGACTATTTTCTTTGAATTTCATTATGAGAAGCCACTGTGGGATTATTATCTGGCCTATGTTCAATATTCTTGTGTCTCAAGGAATAATGGTACCCTAGGGAGAATGACTGCTCTGTGTAGCAGCAAGAAAATTTGTCAATTAACTTTCTTCTGTGGCCACAGTTCATGGCACCTCACAAAAATTCCATTATCATCACAGATCACTAATACCAAATCACTGTAACTGAAATAATAAGAAGGAAATATTATGAGAATGGCTAAAATGTTACAGAGAGGCACAGCATTAGCACATGCTGGTAGGCAAATGGCATGGGTGGGCTTTGACTTGATTGGTACAGGCTTACCACAGACCCTTAATTCATAAACATTGCCGTATCTGAGAAACACAGAGTAGAGTGCAGTATAATGAGATATCCCTGGCCAGTAGATTGGAATGGTTATATTGAATCTAGATTATGCCATGCAATGGTTTCTTTGCATTTTGTATTCTCTATGAAGGTAGTTATTTGCTCTTCTAGGCGTCATATTAATTTGCCAAGGTTAACATGCCCAGAAAGTGTAATGTTCACCTTAATGTAAGATTATAACATTTCAGTTGTCTCAGGATAATTTAAACTATGGTGTTGTCACAATCCCCAAATTTCGGTGTATTTACAATAGTCGTAATTCTCATTTATGTAGCATTGTGACAGGAAGCTCTGCACAGTGACTGGTCATTATACAACTCAAGGTGACAGAGCAACCATCATGGGGAACTGTACCAGCTGCAGTTGCATAAAGATAGCCATATAAGGCATCGCAGGGACAAATGAATAAGTGGTGTGGCCTGAAATTTTTACTTGCAGGTAGTTGGCCAGAACCATTTCCATGACTCCACCACTCACAATGAGGCCATAAAGTACAACAAGTGCCTAAAGTCAAAGAGCCATAAATATTAGGAGAGCAGCCGAGCAATAGTGAATATATAGCCTGAATGGGCCATCTCCTATGATCAGATGGTGACTACCCCAGTTGTCATCAGAAAACCTTCACCCTGTAACTGATGGAAACAGATGGAGAGCCCTACAGCCAAACATTAGGCTGAGCTTGGGGAATTCTGCTGAGGAGAGGGAGGAAGGATTGCAGGAGCTAGAGGGTCAAGGTCATCACAATACAATCCACAGAAACAACTAACCTAGATCCTAGAACTCACAAAGTCTGAACCAACAACCAAGAAGCCTGCATAGGACTGACCTAGGCCCTCTACACACATGTGTAGCTCAGTCTACTTGTGGGTCTCCTAACATTGGGAGCAGGGGCTGCCCATAATGCGTTGTCTGGCTTTTGGGAACCTATTCCTCATACGAAATTGCCGTGCCCGACTTTAATGCAAAGGAAAGTCTTACTGCAACTTGATATGCTAGGCTTTGGTTTTTTAATTGATTTTTATTGAGCTCTACATTTTTCTCTGCTACCCTCCCTTTCTCTCCCCTTCCCTCTTCAACCCTCCTCCAAGGTCCCCATGCTCCCAATTACTCAGGAGATTTTGTCTTTTTCTACTTCCTATGTAGATTAGATCTATGTAAGTCTCTCTTAGTGTCCTCATTGTTGTCTGAGTTCTTTGGGGTGGTGATTTGTAAGCTGGTTTTCTTTGCTTTATGGAGTTATTTAGTAGTTTCTGAGAAAACAAGTTTCTAAGTACATTTAAAGTGTATCGAATATTATCACATTGCCTTCCAAAATGCTGTATAATAATACCATTATTAGTATATAAAACTGTAAGCTACATATTTGGAAGAATATTGATACTCTTTTGATCGAGCAATGTGTTGGACAGTGAATGATTTAAATATTACATCGAAGTGATAATGATTCACTTTTTGTCTGGATAGCATGCAAGACCCTTTGCTTACTACTTTTCAGTTTGCTGATGGGAACAACTGTAAAATATTACTAAGCCCTTTCACGTGCATCCTTTTCGGTCATATATTAATTGTCAGACACAATTACTTGGCTACATCCAGCTGAAAAGGAGTGTTACAGAAGTGAAATTTTCATTTTTTGAGGACTGTGCTAGACGTTAAAACCTGAGAGTTGTAATCAAATTGCCACTGTTTGAAAAGAAGAATTTCTATGCCATACATGTTGAGTTATTACAGTTTAGTCCCCGAGTGTCCATCTCTTTGTACTATGTCTCCTTTGCTCTCTCCCAGCAGTGACTGTTTCCTTCCTTTTAACTTGTCACCATTTGTGCCGTATGCTAACATATTGGATGTTCATTTTTATTAGATTTTTTTCTCTTTCTCTCTTTTAACTTTTATATATCTCTCTTCTTCTCTATGTATATTTTTCTTCCCATCTGTGTCCTATCTCTGTTTATTCCTGTCACTTCATTTTCCGAAATTTGTATTTCTGGCTCTGGGTTTTCGTCTCCATGTCTCTTTTTACCTCAATTTCCAACTACTAGAGTTATCAACAGAGTCAGCTGTCACTTCATGCAGCTGTTTTCAAATGATAGAAAGTGCTTGAGGATAAGATAGATAGAAATGAAGAGAATAAGAATTTTCATGATTGGTTCAAAGTTGAATGAGATAAGTATTGTGGTCTTGTTGGTAAGTCTTATTGTGAATCAGCTTTGCTTCCTATAAATAGAATTTTATGAATATTACTGTGTCTCTTCTTTCTGATTAGATATTCAATATGGCCTTATCACCCTCTCTCTCTAATCATTAGATTTCATTGTTGTTAACAACAGAATTAGAAAATGTCAAGGGATTGATATAACAAGTTTTTAAATTATTTAACTGCTTTGTGTATTTGTATATATGTAGGTATGGTCCACATATTCATAAGAATAGATGATGGGAAAATGCTGTGATGATTCCAAAATTTCCCTGATAGTAATATTATGAGAATTCCAATGTGTTCTCTAATGATATTTTCAGTCTGCATATATCCATAAATTAAGCTTGTTCTAGTTCCAGAACTACAATATGAGCACAAACTACAAACTCAATATGTCTGGCACTTTAAGCAGGAAGAGAAGCAAGTGTTGAAGGCAATTTGCAAACTATGCCCGGATGTCACCTGAGAATAACATCATCATTGCAAATCATCTGTCAAAAGATTTAGTTCAATTACATTCTATTACATTCTTAAAGACTCTCTAGTCAAGAGAGTACTACTTATATCAGAATTTGGTACTCTAAGGAAAGAAATAGTAATGAATTCATTAGCCATTGTCCTACCATCTTCCTCCTTTACAATTTTGCACATGGGTTTTGGGGGACTGGGGTTGAGTGCCAACCTAGGGAATCAATGAACACAAAGCTCTCTTGGGGAATATAAACTATAGGAGTAAGAAATATTGCATATTTAAGACAATAGTGGGGAGAACAGACTATTTTGGGGAGAGAGGTAATTTCTAAATAATTGGATAGGAGCAAAATTGCCATCATAGTAGGTATTATGTATGCTCCTATACACTTTCTTCACACAACAGTAAGCTGGTTGTAAAATCACCAAGAGGAAAGTTATAATGCAGTAAACCTTAGATTTCCATGGGAAAGCTTGAACTGCTTCTGACACTTTTATTATTTAAACAGATGTGTGGAGCCGTATGGTTGGAGCCCACTGGTCAGTCCTAAGACATTCCTTGATCAATGATGATATTTCAGGCTGACTGCTGCTGCAGATGAACACTGCAAGGAGATTGATTACACTGGCCTTTCTCTCTGACTGTATGAATTGGCAGTTTGGCAGATTTTCTCTTCTGAGGGGAAATCTGAATCACCCGTTGAACATGCTGCAAACTACGTCGCTTACTTTCTTTGCCGTTACCATTTAACATATTAGGCTGATCTTCACTGCCTTCCCTTCGACTAAGTGCTGTATTAGTGACGCTTCTCTACAATGGGGTTATACCTCCTAATCCTCAGGATACGAAGCTTATCATCTTGTGACTTGTTTTGGCATTGAAAGTCAAGGGAAAATAATTTATTACTCATTAAAACATCTTGATTTGATCATACAGACATAAAGTCAAACCCCCCCTTTCTATGATTTTATAATGTCATGGTTTTGGCTAAGTCACAACTGTTATTTTCTTAAAAAGTAAAATGATGTTAATGCCCAAATGAATTTTTGAAAGATCACAATACTACATAACAGATTAGTAATACATGTCTGAAATACACAAATCCTCAATAAATTCCTAAGTATAAAATGCAGTTTACCACAGGCTCTTGAAAAATTATTGTTAAATATATATATATATATATGTGTGTGTGTGTGTGTGTGTGTGTGTGTGTGTCCAGGTCAGTCTCTTAATCCTCATTGCTCTTAAATGAGTGGTGAAAGAAACGAGAATGCATGAATTAATTATGGGATAAGCTTATTCTATTCCAATGATGATTTATCTAATTAAAGTCAAATAGTAAATATTTTCTTTCACCAAGAATAGAGAAAGATAATTTAAAAGGTAGAAATATTTCTAGGCTGCTTTTAAATACTGAGTTATCAGTTACTGGATATATTCTATATATTTTGGGAATTTAAGCACATGACTATTTGCTGAATGAATTCTTAAAGATTCTCCTAAATAATCATTGTGGCTCACTAATTATAAGATATCAAAATCATTAAATAGTCCTTTCTGGGAAAGTTAATGTAACTTTTAGATAGCTCTCAGATAGAAACAGTGAAGATACAATTATAGCTATAATAGCTTTGGAGTGGGATAGCGTTGTTAGATCTTATAAATTTAACCAGCATAGTTAAACTGGTAAAGCAAAAATCAAAGCTGAGCACTGCAGGAGGAGTTAAATCAGACGTGAGGCATTTTTTTTTTTAATCAAGGTCACTAGAAATTATTGAAGTTTTAAATAGGAGCCTTTAGGGGGTTAGTGAAAAACCTGGTACTAGGGAAATTATTAGGAATTCATAAGGATGACCCCAGCTAAGACCCTAAGCAATAGTGGAGAGGGTGCCGGAACTGACCTTCCTGTGTAATCAGATTGATGACTGCCTTAACTGTCACCATAGAAACTTCATCCAGCAACTGATGGAAGCAGATGCAGAGATCCACAACTAAGCACTGGGCCTAGATCCTGGAGTTTAGTCATAGAGAGGGAGGAGAGATAATATAAGCAAAGGGGTCAAAACCATGATGGGATACCCACAGAGACAGCTGACCCAAGCTAGTAGGAGCTCACTGACTCCAGACTGACAACTGAGGAACCTGCATAGGATTGAATTAGGCCTTCTGGATGTGGGTGACAGGTGTGGGGTTGGGCAGTTTGTGAGGCCACTAGCAGTGGAACCAGTATTTACCCTAGTGTATGAACTGGCTCTGTGGAGCCCATTTCCTATGGACAGATACCTTGCTGAGCCTAGATATAGGGAAGAAGGTTTGGTCCTGCCTCAAGTGATGTGACAGACTTTGTTGACTCCCCATGGGAGACCTCACCCTCTCTGAGGATTGGATGGGGGTGGGGTGGAGAGAAGATGAGGGAGCAGTAGGAAGGGAGGGAGAGGGAACTGGGATTGGTATGTAAAATAAAGGTTGTTTTTAAAATAAAAAAAAATTAAAATGAATAGGAGGGAAAGGCAGAAGAGCTAGAGAAGGCATGAGGTCCAGGGAAAGTTTGGAATTCTAAAACAAATACCCTCTTCTGAGCTGGACATTTTGTTGCAATGATCTATGGAGAATGAATATATTGTATATACTGAACACTTACAAGTCTTTTCAGATGTTTTGTTTGCATTCTTCAATAGGGGGACACTTAAGACACATGTTAAGTTTCAGGATGCTCATTTGAAAATGCTGCTTGCGAGTGGAATAGTGGGAAGGCACACAAATGGAGCACACACCAAGGACTGACTCCACTTCTTAATGGAGCATAGCAAAGAGTGAGGGAACAGAACGTAGAACTCTTACACGTGATTAACGGTTACTCATTACACATTACTAATGTAGCATTTACATTTTACCTCCTATTCTGGTCATGCTGCATTTATATCAGAAAACTCAATGGCAGGAATAAAACCGAGGAAGACTTCTGCAGAGTAACTATAGAGAGGGGCAAGAGATTATTTATAGGGCACTAGTGGTGTTCATGAAAATAGGAAATAAGTTAGAGATAATATGTGGAGGATCATATTTTAGATAAAAGATTATTTTAAACAAATGAATAATGTCTTTAAAACATTTTATTCATTTGAAATCTTGAACACTTAATCATATCTGCATAGGGCTTGTGTTCTACTTGTTAAAGTTTTATTGATTATCAGCTTTGTGTCAAGCTCTATATTAAGGGCTGAAGATACAATAGGTAATGACTAAGTGACTTCCCTTTTGAAGGACACCTTATAATAGGCAAGAGGTATACAAAGACAAGAAAATGAGTGAATGTAACTGAATCGTTAAATGTTTCAACTTATTAGAATATGAAAGATTATTACTTCCCTATTAGGTGCCTCTTGCTATGTTTTATTCTACTTTTCTTTACCTTCTGAGAGACAAAAATATTGGTAAGTATGTCAGTGTGATCCTGTAACTTTTCAAGATGTTGGATAAGCTTCATCCAACACTTTAGGGCCTTTGTCTCTATTAACACCAAACCACTATTTGATAGCAATATAATTCCCTTATCACCACCAGCCTAAACATATGATGCTAGTGTCTCGGAGTCTGTGAAGGTGTATGGTGTTCCCTTCCTCTTCTGGATACCCTTGTCCTTTCTTTGATGTCTTGGAAAGAGATTGTCTAGGGAAGAGCAATGGGGAAACAAGACATTAGGTATGGTGTGTCTCTTCCCTTTGTTTGGACATAATTGCTTTCCTTTGCACACTGAATAATCATATAGTTTCTATGATAGCTTGGTGATGAGTGGCTTCCCCAAATTTCTCCACTGGGTGTTGGAATGATAGACTGTGAACGGGTACCATCCTTTAAGTTTCCTTCCCTGTGCACACATCTGGCTTCTGGCAAGAATAGCCAATTTATTGACACTAACTTGGACATTTGGATGCAAATTTTGTCTTCTCTGTGCTGGGAGTAGACAAAAGTAGTTTAGTCCCCTTGTCATCTAGCAGTTTCCAGAACTCTGTGTCTCCTAGGATTCTTCATCCCTGTAGCAGGGTTGTAGAAGTCCAGAATATATGATAATAAGTAGGGGTGAACTCTTGTCCTCTTGCAAAGGTAATCAACTCCTTCTCCTTAGCAGGCCTCTTTGTTTATTAGTGATTCAGGAGCATTATAACAAGGAGTTAGCTATGTTGGTTTGCTGAGCTAGTAGCCACACTCTGGAAATTTTCTGAATTTTCTATATCAAATGGATATTTGAGATGAATTCTGGAAATATAGAATCACAACCAGTACTTCATATCACTCTGATACTTTTATAATTTGGTAAAGTTGGTTCCTTCAAGTACAGATCAATTTAAAAAAGAAAACAAACCCAGGGGTTCTTCCATGTTTTTTATTTTGATGATCACTATTTTTCACCTTTCCACCTTCTTTGCCATCTTCTATCCTGGGTTGATGATAAACCCTGTGTGGCACAATACCTCCCATCTTCTGATGCTTCAAAATTAACTAAAGAGTCTTAGCTCACTTTGGGCAAAACCATAACATACTTTTTTTTTCCAAAATACCTTTGATAGTGCTGGAGAGTTCTCCCTTTTCCTGTTAAGAACACTACCCCCTTCTAAGTTCACCTTATTTTGTTTGTTTGGTTGGCTGTTTTTTTCATCTGTTTGTCTTTGTTTTTAAACCTTTTCTTTCCAAATGCTGAAGACTTCGTGCTATTCAGTTTTGAATGTGTCACTGCTGTATAAACTGTCATCTTGTCACAGATGTGACAAGAAAAGAGCTGTGTGTTCTGATGATTCTAATGAAGAAGGTGAACAGTCCTATAGGACATGGAACTCTAGTCTGAGGTACGAAGAACAGTAGTGAGACCCGTTTATAGGGAAGGGAGGGAAAGAAAAAACAAAGGAGAAAAAGAGTAAGCAAGATAATCATAGTTAAAATTTATTAGTCTGATGAAGTCTGGAAGTCTGACACCTGTAGGATATTTGGAAATTAGCTTCATGAAGGTAAGGGAGGATTAGCTCAGGGTGAAGGGATGGATGAAGGCATGCAGGCTAAAGGCAAATGGCATGAGAAATAAATGGTCTTAATCTATAGCCAAATGAGAAAATCTAGTAATTGGGCCATAACCAAAAAAAAAGAAAGAAAAAGAAAAAGAATGTGATGAAGGAAGTTCAAAGAAATAACCAAAGAGCCTATCTTCTTGTTCTCAGATATAGCCAAAAGGACAGAATTCAGCTTTCATTATACATCTAGTTGAAACCATTGAGAAGTTTTATGCTGAGAACTGTCACAAGATTTAACTCTGTGCTTTTAAATGTTCTCCCATTTCCATAAACATAAAGCCCGATGTCAGTAGATTATTACTTCAACACTGGATCTTTGAAAAATACACTAGAATCTTGGGTATCTCTTATCTGAAATGCTTGGAACCAACAATTTTCCATATTTAGGACTTTTAGATTTTTAGAATCCTTTTGTAGACTTTACCCATTAAACATCCTGAATGGAATTTCAGAAGATTTTAGATTTTCAGATTAGGACATCATTTTATAGATGCAGTTTCATTGAGGCAAATGTGTGTTTGTGTGGTTTGTTCTCTGAGGTTTTCTGTCCTTCAAGGTCCCACAGCCATTTAGCCCCCCAAAAATGCACAGAGGTCTACATTAGTTCTAAACTAACTCTTACATTAGCCCGTTACTCTTTTCTATGTTAGCCATATGACTTGGTGCCTTATTCGGCAAGGCAGTCACATCTTGCTTCTTCTGTGGCTTGGTCATGACTGCAGAATAAGCTTTCCTCTTCCAAGAACTCTCCTGTTCTCATTGACCCCCCCCCCCCCGCCCTCTAGTGACTGCCTGGTTGTCCTGCCTATACTTCTTGCCTGGCTACTGGCCAATCAGCATTTTATTAAAATACAATTGACAGGGTACAAACCATTGTCCTACAACTGTGGTTCAAACTTTATTTTCTTTTGTTTTGTGTCTCAGCTGCCAAAGAACGTGAACAATGAAGTTGCTACTTCTTCTGGCCCTGGTGATCTGTTCTGCAGTCAGTACAAATTTGAAGATGATATCAAAAAGAAATTCTGGTAAGTTGCTGTCGACTTCCTGCTATATGGTCAAAATGTGTTGTTTTTTTTTTTTTGTGAACATTCATCGGCCACCTGTGTCTTTAGCGAGGAATGTCTTTAAATTGAAGTGCTTGCATTCTAGTCTTCTGGAAAGCAGCCAAAATAAAAATGAAGTTTGTTGCCTACCACTGAGAAAATGTTTGGAAACCAGTGAAATTTTGTTAAAATTCAATGACCAGTATACTCTCAGCAGACTACAAAATATTAAAGGGTTATTTAGAGTCGGTTACATTTGCTGGTGAGTAACCACCTGGGAGCAAACATTTATAAATCAGAAGAGAGGATGTCCTTAAAAAGTATCCATCCTGTGCCTCGTGATTGGATGTACAGTGATATACTTTAAAGAGATGCTTTTGAAAGTTAACAGTGAGCTTTAGCTCTCCATATCTGAACAGAATCCCAAATAGGAAGACATTTAAACCATTTAATTTAAAATTACAGTAGTTAATTTCCTGAAGAGAAATTTTCTTGAGTAGAAACACCTATTTCTAGAACATGGCTGTCTGGCAGCCAATCATGATTACACTAAGAGATTAGCTGTCCTCAGTAGATATTTCAATCAAAACTTAATCATTGTTTAATAACATATGGAGATGTGTCTTTCAGTTTTGATTACATACCCTAGTTATAATTACAAAGCATGAATGAGGTTTTAACAATTGATTTTCTGAATATAATCATTCTACCAAGGCATTGAAGAATGCATTATCATATCAAAACAAAAGGCCAAGTCAGGATTTTCCCCTGACTTCTAATTCCATTATTTCCATTATATTCATTCAGTTTACTATCATTAAGTCTAAAATCACAGCAATAAAGTACATGCTAACTGTTCAAAACAGTATTTCCTGAATTGGACTCAGAATTTAGTGTTTATTTTCTGAAGTCAAAATGTACTTGCTAATTAAAATAACTAATTAATAGTGCTCTTCAGTTAACAGCACATTAATAAGCTTTCAAAAAATATTGGATAGAGGCATAAAACTAAATACCAATACCGAAGTCTGAATACTTCTAAAATGGTAGTGGTAAGGTACCACATTGGTGTGTTTTCTTTTATAGACTTGTGCGTTTAAATCACATTAGAATAATTAGGATCTCTTTATGCTGTATTTGTGTATAAGGTTTTCTCTATCATCTCTCTAACTCGACACATCATTTATGGCTGCCTTTCCTTCCTTCACTTTTCAAGTCACATTTTCACTTTCAATCTTTGTTCAGATTGATCTTTGCTGAAATAAAACACTTGGAGGGATTACTGATTAGCAAATGTAACCTGGTGGACCAGATCCTATTTGCCCTCAGTGAGTGATGTCATAATGTCTGTAACACAGCCTGAAAGGGGGAAAATGAGTTAACTGCATTAAAAGCCATCTATATGGTGATGGCTTAATTCAAGTAAAACCCACAATAAAAGCAAACAGACAACATAAACTGTTAATGTTTTGGATTCTTTATTCACGAAGAGACAGACTATTAAAGCATATACATAGAGAGAAGGTAATTGATATACATGTGGCATTCAGAGATCAACTTCTTAATGTTTTGCTTTTTTGTTTGCATGTGTTCAGTGTGAGGTTATTTGTGGTTTCCTGGGAATCTTAGGTTTCTTTACTCAGTGAGGTCAAGTGCAATTGTCTTTATTAAAGAAACATTATACAGGATGTTATTTACTTAAGGTGAGGCACTCGGGTTTTTTATTGCTTCCATTCTCTTGTTCCCCTATCATGTTGCTGCTTCCTTTAGCACAGCACAGTGATGACACTGGAGAAAATCTTCCTGTAGATCTATGCAGTAGGAGTGTTTTGAATGTACGGTGTTATTCTTCTTTCATTTTGCTGCTTCTGTTTATGGTATATAGAGAGCAGACAGGAGAATCTAATAGGCAAATGTTGGCTGGTGCTTGTCTTTACAGTTTATATATATATATATATATATATATATATATATATATATATATATTGTTTAATTTCATTATTCAGTAAAATTAGGTGTAAAATGGATAAGGAATGCTTGTGGACCATAGGTGATGAAAGAGGTAAGCATGTATTCTCACTCTTCCCTTCTGTTTAGTTAGCCCCCATCAAAATTCTCCACTGCACCAGTACACATCTCTTTACTATGATTTAGGAAATATACATATTTTTACTCTCATATTAGTAGTTGGATTTGAGTTGCTTAATCTTTGAAGATATTAAAGAATGCTACATAAATATCTAGCACTTAACTTTGCTTCATATAGTTTATGATGTCCTTTGCTTTTGTTAATTAAAGTGATCCAGGTTCAATTATACACGGTTATTCTTCGTAGAGTCTCCAAGGAAACTCTGAGCTTCTATTGTTCTCATTTCCCTTTTCTGTAGTTGAAGCCAGCAGAATGGTTATGGCCTCTATTCACTAGCAGGCATGAATGTTTAGCTCCTGATGTGAAGCTCTATCATTTGTGTGTGTTTCATTCTAGAAGAAATCCCTCTAACTGAAAAGGTTGCAGTTCTTGTGACATGAGTTTCTCTTATGCACCAGACAGAAGACCAAGGGATAAAACTTTCTACTTCTGTCCTTGCAAAATGGGCAGAAATTATTTAACAATTGAAAATTCTCCTTTTTTTGTTGTTTTGTTTTGCAATGCTGGGGATTGAGTCCAAGGCATCATCCACATTTGGCAAGTGTTCTATGACTTAACTAGTTGTAAAAAAAGTCTACTCCCAGAACATATAGGAGCAAATTTTATTGTTTGTGATAATTTTAGAAAAAAAAACAACAATATCCCAGACAGTGTTTTGAGTCATAGTGGGTATAACCAACTTGCACAGGGAAAGATAAGACTAGAGCTGGTTGGACAAATATGAGCTTGTTACCTTCTCCACACTATATTCAAAATGTCAATCAGTATTATTGTTTTCTAAATATAGGGTATGGATAATGTTATTTGAAATGTATATTATATTAAAATCAGCTTACTTAAAGCTTTATGGAGGACATTGGCAAATATCTTGACAACATCCAATAGCAAAAATGCCAGTTTCAAGTAGAGGACACATGTACCTAAGACTAAAATTTGGTAGTATTCATTGGAGAAATTATTCTTCCTCAAAAATAGGCCACTCAAATTATTCTTATTTTCTAGTTTTTAGAACTTGATAAATGATATTTTCAGAGTACATGTGGTTGTTATCATTTGGGACATGAGGCTCTTCTCTTAAGTTGCCTTAGATTTTTGATGGTTCCCTTGCTGCTGTTTCTGTTATGGCTGCACAAAATTGCAAGCTGTGTTGTGCAGTTGTTGATCTTCAGTTCTTCCAGTATCACTATCCAGATCAGAGGACAAAGTATCAGTGTTCCAGGACTGTGTGTTTAAGTTTGTATGAAAACTGGGTCATCATGCAGTCGGTTCATCTGTAGTATGACCACAGTAATTAACTTTTCTGTGATCCGCAATTCGGAATAAAATTGTAAAGCTACCAAAATACTTGAATCAGTAAGGGAAAATGTACTTTCTAGCAGTGAGGAGGATGTGAAGACATATTGGTACATACCAGGTCCTTACAGATATATTTCTTGATGGACTTACATGAAATCATTCAATTCAATGTTATAAGAGAATTACTGTATGTTGTAAGGAAGCGGCCTGTTTATTTCCCGGCTGCTGAGCCCCGAAATAATCACACAGAAACTATATTATTTAAATCATGGGTTGGCCCATCAGCTCCAGCTTCTTATTGGCTAACTCTTACATCTTAATTTAACCCATTTCTAGTAATAAGGCTGTGGCTTACCAGGTAAAGCCGGTGTCTGTCTCGCAGGACTACGTGGCTTCTCTCTAACTCTACCTTCTTCCACCCAGCATTCAGCCTAGATTTCCCACCTACCTTTATTTCCTGTACAGGCCCAAGACAGTTTCTTTATTAACCAATCATATTCACAGCATACAGAGGGGGAATCCCACATCAACTATATTTGAGATTTATGATATGAAATTTTCTGGTTGTCAGTGAGTAGATACCTGTTTGTTTTGACAAGAAATGTGCAACTTTTAAATTTCCCAATGAGATAAATAAAAGCAAATGATAAATGCAGAAATAGAGGTTAGATGAACTTAACAAAACCCAGAGAGTTTCATTCCTTTCCAGTGTAAACAAAGTAACTTCTCTCGTGAATCTTGTTATGCAATCTGAATAACATCAAGTAACGTTTCTTTGAATTCTTTGAAAAAAGATGACATTTTGTTTCAAACACATGGGCTAGAAGTAATGCTGGTTTAAGAATATTCATACCATGTCACTTAATAGTAGAATATTAGACAATTAGGTAGAATACCAACAAGATTCTTTTCAATTTTCATTTGATAAACTTACTGCAATGAACTAAGATCAAGAATAAATTTCCATCCAACCATCTTTGCTTTAAGTTAAAGGAACATTTTAATACTTGGCATTTGAGTATTTTTATATCTTTAATTAAAGTGAGTTCTTTCCTGGAAATTAGATCTTTGAAGGAAAGAAATGTTGTGTGGAAATGATTGGCAAGGTCAGTGGAAGTAACAGGGTTTGGAGTGAAAGACAAAGTCTGCAGCGAGTTGAGAGTAGGCAGAGGATTAGCCATATTAGTCAGAATGTGTGGCCTGAATCACACTCAATGAAATGCTTACTGGAGAAGATGAAATGGAAATAATTTTAAAGTTCTTATTCAATGGGTTTTATATGGTCATAAGCATAGTATATTAAACTTTCTTACTGAGCATACAACATTCTAATAGCCCTAGTGTATGGGAGAAAAGAAAAGGAATGAAAGCTCACTCAGTTAAAAATATTTAATCTTAAAGAGATAAATGAATGGTAATAAAATTATAGTAACCTTGTGGAATAGCATATAGCTATCAAGATTATATTCATATTTAGACCATATCCATACACTGAAATGTGGCTATAAAATGATAGTGATAATGCATAAAATAATAATAACATAGCATAATAATAGTAATAATACATATAAAATGATAGTAATAATATTTAAAATGTGCACTTATGCTGATTAAAATTGAAATAGAATTTCTGATGTATTTTCACATTTATAGACAAGTGGAGTTTTTTCCTATAAAGATTCTTTAAGTGTAAAACAAAAACAGCGTATCTTAGACCTAGAGAGATGGTTGCGAAGTTAATAGTAATTGTCAATCCTCCAGAGGACCTGAGTTTAATTCTCATATCCACATGGTGACTCAGAGTCATCTATAACTATTCCTGTCTTAGGGAAATTGGGTGTCCTCTTCTGGCTTGGGGCTCCACTATGCACGTACTGCATAAGCATATATCCAAAAAAAACCACCCGTATTTCTTGAAAAATAAAATGTAGAAAAACAAACTAACTAACTGATCGTATTAACTGGAAGTAAGTACTCCTATTGAAATTTGTCAGATATGAAGCACCTGGGGGAAAACACAAGAAAAACTGATTCAACATTGAACTTGCATAGTTCAGAACTTTAAAGATAGGAGAGCCAGAGAAGGATGAGGTCAATAGTGGACATTCTGCAGAAGATTAGAAACTTTAGAGCAAGTCTCTACACCCAAGGAGAACCAGAATGGACTGGAAAGAAGCAGGAAGGCCATCACTGGAAAGGACATAATGAGAATAAATAGAGATGGCAATGTGTGTGGTTATGTGCCTAGGAGTATTGTATTCATTAATTTCAAATTGTTGGGACAAAATACTTGAGAAAATCACCTTAATGAAGCATTATTTTAGTAAAGTTTGGGGACATAGCCTGTCATGGTGGGGAAGTCATGGTACCAGGAGCTTGAGGTAGCACTTCACACTGAATTTACAGTCAGGGAGCAGAGAGAGATTGTTGGTATTCAGCTAGCTTCCTCCTTTATATTCAGTCTAGGTGCCAACCAATAGAATTGTGTTCATGACTGTATTTAGAATGCACCTTTCTATTTCATTTAACCCAGTCTAGAAACTATCACACAGACCTGATCAGAGGGTTGTTTCAATAGTGAGATTCAATCTTATCAAGTTAACGATCCTCATAAACTTTCCCAAATATATATCACCTAGGTGGTGGTTGGGTACAGCAAGTTAAATGATGGATGATCCTGATCATAGAGTGGTACAGATTTTATTTTTCATGGGAATAATGTTAAATGATGACCTTTGTAGTAATTGATGGGGTTGACTGTACAGAATATCTAGGCAGGAGTGTAGTGGGAGTCTGCTTGTTAGCTTCCTGGACACCCAACAGCTCAGACCCAAAATAACCACACAGAAACTGTATTAATTAAGTCACTGTTTGGCCCATTAGCTTTATCTTCTTATTGGCTAGCTCTTACATATTAATTTAACCAATTTCTAGTAATCTGTGTATCACCATGAGGCTGTGGCTTACCAAGTAAAATTCTGGTGTCTGTGTCTGGCAGGGCTACCTGAATTCTCTCTGATTATGCCACCTTTCTCCCAGCATTCAGTTTAGTTTTCCCCACCTACCTAAGTTCTGCCATATCAACAGGCCAAGGCAGTTTCTTTATTCACCAATGGTATTAATAGCATACAGAGGGAAATCCCACATCACAGGAGAGAAAGAAGTCTAAAATAATTCTCATGCAGGAAACAAGAATTTGACATGGAAGTTTGACTCTAGGAGGACAAGTGCAATTAGTGTTTCTTTATTGTTTAAGCAAAGTATTATTGGGAAACCTTACAAACCTACACAAAAATTAAAATAGCCATACATTCTTTACCCATATACACTAGTTGTTTGCCGAGAGAGTTTTTTAAATTATGAAATGAGATAAAATTGTTTTCATGGCTGTTGAGATATTTTCTCTTTTGTTGTGTTAATCAAATGAATTGCAGCGAACATTTCAAACATCAAGTCAATCTGTTTTAAAAGAAATAAATAGTATGGGCCTCCCAAAGAACTTTCAGCATGATATGTCATACTTTTGATATTTGCCACAAAATATTTTTGCTTAGTTTTGCTGAGTATTCCTGTGCCTTATTCATGAATGTCTAGTTACTTTTTTGGTAGCATCGGCCTCATTAGGTTATATGAGAATGACTCTTGATTTATAAGATGGCTTCAACAGTTATTTGAACTTGGAATTCTGTTTCTTGAACATCAACAACTTGATGTATTGATTTTTTTAAAAAAAAAACAATGGATCCAGGACTATGGATTTCTTTTCCTTTTTAAGTCAGATTTGGTACTTTGTGTATTTTGAAGAGATACATATATTTCAACTAACTTTTAAATTTATTGGCAGGTAATTGTTCATAATCATTTAGTATTATTTTACTCTCTTCAAATTTTGATAGTAATATATTTTTGAGCCTTCTGATTTGTTTAGAGATTTATCAGATTTATCGATCTTTGCTGTTTATTTGATGTTGCTTCATTCCTTTTATATTTTCTTTGTATTTAATTTGTTTCTTATTTCTTTATGTAAAATATATATACTGGATTTTAATACTTTTATATAAAGGCATTTCTCTATAGGTATAATCACCTTAGCAGCATAGGAAAAATTTTGATAGATTATGTTTTCACTTTTAGTAAGTCAAAATATGTCCTATTCCTTCTGCATTTTCTTCTTATACTGGCATTACATAAAAGCATGTTACTTAATTTTCAGATATTTAAAAATTTTATATTTAAAATTAAATTAGTTTTAAATTATATGTTAACAGTCAAAATTGTAGCTTCTTCTTTGGTACTGGATATTGTGTAGCAGTTTCCTCCAAGATCGAAACTGTCCATTTTACAGGGAAGCTGGTTAAGATTGAAAGTAAGCAACAGAAAATAGCTTCAGAAAGTCCCTGAAACTGATCAGATTCACCAGGTTCATCCCTCCTAAAGAATATTATCAACAGCATAGACTGCTAAGAGTTACAATCAGATGAATCAAGTTTCAAAGAAGACTGAGACCAGGCAAGTAGCCTAGAAGCAGAAACCAGCCAAGCTGTTTGGAAGAGATTCAGAACTGAGTCATCTGCAAAGGATGCTTTCAACCTGTTGAGCTGCTTGCAGTCTATGCGGTGTGCCCTAAGTTCCTAGTTTTAGTGAGCTGATATCTGTACTGGGGTAAGCCTGGGTGATGCAGCTGTCTTTTGGTTGCTTGTTCTTTTAGTAATCCCTCTACCATATTCCTGTAATTATTCCTAATGAACCTCACTGGTTCACCAAGTTAGACTATGATGGTATCTGTACTCTTGTCTGTAATGGGATCACTATCTAGTGTTTGTGTGTGTGTGTGTGTGTTGTGTCTCTGCAGGGCTCTGAGAGCTGTAGGAAAGCTTGATAAGTACTCCACCATTAAGCTATAATCTCAGATCTCTCCCCCTCTCTCTTCTTTCATCTCAGTTTGAAACAGGGTCATAATAATTGTCCAAGTTTCCTTGAACTTATTCTTTAAAGTTTTTTTCCATATTGTGTATTTTGGTCGTACAATTTCCCCTCCCCAATTCTGCCAAAACCCCACCCCAACCTCTAATTCTTTCTCTCTCTTAAAAAAGAAAGCAAGAAAAATGAAAACCACAAAGATGCTAGTACACACACACACACACACACACACACACACCCTAAAAACCCAAACCAGCAAAACAAAATGTGGTAAAGAATAAGTTCACATCAGATATAAATTCTTGTAGCCCTGGAAGGCTTTGAATTTGTGTTTTTCCCCTCTTCTTCCTGAGTTGATGAAGTCATGGGCCTGTGTCAACATGGGCCAGCTAAAACTGTGCTGATTCCTAGAGTACTATATAATATTTGATACTTTCATCGTCCATGAAATGTTTACATCAACTTAAACACATTTTTCTCATAAAGCATCTGTTGTTCCTTATTGTAAAAACTTTAAAAATACTTTCTTCTAGTTTTTGAAACATAAAATATTTTATTAATATATTGTTTTTTACAATTTCTAATTTAATTATATTGTGTGTATGTTAGAGAAAATACAATTTAGTATTTCAACTGTTTGTTGTTCTGTTTTAGCCTATAACCCTGTGCTGGCTAGTGTTATGTCAACTTGACAAAAGCTAAAGTCATCTGAGATGAGGGAACATCAATTGAGAAAATGTGCCCCAAAAGATCTGGCCATAGTGCATTTAACTAGTGATTGATAGGGGAGGGGTGAGCCTATTGTGGGTGGTGCCATTGCTGGGCATGTGATCCTGGGTTCTGTAAGAAAGCAGACTGAGCAAGCCATGTAAGCGAGCCTGTATGCAGCACCCCTCCATGGCCTCTTCATCAGCTCTTGTCCTGTTTGAGTTCCTGTCCTGACTTCCTATAATGATGTGGAAGTATAATCCAAATAAACCCTTTACTCCCCAAGTTGTTTTAGGTCATGGTGTTCATCATATCAATAATAATGCTAACTAGGACATACTCTATAGGTGAACACTGCATATGAACAATTAATTTTTACTACATATTAATTAGTACTTATCATTAAAGTCAAGGTGATTGATGATATTTTTAGTGTCTTTACACCCTTGCTGGCTTTGTGATACTCACTGAATAAAATAGCCAGATAATTTTTATTAATGTCTAACTATAATTGTGGATTTGTCTTATTCTCCCATTACATTTGTCAGTATAGCCTCATGAACTTTAAAGCTCTTGTTACACAAATTCAAAATTGGTTTATTCAAAGAGTTACCTTCTTTACTTAAAAAATTACTTTGTCTATGCTAATATATCTGCTAGATGATGTAAGCATGCTGTTTATGTGATATGTCACTTCCTATTCTTTTTAATTGACTTTTGTAGTTTTAAATGTGAAATGTGTTTTTGTTGACCACATATTACTGAAGGCTGCTTTTTATTCAGCTTGAAAATCTTTTCTTATTAGGTAAAGAATGTAGTTTATTTACCATGAATAAAATCTTGGTGTGTTTGGGAGTAAGTTTATTCTATTTTTACATATTTTCTATTTGTCCTCTCTCTAAAAAATTAGATTTTTTCTAATCATTGTTGTTTACTTGTTGTCCATTTGGTCACAAAGCCTCAAATATTTTCTTAAAGACTCAGTCTGCTATAGTGCTGACCATGTACGTCCTTCACATTACACTGTCTGTTCAGGATAGTAATCTGCCACTACATGCTTCACTCCTGAACCACTATATATTTGATACTTACTTCTATTTTCCTGCTTGCCTATCCTATATCCCAAGTCATAATCCATATGTTTTATACTTGTTTCTTTTCAGCTCACCTGTATAATAACTGTACCATAGCATACATTATGTTTGGGGATCTATTTGTAGTTGTGTTTACATAATCAAATCTTCTATATTTATTATGCAAAGGTCTTGCCCTTTCATTAGTTTTCAAGATAATTAAGAGAAATGGAAAATACATTTTTAGTATTTTTCACAAATTTACTATTATGTCGGCTCTATTTTATTTCTGATAATTTGAAATATTTTGTCGCCATTTTTTTTTCTCACATTAGAAATAGTCTACTATTTTTTGTAACAGATATGCTGGAAAGTTTCATTTTATTTAATCTGAAAACAACTTTATATTATCTTAGGTTTCAGGATTTCTTGCCCTGTGTATAAGTCGCTGGCTTGGCAGCTTCACTCCTCTCTGTTATCATCATATAATTTCTAATGAGAAAGCAGTGGTCAATCTTATTTTCCCCATCTGTGTGTGGCGTCTATTCTTCCTTGACTGCTTTTGACAAGCTTGGCTTTTAGAACATTGAGATTCCTGAGTTTGTTACACTTTCTGTATTTATCATGCTTACAGCTAGGTAAGACACTTGAATCTTTTACTTGAAGTTTCTCATCAAATTTGAAAACTGATTGCCTTTCAAATATTTTTCTGCTCTGGTATTGAGCTCAATGTGTTTGTAATTCATCTTCTATCTTTGTTTGACTATTATATACTGCCCTTCATGTAGTTTGTTTGCTACCTCATCATCTTCTGAATGACAAGTTTTCCTGTTACCCTTTGATATACTGCCATGATCTGAGAACTCACTTGTTCACCGTCATACAGAATATTGGAATATAATTAGAAATCATCAGCAAAAGCAACCTTAGAAAGTGCATGGCATTTAAAGATTAAATAGAACACTTTTGCATAAATCCTGGCTCATCGAAGGATCCAGAGAAGAAAAGGTTAGCACAGCCTTTCAGGTCTTCTATGGTATAGCCAAGACAGTGGGAAGAGGAAAGTTTGTAGTTAAAAGTCTTGTTATTTAAAAAAAACCAAATATATCTCAAATAAATAATGTAATGATGAACCTCAAGGCTGTAATAAAACAATACAGCATGGTAGTGGCGTGAAAACATACCGAATGCTCCACAAAGATGATAAAGATCTATCCTCTAAAAAACAAAGACTTATCCAATAAACAGTGCTGGCAAAATTGCATATTTACTTGTAGAGTAATAAAAGTAGATCTGTAACTCTCACCTTGCATAAAAATTAACTCAAAATGGATCAAAAACCTTGACTTAGAACTGGAAATGCTAAAACCACTGGAGAAAACAGGGAAGATACTTTAAGATACAGGAATAGTCAAGGGCTTTCTGAACATGATTCCAATACTACGAGAAATAGCACAATTGACATATGGGATTGCACAAAACCAGAATGCTTCTACACAGGAAGTGTATCAGTAGTGCAAATAGACATCTCACAGAAAGAGAGAGAAAACTTTAACTGATAAACTTCAACATGTAGTTAATATCTAAAACATGCAAAGAACTGCAAAAATAAACACAAAGAAGAAACATGATTAATATGTGCTTGTGAAAATGCTCAACATCTTAACTTTCCAGAACGTGCACATTAAAATTGCTTTGTGTCCATCTTACCCATTTAGCATGTCTAGCAAGCAAAAGACAACAAATACTGGCAAAGATATGGTCAAGGAACAACCTTTATTCACCGCTTGTAGGAGAGCAAAGTATGAAGACACTATGGCAATCAGTGTGGAAGTTTTGCAAAAAAAAAATTAAAATAACTATCCTATGGCTTACTTACACTGGTCATAACCAAAGGCTCATATCTTACCACAGGGACACTTAGACATTCTTGTTTGTTGCTGTTGCATAATTCACAATAGCAAGGGAATGGACTCAATCTAGATATCCATAGTAGATGAATGAATAAGAAACACAACAGGGTTTCACATAGCTATAGAGGAAAATGAAATTTGAAATCTGCATTAAAGTAAATGGATCTGGAAATTAAGTGAGCTAACTTAAGCTCAGAAAGACAAACGTAACATGTGGTCTTTTTATTATCATTCCCCAAACTAACTTATTAAGTGTAACATAAATTGTTTCAGATGGAGTGTGTGTGTGTAGCAATGATTAAATATACTTTTCAATTGGCAACCATATTAAACTCCCTATTCTCCGAGTTAATATGTTTCTTCACATAACTGTTAATTCTTGATTATATGCATCTTCCTTGTATTCATAAATGCTGTGTAGCATTTTGTTGTTGATTTTAAAATTAAATATGTGATGTATTTATGGAGTCTAGACTTTTGTCTTATGCTTTACTATTTAAAAATGATCTGCAAGCCAGGCAGTAGGGATGCATGCCTTTAATCCAGCACTCAAGTGGCAGAGGCAAGCAGATCTCTATTCCAGGCAAGCCTAGTCTACAAAGTGAGTTCCAGTTTTTTTGAAACCCTGTTTCAAAAAAGAAAATAAATAAAATGGAAAAACATAATAAAAATTATTCTGCTAGAGTTTCCCTATTGCTTATATCCTGGTGGTATAGACAGGACAAATTGGAAATGTATACCGTTTCCATTTAAACTTCTAAAGTCCCTAACACATTTTCAACTAATGTAAGTATACTAGCTATATTTCCACTAACAATATTAGAGTTCTCTCACTACACTCTCAATCACTGTATATAGTAATATAAATTCTTGTTTATTAAATTCTTAAGTTGCCTATGATGAATATGCTCCTTGGATTCAATGAACTCTACAGGTGTGCATGCTTATCTGTGTACGTCTGTATGTGGATGCATGTTTGTGTGTGAGAGATGGACAGAGAGAGAGAATATGATAACATGAATGACTCAGTAGAAAGGAAAACATGTGTTTCCTTAAGTTATGCAACAAAAAACTAGAACAGCTAATGTGAGTGGATAACTAAGTTCATTATTTTTGGTTATTATGTAATATCAGCAATACTAAATATGACTGCAATTGAAATATTGGAGGCCTGTATGACACGGCTTCTTTTAACTAGAAATGTATAGATAATTGGACTAATGGAAATAGTTCATGAGCTTAAAAAATTCTACCCAGTTCTGTGTCCTTGTCTACATACAGAAGTTAGAAAAGTTGGTATCGCCTTGGATTTATTTTATCCACAACACTGAAGAATGAGAGAACAATCAATAAAAATTGTATCTTCTCTTAATTTTGATTTAGGACTTACGCCATCCACAAGAATAGCTAAGAACTATAGTGTGGGCTCCTTCCTATTTTTGCTTTAGAATGAAAGGCCATTGTGTTTGCTAGAGAGGAGTTTTGAATTTCTGTTATTTCTGCTAGGGTGACTTTTCATCATAACCCAACTCATGTAGGCATGACAGGGGAAACTGCATCCCTTGTGACTCTACTGACTTCTACAGGTGTAATTTGCACTAAATGAAATACGTGCTCTGCAAAGCACACCCTTAATGCTTGCTCTAGTTTCTCCCTTGGGGAAGCTGATACCCAAAGATTTCTTATAATATTCAGGGTACCCCCAGTCCGTAAGAGAGACATTGCATATGTAGTGTACCACATTTCATATTCTAATTAATGCCCTATTTTTCCTTCTATGTATTTATTTAAAGCCATCATAGAGAAGCAGAATATTTTCTGAGGAATGAGCAGACTTTCTTCCTTTGATAGAAATGCTTTGACATTCAATGACCTTCCCCCCAGGCAAAGAAGAGTCAGCACAGCTTCCCTCTGCCTGTGTGACTTAGGGGAGCTGTACCAGAAGTGAGCTCTCCCCAAGTGGCTACAGACAAGAAACATGGTTTTTCAGAGATTCTCATTAATCCCTTGAGATGAATAGCAAGTACTTGGCATTGTTGCTTTGTGGGGGAAAATAAGGCAGTAGTTGTAAAAAACTAAATTCTGCTAAGGAATGTCATAGATACATGATGATTATTAGTGCACTAAGCATGCAACCAGACTGTGTCACACGTCTTTTCTGGGTACCTTGTACAATGGACAAAGGTATGCTCTTTGCTCTCAGAGAAGTCAATGAGTCTCAGACAAAGAGAGACAGTAACGTGAGTTATATGTTGCTACATGTCATCCACTTTGCTAAAACACATGGGTCTTCATAATAAAGAAATCACCAATCTAGGCAGGCCCTACACTTGTTGACTTTTATAGATATAGAGACAGATGCTCTTTATCTTTGAGCTCCTTGAGTGGTTTAATAATTTGACCACTTCTCTCCAGCTAATTAGTGGTAAGGCCAGATTTCATCCCAGGTTTATCTGACTGCAGTATCTTGCTATTAAATACTTTGTCATTCTGTACCTTTGTGTGTCCATCACTGCATTTATTTTCCAGTCGAGATATTTAAAGGGCAGAGAAGGCAAGTTCATCTGAGGTCTCCAGCTATTCAGAGGCAAATCCAGATCTCAAATCACTGTCTGACTCCCAAGTTCAGGCTCTTGTCCTTAAAATATGGCTATGTCTTATAAAAGATGTAAAATAGTCCATATAATGGGAGAGGCACAGATATAGTTCTGATGAAGAATATTTCCTTTCTGTCATGGGATCAGAGTTATCAGGGAAGGCTTCTTGTGAGAGATGCCATTTGAAATCAAGTGTGAAAGTCTGGATTGAGAATAGTGATGAGACAGTGTTCCCAGAAGGGGACAATAGCAGCGAGTGTGTGGGTGTATAAAGTGATCGCTATTTCTGAGCACTAAGCAGCCCAGATAGTGAAAGACCCAAGTTGTTAGGAAACATATTTGCACAGAAACAAGCAGCTAGACAGATGGTGCTTCAAATATATCTAGCTCCTGTTTTTAAAGTATAGGAAATATATTGAGAGTCTAAAAAAGAAATGTAGGTTGTGGTGTATCAGTTGGCTGGGAGAGGAGGAGACAAGGTTGCTGTGACATTCGTGTCCTGGCTCCAGGTTTTGTTTGAGTGCTTCCCATTAGCTGTAAGAGGAAGGGCCAATCACAGCTTCATTTTCAACTCCAAAATTATAATTTGAAATAAAAGAAGTTACTGACTAAGTCATTTTTGCCAATTATAAATTGAAGTTTACTTTTCTGTCTTCCTCCAATGTTCAGCTAAGTGGAACGAATGATTTTCAAAAGGAAATTTATTTCTGGTCTTTGAATTACCAGCAGGTGGCAGTGTGACACATTCCTTCTATAGAAGTGAAGTAGCAGGTTTTTTTTTTTTTTTTTTTTTCTCCCCCATCCCTGCTTGGCTGTCTCCAGAGCCTGAAATTAGAAGGACGAACTGTTTTTCTTGTCACCAGGCTGTGATTGGCCTAATCTTTACACACCCTTCCTAGGAACCAGACCCTCTATGATGTGTTAGTTATGAATGCTCCTCGGCTCAGGGAGTCATTGGATCTTTCTGTTTTTCTTAAGGAGAGACTGAAAAGCATAGCTCAAGTTACTTTCTGAGCAGTTCTTCACAGTTAGGACTTCAAAGTCTAAAGGCATAGAAAGGCCATAAGGTTGGCAGATTGTCCTTCTGACAGCCCCACCCCTAGCCACTCTGCTTTTAAAATGCTTGCTTCCTTACTGGCATCTAGTTCTCACCAAGGTTTGAATAGTATCTAAAGCGTCCCATCCTGAGTGAGGTAATCCAGACCCAAAAAGATGAACACGGGATGTACTCACTCATAATTGGTTTCTAGCCATAAATAAGGGTCACGAAGTCTGCAATTGGTGAACCTATAAAAGTTAAATAAGAAGGTGAACCCAAGGAAAAACATATAGTTATCCTCTTGCCTATGGGAAGTAGACAAAATTGCCGGGGAGAAAAGTGGGATCTTGGGGGTGGGGTGGGTTGGGGGTAAGGGGAGATGGGGAGAGAAAAGTGAGAAGGGGAGGATGGGGGAACTTGGGGAAAAAGGATGATTGGGATAAAGGAAGGTTGGATAGGGGAGCACGGAAGCACAATTCTTAGTTAAGGGAGCTACCTTAGGTTTGGCAAGAGACTTGAACTTAGAGTGCCTCCCAGGAGCCCAAGGCGATGTTCCCAGTTTGTCTTGATCTTACTCAGAACCTTTTTGTTCTTTAATAGACCATATCCAAGGTAATCTTTAAGACAGTCCAGGGTGCTAGGTTTGGACATAAATGAGCATAAGGCTATTGGACCCATTCCTTCTTAGCCGTCTAAATCGCAGAACTACCACGTTCTACTAATGTAAGGGCAGACGTACGTTCCAAATCTCCATTCCTCTTCATTGTTCCCACTGCTGACGTCCTTCAACCTTTTATCTTTGCCCTCATGTACACCGTACACGGCTGCAACCTGAAGCCTCTGGCTTTCAGCTACTCCTCTGCTACCGCTCGTCTTCCATAACACGTGCAGGGTGGGGGGGGTTAAATTGTAGATACTGTGTGATTTGTAAGTATTTATCTAGTCATCTAATAAATATTTATTGAGCAAGTGCTTGCTGTCAGATAGAAAGATGTTTCCCTATGAAACAGACACCTTTCCGTTCACTACCACACATTAGATAAAATTCAAAGTGTCTTGTGGCACACGATCTGTGGCATGTCCGATCCTTCTTGGTTTATTCCCTAATTCATGTTCCACAACATACTTGGTTATGCACTATTTTTATAGAAATATAAAATATTTCTGTCATGTGTATATAGATATAAAAATGTCCTCATATGTATGCATACACATGTTTTCAAACACATCATATATAGAACATATTGTAAGTTTCAGGTGCATTTCAAAGTAGCAAAATTTAGCAATATAGTATAGTATAGAATATTGTATCTTTTAGTGTCCTGATAATGTTGCTGACCATGAACTGAAACTGACAGTACCCAGTGCCATGAGAGAGTGTCATATCACATGTCAGTAGTGTGGAAAACGATCAACTTTCAAAATTTAAAGCATGCATTTTCCAAATGAATATTCTTGTATTGAAAACTTGTAAGTTGAAGCATTTTAAGTTGAAGACTATATAAAAATCCACATTAGCCCCAGGTGATATCAATCTTGTTCTGTAGCCCTCTCATAGAGCATACACAAATCATCCCGAGTTATTTATCATTCTGAAAAAGAAATCTTCACTTCTGAGCTCTGGATATTTCATCTTCTGCTTTGCTTCAGGTGTAAATCCTTTCCTACTTTCTCTTTGTCTTCATAAAACTGCTCATATTTAAAGACCGATTTCAAGCCTTGTTTTCTCTGGGTAGGTTTCCTTGGATTCCCCCTTCACATCCTGTTCTTCCAGCTAGAATTAATTGTCTCTCTTCCTCTGTGTTCCTGTCACATTTTGTTTGTGCTTCTATGCTAGAATTGGTCGTATTAGGATTTAGTTGTTTGTATATCTTCCCTTTGTACTATGTCTATGAACTTCAGGAAGTCAGAAATTGTTGCTTTGATTTTTTTGTTTGTAGTAGACAGCCTTCCACATCATAGTTGATCAATAAGTCCATATTAGATGGTAAATACTTATAGATTGTTTAACCCAAATTGCTTAAAGAGCAGAGTGTTTGTGGTAGAAAGTTATCGAGCAACCTGAATTTCCTTAGCATCATACCTGGCAATTTGGAATGATGGCTAAGATGACTGAGTGCATAGGCTTTTGTGTTTTGACAAGAAGGATTTAATAGTGTTGCCTCTGAAAGTCCATCTTCATCAGGAAACACATACACACACACGCACCCACTCACCCGTGCTTCTGCTTCTGCTGCTGTCCATATGTCTCTGTCCATTTCCTTGTTCTGTGCATAAGAACCTGGAAGCCTTGTGGAGGTGCTCTCTGAACCCAGTATTTGCCAATATCAAAGGGTATCTCAAGATATATATTTTAAATTCTCTTGGTCAGCCATGTACTTTTGCCCGTTCTTTTCCTAATTGTTTCTTTATATTTTGGAGTAGAGCTTGTGGATGGCACTAAAATGTCATTTACCCACTTGTCCTGCTACTTTGAAAATAACAGGAAACATTATTTCTAGTGAATGTCATGACCAGGATGCTATAGAAAAATATTACCAGAGGCTGTGACAATTTGTTGCCAGAATGTCATTGTGTTTGCAATTATTTTCTAGTCTGAATAGGGCCTTTCTACTTCCTCTAAGAAAGTGTGAGTTCAGACCCCCTGTGTTTTGAAGCCCAGGGTGTAAAGGTTAGCTGCTTGCCTATAAAAACAAAAGGATGAACAGCTCTGTGCCCTGCATAGTCTTGCTTTCCTCTTTCCTAACGTGATTTTAGGAACTATTCCTCTGTACTCAATTCGCTGAATATTTAGATAAGTTTTGCCGTACTCTGACCTCTTACTGGTGTTCCTCAAAGAGACTTGTATCATCAGACTTCTTGGATTCTCCTGTGCACATTTCATGCTGCCCTTTTTGGTGCTCGTAGTGAAGGCTTTGTTTGCCATTTTCACATTCTTAAATATTTATGCTACTTTGAATGTCCACTTGGGAAGGCAAGAAACCAAGAATGATCTTTTGCATTACTTTGCATAAAATTAACATGTTGATTTTTCTACAAACCCATAGGTTACAGATTAATTTACATAAACCTGACATTCAGGAAGCTCAACCTTTACCTTGTCAAAGAAAATGAAATAAGTCAAGACAATTGAGAGCAAGTATATATTTAAAGCACCAGAAAATGAGATATGCAAAGGGTAAAACTTAATTGTTCCAATCAGAGAATCATCATCATCATCTCTCGTCCTCCTTCTTCTTCTCTCTTGAAAGACAGGTTTTTGCTAGGTAGCTGAGGCTGGTTTTGAATTTGAGATCCTCCTGCCTCAGTATCACAAATGCTGAGAGTTACAGGCATGCACTAACTCACTCACAAAATCTTAATGTATAAAGGCATCAGAATTATTTTGTCCCTAATTTAGGAATCCCACTGAGAGTATACCACAGCCGTGATGATCCAGAGGACAGTTTTATTTTCAGAACAAAATGTCCACTGAGGCAGATGCTTTAATTTTGGAAAGCTTTTGATTATAGGGAACAAATCTGCTCTTTTATACATTTCTGTTAATGGATCGTATCTCTGCCTCCTGCAATCAGTCTAATCCATTTTAATCGGAATTTGTAGTTGATGGATAAGGCTTAAAATAACTCCACAAATGTTCAGAAACTGAACAAAAAAATCGTTTGTAGAAGCATGTGTAAGTATTTGTACGTATCTGTAACCTTCACAAAAGTTTCCAGGGTACTCTGTGATCCTCCTTTCTGGTCATATCCATTAGCATGTGGCTTATAGAGTTAATACAAAGTGCTCAAAAAAAAATCTGGATTTAGATTACCGCTTTGTGGTTGTAGACTTGCTATTCTTACTCATTTCTTTAAACATGTCTTCAATGAGTCTTTGTATTGTTCCATTTTCAAGAGGATAGCATTAGCTTTACGCTCAGTTCCTGATCATGTTTGTGCTTCCAAACAGCTTATCTTCACAATTTACATTAAAATGAGGGTGATCTCTGCTTAATTATTTTAAATTATTTCTCTTATTTTAGGGGATTCTAATTACATTATTTACTCATTCCCTACCATTCCGTATATCCCTCCTATCTCTTTTTAAAATTTTTGACCTCCTTTTTCATTAGATGTTGTTAAATACATATACGCATGTATATATACATATATATCACTAAATACATAAGTAGAATTTTGATAACATTAATTGTATTGAAATATAAACACTTACTTCAGTCATATTTAATGTCCCTTTAAGTGTCCTAATTTGTGCAAATTTCTATACTTGTGGTTATTTCAGTTATTTGTATAGTAGCAAAACTTAGACTTTCTATCTAATGTTCATTTTCCTCCATTTTTATTCATGAAACCTTTTCATAGAATATAATTTTAACATATTCTTTTTATTCCCCTAGATCCTCCACATGCCCATACCCACCCAACTTCATGTGCTCTCCGTTTCTATAAAAAATACAAAAGCAATGAACAATCCCTGAACCAAAATCAATATAAATAAAAACCAATAAGACAAAAAAAAAGCCAAACCAAATAAAAAAGCACACAAAAGCTGTGATTTGTTTATTGTAGGCCAACTATTTCTGGGCATGGGGCCTGCAATGTGGTTGACATACCCATTGTCACTCCATTGGAGAAAACTGATTTTTTTTTTTTTTGTAACACAGAAGCTATCAACTGAGTAAGGGTAGGACTTTGTGTCCTCCTCCACTTCTCAGTGAAGGAACTTTATTTTGAACTTAGGCAGTTCTTATGCTTGCTGACATATCTTCAGTGAATACATATCTGTATCATCAGTCTTGGAAGTGTTGAGAAGTCTGTTTCTTGGATCATCTAATACCTTTGAATCTTACAATCCTTTGCCTCCTTTTCTACATAGATTCCCTGAGCCTCAAGGGGAGGGGTTTGATGACGGCATCCCATTTAGAAGTGGCATTTTCAATGTCTCTCACTCTCTATACATTGTCCAGTTGTGGGCTCTGTGTTAATTGCCATCTACTGCAGGAGGAAGCTTCTCTGATGAGAGCTGAGGGATGCACTGGTTTGAGTTTGCTTCCTTTTTAAATTTCCTCTAGTTTCTTTTCTGTCCTATGTCATAGAATCTTAACTGAGAATACTTGCCATTATTTTATTTTATATTTTATTTTATGACTTATCTGATTTATCTATATAGTATATCAAACTTAGAAATTAATTTAAAATCAAAGCCTGGGTTGCCTCTAACTCAAGAAAATTATTAACTTTTATTAATACTTAGAGAGTTCTTATCATTTTCTTTGTGAATATCTTGAGATTAGGAAAAAATATCTTTAAACAGACCATTCAGATGCATCTAATTCAATTTTAGGAAGTTCTGTGTTATCTTGCACTGTATGAAAGCTTTAAAATTGATCTCTTTCTCTTGTGATTGATCAGAGACTGTTCCCTTATACATAACACTTAATAAATTTTATATTTTAATTATATATTATCATATGAAGTAAACTATTTAATTTATAATGTCTAGAGAGAAATTGATTTAAAATTTTAATTACATAGTTTAGTTTGGCATTTTAATATAATAAAGTTCATAGCACATTAGTAATTTATTGGAAGAGCATACCAAGTACAGATTTCTCTGAAAGTCGATAGGTCAACATGTGGTTGTTCAGCAATGCCCTTGGATTTGGGTGTGGGAAATCAAAATCTCAGCTGCATTTCAATATGTGCAGAGAGGAAATGAAAATAAACTCTCGGATGAAAGGTTACAAAATCCGTAATTACAGTGTCTTGGAATAGGGAAATCTAATGATGACTGGAAAGAGATGAAACATTTTTGATTATGAAGAGCTGTCTTCTGATTTCAGTTTAAAATGATGATTTGAGATTAAGGGTGACATTTGCTTTTAAGAGAATCATGTCTTACATTGGTTATAGATTCTCTTACCTAGGGCAAGATCCTTAACCACATGATCTCTTGAGTTTACTTCAATTTCTAAGTTTCCACCCTTGGGCAAAAATTTCTGTATCTCTGATATGCCAAGGCTGGCATGGACTTTTTTCCTGATTTGCCTTTCATCTTGGAGTTTTCAACTTTGTTCTTAATTATGTATAGGACGCATTTCCCTCTTGGGGAAGAATGCAGATGGAAGGAAAAAGCTCTTTTGTTGAGTGGCCAGAATGACTGCCATTAAATATCTAAGTGGACATTGTCCCTTTCAGCTTTGTTACCAGAGAGGCTGTGTAGTTATTTCAATTTTGTTTTCACATCTCAAAATAGTTTTTCCAACTACTGTGTATGAATTACCTTCAGATCTCATGGTGTGATCTAAATAATTCATTTTCTATCTTAAATTTCAGTATAATATGCTTCTTTAAAATAGTCAACAACAAAATACCCAACACATGTTTATACTTCCAGCTTATTATTGAGCAAATCAAAGTGGTAATACATTTGACTAAAAATCACATTAAAGCTTTAAAGAAATGGAAATTTACTTTGGCTTGTTGTCTAACTGGACATGTAGACATAATAATGAGAATTCAAAGTGTGTTTATGTACATGCCTGTAGTAAGTCAATAGTGGATAGGTGCTTAATGTAGGTGATTAAAAGAAAATATTCAAAATATTCTCACTTGAAGCATCTGTATAGATATAGTTAATAAAATGAAATCCTAGGATCATGAAATTTCTGCTCTAAATGTCCCTCAGAGGTCATTTTGTCAAAAGTTTTAATTTCTACTTTAATCATTCTTACATTTATGTTTCAGCTAACATAGTTCCGAAAGAGTGTCACTGGACTCTTTGGGGAAGAACTAATAGTGGATACTAAATAACTATTTGTTAAATAAATAAGTATATGAATGCATTAGAGGTCTTGAGGATCCTGTCATAAGTTACATTGACTCAAAGTTATTAATATCGTTGTTAATAATTATGTAAACTGGGGTGGGAAAGTGAACATAATCTGTTTAAATATTTTGATTTTTTTTCTAGAAATTCACATACATGTTTGCCAAACTTTCCCATACTTTAATGGAGTCTTTTCCTCTTTTTTATTAATTTTTTTTCATTTGTTTTATGTATGGACTACAGTTTTCCCTTCCTTTTCTCCTCCCAGTCACTCTCCCAACTCCCATCTATTCCCCTCCCCATCCATTCCTTCTGTTTCCATTCAGAAAGGGGCAGGCCTCCCATGGACTGGAACAAAACATGACTCATCAAGTTGAGGCAGGACCAACCTCTTCCCCATGCATGAAGGTTGGGCAGGCAACCCAGCTTGGGAATTGGGTTCTCCTGAGTAAACTGAGGGTGGGAGGTAATGGAGGTATGAGAACACGAGGGATCAGATTGGGTTGGGTAGGTTGGGGTGGGACAGAGGTAGAAAATAATGAAAGAGATATCTTAATGGAGGGTATTTTGGGGTTAGGGAGGAACTCCCCGGAAGGCACAAGGATGACCCCAGCTAAGATTCCTAGCAATAGTACATAGCCATCTACTGTAATCAGATTGGTGATTATCCTAGTTGTCATCAGAGAACATTCATCCAGTAACTAATGGATTATTTTAAAAGGGGTTTGTCCTATTTGAACCAAATAAAAATATAGTTGCTCCTTGCTTTTATAATTGCTAATTGCCAAGCACTGTATGAAAACTTTTTGGCTGCTAGTACTTCTCTGTGAGGAGTTAGCCATGCTCTGGTAAGACCAATTCTATAGAAAAGAAATGATCTGTTTGCATACCCTGTTTTCGACTGAATTGTGTTTCAATACTCGGGATTTCTCTTGCCATATCCTAACCCAGTGCAGAGTCATCTACTTGTTGTTCCTCTTCTGGCAAAGCTGTACCCTTGGAGTAGAAATTCCCCTTTACGTGCAGCTCACATAGGAAGACCTCTGTTGGTTAAGCACTGGTGGGGGACTCTAAATACTTTGATTCTAGTATTATCTACACTAAAGTTAAATCACACAATGTTTATGAGCTCTAGTATCCTCAGAAAAAATAATGAGGGGTTTGGGTTTCATTTAAATTATTTTGTGTGTGTGTGAGAGAGAGAGAGGGGGGGGGAGGGAGGGAGGGAGGGAGGGAGGGAGAGAGAGAGAGAGAGAGAGAGAGAGAGAGAGAGAGAGAGAGAGAGAGAGAGAGAGACTGTCTTACACTATATTCCAGGGTAATTTGGAACTCACTGTGTAGCCCAGGATGGCTTCAAACTCTCAACAGTCTTTACCTCTTAGCTTCCTGAGTACTGTGGATATATGCATGACCTACACATTTTCCAATTAAACTCTGTAAACTAGGGTTCATTGGAGTTGCTTCAAGGCCTAGCACAGATGTCAGAAAGACAGACAGAGTAAGGATTATGCTTTCCCCACTCACTTCATACCATAATAGTTTTACTTTACTTTTTTCAGCTATAATTTTCTGAGTTTGGTTTAAAGTACATTAAGTGATAAGGAGAAAGTGCATCATTGATGTAAATTAATCATTAGGGTAATTGAAATGATTTTAACTGCTGTTTCATGGTCAAGGATTTTGGCTTTTGGTGTTGCTGATTAGACTGAATTGATCATGCAACAGTGTGATCAATGGCTGTTAAGAGTTTATCTTTTGGCCACCTGACTGAATTTGCTCAGGTTAACCCTGTAGAATTAAAGATGTGGGAATTATGAGCACTTAGTAAAAAGACAGATTATGTATTAGTTGCTTTTCTATCACATTGCTAAGACATGACCAAGGCGATTTATAGAAGGAAGGTATTGCTTTGGCTTATGTTTCTAGAGGGATAAGAGTCTGTCATGGAAAGGAGACATGGCAACATGCGCAGACATGGTTGCAGTAGTGGGAAGTCAAAAGCTTACAGTTTTTTTTTAATTTATTTATTTATTAAGGATTTCTGCCTCCTCCCCGCAACCGCCTCCCATTTCCCTCCCCCTCCCCCGATCAAGTCACCCTCCCTCATCTGCTCGAAGAGCAATCAGGGTTCCCTGACCTGTGGGAAGCCCAAGGACCGCCCACCTCTATCCAGGTCTCCTAAGGTGAGCATCCAAACTGCCTAGGCTCCCCCAAAGCCAGTACGTGCAGTAGGATCAAAAACCCACTGCGATTGTTCTTGAGTTCTCAGTATTCCTCATTGTCCTCTATGTTCAGTTTAAACCACAAACATGAAGCATAGAGAGTGAGCTAGTAATGACATGAGTTTGTAACCTCTCAAATCCTTCCCCCAGTGACATACCTCTTTCACGATGGTTTCCTGGAACACAAACACCAACTGGGGTCCAAGTATTCAAATGCCTGCGCCTATGGGGGGCATTCTTATTCAAACCAACACTGACTACTTTTCCTTCTTGCAGAGAGTGAAATGGGGGACAAATGGTTCTGATAGGACACATGGAGTTCTTTGAATACACCCTTCCTTCTTCCCTCCTTAGGCCTGGGACTAGACTTTCTGTACATTGTTTGCCTGTATACTGAAAATTAAATTGATTTATTCAACAGTGTCATTCCTAGACTGAACATTTTATCATTCTATTGTTAAAAAAACTTTTCAAACCCAATTGATCCTTCAATGTAGGATACATGAGTAGTGTTCCTAATAGGAAGACAGGGAAACTCATAGTATGCAAAGATGGGTCAAGGAAAGGGAGAAATATGTTGTTGGCCTTAAATGAAGGTTTTATTTTCAGGCTACTCATTGATCTGTGATCCAACGTGTCATGGGTTATCATTGGAAATACCAGCTTCTTATTGAGACTTTTTGTTATTACTGTTTAGTGTTGACTGTGTATAGTGTTCAGGGAGTAGGGTCATGTGACTCACCAGTCTCATTCTAGATTCATAGATGAAGAGCCAGAAGACCAAGGAGGAACTAGTGAATTTCCCTGAAGTTACAGGATTAATTGGTAATAGAAGTCAAGGGTAGAGGTAGCAGTGAAGGAGATTTAACAACCCCTCTTTTATATTTCATCACTGCTTCTAAAATCGATGACAAAGGCCAATAAAGTCCTTTGCTAAACCAGTAGAAAGCCTTGATTGGAAAATGTCAATGGTGGCTCCTGCCCTAACCTAACATTTAGGGTCATTAGTATAGCTCAATCTGGCTTGACCATATGGGAGCAATTTTACAAATGATTTCAACTTGTTGTTGAAAAGTAGTTTTAGGAGATGTTTGAAGAACAGTTGTTATACCAGTATTAATATACAATACATAAAAAGTTGAAAGTGTCAACATGGTAAACTCCCCCAAATTATTCTTCTTAGTAAAATGCATCTTGTCCTGCCAGTAGGGATGATTTATATTTAGAATTAACATGGTGTTGCTCCTTCCACACTTCAGTTTGCTTAAGAAGCTGGGGCAACACTGAAGTTAGAAACCAGTATAGCTTATAACTTCCGGTTTCCACTCAAGGATTAGCATGATTTTGCCTAAAACATTTAAAACACTCTTAAAGTGAAGGGAGTGGGGACAATGAAAGGATGAATAATGACTGGTTCAAAGTCAACTTTCTAGGTTTATTTATTCAATAAATATGGATTAAGCAATTTTTGCCAGATCCCAGCAAGAGGTAAAAGGATGTTCCTTTGTGATTCTTATAATTAACAGAAATGAGTAACCTTGAAAGTCCACTTAGGTTTTTACCTGCATTCCTTCTCTTTCAAGAACACTACCATGATTAATTAAGAACTAGGAAATTGTTTGTATTCCACTATAGTTTAATCATGGATTTTGATTATTTTCTTACCGTATAAGTTTTACCCATTAGTATCTAAATAACATATATGCACTGTGCTTACCTGTTTAATCCATTTAATTTACTGTATTAGTTACTCTTTTCACTGCTATGACAAATATACCCAAGAAAAGCCCCTTAAAGAAGGTGTATTTTAGCTTAGAGTTTGAAGTTATATTCCATCATGGAAGCAAGAGAAGAAGACAGCTGGTCACGTTGTGTCTGTAGTTAGGAGAACAGAAAGATGAATGCTGGGGTTCAGATCATTTTATCCCTTTTTTTAAATCTAAGATATAAGCTGATGAAATACTCTTACCCATTTTTAGATTAAGCCTCTTTGCAATGACTCTGGAACCCAGTGGCTGAATAAGACCCATGACTCCATGAATGTAGATGGAAGTTTCTGCTCTATCCAGTCGCACAGCTATTCAGTCCCAAATAAACATGCACAGGCTTATATTAATTATAAACTGTTTGGCCTATTAGCTTAGGCATATTATTAAATAGCTCTTACAACTTAAATTAACTCATAGTTCTAGTCTTTGTTTAGCCATTTGGCTTGAGTGACAAATCTTTACAATGTACAAGAGCATTATCCCACAGCATTTCCTCTTTTTTCTTTTCAAAACAAGAACTCTAAATTTAATCTCCTTTGTTTAGCTTTTTTCCTGACCATTATCCATGACAACTTGTAACCAACACTCTAAACAAAGACAAACATACATAATCTAATTTTTAGAGTGTGGGCATAGTTTTCTAGGCTACTTCCTACTAATTGGGGGTGCTGATAATCTTATAGGAACCCAAAGAAAATTTAGGATTATGGTTGAGTCTGGGATGGAGTATTCTGTGAGTCTTGACTATCGCAGTCAGCAACATTGAAACTGTTCTGGATGCAGAATTCAAAAGAATCTGCAACAGGAGTGCTTTGAAATATTATATCATCTGGGCAATTTATCCCTATCAGATTTTTTAGGGGGTCTTCTTTGATTATACCTTATTTTTCTTAACCAAGAATGAATTGATAGCCTCTCATTTCCTACAGAAACAAAAGCAACATTACTTTCCAAAGTAACATATCTTTTGACTTAAATTTTGAAGACAAAGCATTTTCGAAATATATAGGTTGGATTAATTCATCAGCACTTATAATCAAATGTCTTTTGGCAGCTGTTGCTTCTTCTTCAGCCATCAAACAATTCAACGACAACACAATAACATACAGTATCAAGATTCTCTATGTTCCATCTTTATGTGGCTTATTTTATTTTTCTTACTCTATTTATTTTTAAGGACTTTTTCTATCCTATTTCTGTTCTCTTCCAAGCAGACATATATTTTTAAACACAATGTGAACAGTTGAGTTTTTTTAATCTGAATCTGTCTTTACTTCATATCTCTATTTTTTCTGATCACACAAGTCTTTAATCTGCTAAGATGCCTGGCTAGGATTAAAGTGGCAGCTTTGACATCTGGTTCTACCCATTCCTTGGCTTCCTGAGATTTTAATTTCATGACAAAAGTATTGGTGAGAGCCACATTTTTTTGCCACAACTCTGTGGAGTTTCTAGGTTCATGTTACCACCAAGAAACATGTTGCTGGGTACTAGTAAATACCATTTAAGTGTTTAGTGCCAGAGCCTCTTAAAAGAGCTGCCATTCCATTTTTGCTGCTAACACTAAGTCTGGAAACCTTTCGTAAAGGAGTCACATCTCTGCTTGCTGTCAGCAAACAGAGCCTACTGGAGTAAATATGGTTACCAAGAAGCTGTGCTTGACTCTGATTAATAAAAACTGATGCACAGTTAATAAAAACTCAGACAAAGATATTGGGGTTCAGCCTGAAGACTAGAAAAGCAAAGCAGCAGCTATTGGCTCATACCTTGACTGCAGTCTGAAAATGGTGATCCTTCCTCTAGGAAACCTCAGAATGAGACTGAAAGAGAACTGTCTCGTTGCATTTTATAATTCTCTCTAGTTCTGGGATTAAGGGCATGTACCACTGATGTGGGATTTCCTTCTGTATATGTGTTGCTTTTATTGATTGATGAATAAAGCTGGTTTGGGCCTATAGCGGGGCAGAATATAGCCAGGCTGGAAGAGGTATATATAGAGAGTAGGTGGAGTCAGGGAGACAACATGTAGTTGCCAAAGGAGAAGGACCCAGACTCTTAACCGGAAAACCACAGCCTTGTGGTGATATACAGATTAATAGCAATGGATTGATTTAAGATGTAAGAGCTAACTAGAAATATGCCTGAGTTATTGACCAAGCAGTGTTATAATTAATAAAGTTTCTGTGTGATTATTTGGGTCTGGGCAGCCAGGAACAAAAGAGCGTAAGAGCAGTTTCCATTTACAAAATGGTGCCCACTGTTGTTCTTAATTTCTGGCTGGCTGCAGGTTAGAGGGTAAAGACCTTATGCGAGGAAAAGACACAGACACGCGGCGGTCCCACTTGGGTGCACTTTAATGGGGGAGGGGTAACAGGCAGGTAAGGGCGTGCCAACACAGTAGGAAAGGCGGGGGAAGAGAGGAGAAGAAGAGGAGAGAGAGAGAGAGAGAGCAGGGTCGTAGGACCCTCACTTTTTAACGAGGAATACAAAGGCTTCTGGGAGTATGTCCGTATCCAGGAGGGCGCTGGGAACTGTAGTTCTGCAAAAGAACAACATTTCACCCCTTTGGTTTGATTAAAAAAAAATTGGGGAACCTTGAAGGGTAGGGAATGGGGGTGTAGTCCGGTCTCTCATGGCTGCTTCCTGCTGGCTTTGGGCGTTGAGGGGTCCAGGGAATGTCCGATTATTTTGGCGATGTCCCACTGGCCGCTGGTGTCTGAGGTCGCTGGTGTCTGGTGACTGGCTGATTGTACCGCTGGCATTTGAAGTCCTGGCTGTCGTCTGAGGTGGTTGATTGAAGAAATCTGTCTGGCTTTTCCTGAGTAGCTGGGTCATCATTAAGATGCTGGAAGGCAAAAGTTGCATTAGTAAAAGGAAGAAAATTTAAAAAGGGGGGATCTGAGGTGAGGGGGGGATAGGAGATCTGGGGGGGATCTGGGCTGAGGGAGGATAGGAGATCTGGGGGGGGAATCTTAGGATGTCTGGGGTTAAGAATGATAAAAAAAATACTTATTCCGTTAATGGTCCGCTTGTGTTTGGTTTGTTTAGGTGGGTTGGGCTGGCATCCTGGAGCTTAAAGAAAGTGTCTTAAAAGAAATAGATTCTAACCATACATTCCTTAACATTTTAGGGGCCACTGCTGCAGTCAGCAGCTGGCCTGTTATGTTAAAGAGCTTTGTAGAGGAGAATCTGCTTACCACTTGACTCCGTATTTGATGATGGTACCTGTAACGACAGCTAGATGGTTATTTATGAATTTAAAGAAGGGAGGGTGTGTTAACACAGTGACGGATGGGGACCACTGTTTTTCTTAGATTGTAGTAGAGCTTTGGAACTTAAGAGAACAAGCTCCCGTCTGATCAGAGTCTGCTGTTGCAGCAGTGGAGCGCGTGAGGGGAGGGGTGAAATTAGGCACAAGGCGGCGGGTGGGGTTAGGGCCTGAGGGGGTTTTGGAAGACCGAGGCGGAGGGGTGGGGTGGGGAGGTGAATCGGAGGATTCCGAAGTTGATTCGGACAGCCTGCGCCTCCTGTGACGGGAAGAAATTGTTAGCTGCCTTCGTAGTCGTGTCCGGCTGCGAGAGAAGTTGGGTGAAGCTGGATCAGAAAGGCTGGGATATATGAGACGGGGGAATGAGATTTTTCGGGAGATTTAGAGGAACGGGAAGGCGACCCAGAAGGATATTTATGCGGAACTCCTGGAGACCTAGGAATGAAACATTTAGAGGCATGGGGGGAAGGTGTAGGTGAATCCTTTTTGTACCTAAAAGAAACCTTTGAAGAGGGGGCAATAGGGGAGGTAGCCCCCGATTGGGCAGGGCGGGAAGGAGTGGTCCCACGAGGTCGGGAGGGGGGTGGGGGGTCGTCAGCGGGGGTCCATGGTCGGAGCGGAGGGTTGCTAGCCCATGGCGGGAGCTGATGGTTCCTGGAGGGAGGGCAGGGCCAAAAACATGTGAGCAGGTGAACAGTGCGACGAGGTAGATGGGTAGAACCTTGTAAATTGTACTTAGGCCAAGTTTTGGAACAAAGCCGTGTTAACTTAGATAGTTTTATGGAGGGGATGAGGGTGTGAGGCTCAAGAGCTTCCAGAAGCTGCTCGAGCGGGGAAGATGGGGGAATCAGCTTAGAATGCTTAGAGCCTATAGCTGAAGTGCAGCCTGCCCGCAAAAAGGTACCGGGGTACCGCGAACAATGGCAGGCCAAGAACACAGGTGTCCGAGTGTTCCTGGGGCGTGCTAAAACTTAATTGGCCCGAGCCCAGCTACCGGACGGGGAGAAAAGCCCCGGCTGGGAGGAGACAATTAAGCTTATCGGGGCCAACCGTACAGCCCAAAAAAAAAGGCACCTCGGCGGAGCGGGGCTGGAAAGAGGATAGGAAAGGTTAGAAAAAAGAGAAAGAGGCCGAGAGCACCGAACTCCCGGGGGCGCGGACTGAGGCAGGTCTCAGCCAAGGGCAAAAAGCAGGGGGGGGAGGGGGGGAGGGGGAGGGAGGTTGGCAACCCAGTCCAGGACACACCAAAGAAAGCTGGCCGGACAGTCTCTTAGCGCCCCGGGGGGAAGGAAGCCAACTTAGGTTAACTCAAGGATTAGGATGAGGTGAATGGCCATGGTAAACAGGTAGAGATGAGTGCAGGCGGTCGGTTTCGGACCTTGTGCCGGTGAAACCCAGAGGCAAAACCCTCAGGCTCCAGGACGGAGAGGTCACCGAGTCAACGGCCGCACCACTGTTGTTCTTAATTTCTGGCTGGCTGCAGGTTAGATGGTAAAGACGTTACGCGAGGAAAAGACACAGACACGCGGTGGTCCCACGTGGGTGCACTTTAATGGGGGAGGGGTAACAGGCAGGTAAGTGCGTGCCAACACAGTAGGAAAGGCAGGGGAAGAGAGGAGAAGAAGAGGAGAGAGAGAGAGAGAGAGAGAGAGAGAGAGAGAGAGAGAGAGAGAGAGGGAGGGGTCGTAGGACCCTCGGTTTTTAACGAGGAATACAAAGGCTTCTGGGAGTATGTCCGTATCCAGGAGGACGCTGGGAACTGTAGTTCCGCAAAAGAACAACACCCACCATTTGGGGTATGGAACCATGTGAGACCTAGCAAAGCTTAAGAATAAAAGGAGTGCTTCTAGGCCCACAAAAATGGGAGCCCAAGTGCAGCATCTTGGCAACTGCATATTTTCTGATAGACTCTGTGTTGCTGGTGGTGAGCATAGGCAAGCCTCCTTTAAGAGGCTTCCTGACTCAGACTTAGCAATATGAACTACATGAATTCTTTAAGAAGTAGCTTCCTGGTTAGTGCTGGCAGCACGAACTCTGGTTCTTTCAGGAGGTCCCACACTTAAATGGGTCTTATGAGCAGCATGCTACTAGTTTGTTAATAGCAAGATAGACCTGCTGCATACCTTGAGCTGTGGCAGTGAGCACAGCTAGCAGAGGTAGTGAACACACCTCCACCATGTTGGATGTGGTAAAGCAAACAGGCAGGGCCTTGGAGTCGGTCCTAGCCATGCTTCCTTAGCATTTAGGAAAAAAAAAAGCTCTCCTGGTCGAAAAATGGTTACAGATACACAATAAAGACAGATTCAGATGAAAAAACTCTAAATGGGTCACAGTGTGTACATTTGCTTATGAGAAAGAAGAAAGAGCACAGAAAGTCATAGATTAAAGGAGTAATGATAATTAAATATTAAAATGTAATAGAGTAAAATATAAACCATATAAAGATAGAAAATACACAGAGAGTCTGGATTATCTGGGTTATGTATATTATTATGTTTTCTTTAATTTTTTTTACTATGAATGAACTAAGTGCAGAGAGAAATTTCATTGTACAGACTGGTAAGCTAGACCACCATATATATATTTTAAAGGTATCTTGACTTCAAAATTTGAGTCTAAAGATATGTTACTTTGGAAAAGAGGTTCTGCTTTTGTTTCTACAGTGGATAAGAACCTGTGGATTCCTTCCAGGATTATGTGGTTTGATGGAACAAAATCCCCCCAAAAGATCTCCATGAACCTTAAAAATAATTTGCCCAATGAACAGCAGGAATCAGGTTGGAGAAAACAACACCCAAATTCCCAAAATAATTGTTTATGAATGTTTACATTTAAAGAGATTTATAGAAATAAATACTATTCATTGGTATGGATCTTGGTATATTGATACAAATTTTAGGTCAGTTTTGTTATATGTTTATTTCTACTCTTGGTTAAGGTATTAAAAATGGAATATATAATTAAAATGACAGATTAATAGATAGTCATTTATAATAGTCAAACTTATGGTCATATTAATTAGGTTTTCTAGATATATAGAGATATATTTCAGTTATCTAGATAATCTTTAATGCTTCAAAGACTTGCAGAATATGGCATTTAAAAGGGTTTAAGAACTTAGATTTTTTTCAACAATGAGACATACCTGCTTCTGGCAGCACCAATTACTTTATGAGAATGATGGGTATCAAAAGGGCTCCTCATGGAGTTTATTAACCATTTGGGCAAGAAACTGCTATTTCCTGGACTGCTTGACAGTATGCTATATAAACTGGAAATGCAGGACCCAAAGAAAAATAACTGCTTAACTTGTCAAAAGGTGAGAGAGCCCTTCAGGGTTCCTGCTTCATGAAAGGGTCTGTCAAACATTCTTCAGGGCACAGAAGAAAGTTCCTGACAAAGTGCCAATATATACAAAACAGTCTTTCATAATTTCTGATTCATGGAAAAGTCTGCCAGATACTCTGGGCCTGCGGGTGGAAGATGGATGCCCCAATGTTACAGAAGAACTTTGGGTGTCTGTCCAGGCAGCAAGATGTCTCTGTCAAGTCTAGAGTTTTGAAAGTTGCTAACCATATCCTTCCTATTCATTTAGGTAATATTATATTTTCCTGGGGTCTTTGATGGAGTTGAAGGATAGTTATAATTATAGCTTTCCTTAGTTATGATAAAAGGTAAATTAGTTATAAATATTGTAGCTGTAATTCTTGCTTGATAACTGTTTTGTATATATAATTTTACTATGTTAAAGTCAAAACCTTTCTTTTTAATTAGACAGAAAAGGGGAGATGATATAGGATGTCCTTCTCTATATGTGTTGCTTTTATTGGTTGATGAATAAAGCTGCTTTGGCCTATGGCAGGGCAGAATATATCCAGGCTGAAAGAGATATATAAAGAGAGTAGGCAGAGTCAGAGAGACACTATGTAGCTGCTGAAGGAAAAGGACCCAGCCTCTTACCAGTAAGCCACAGCCTTGTGGTGATATACAGATTAATAGAAATGAGTTAATTTAAGATATAAGAGCTAACTAAAAATATTCCCGAGTTATTGACCAAGCACTGTTGTAATTAATATAGTTTCTGTGTGATTATTTGGGTTTAGGTGGCAAAGAATGAAAGAACAGTCTCTGTTTACATACCACTACTGCCTGGCTTCTGTGGCAGGGTAGTGTAGCTACTAGAATTAAAGGTGTATGTCATTGTGGCTACTGGGATTAATAGTGTGTATCATTGCTGCCTGTTCTGTAAGGCTGGCCACTGTGGCTATTTTACTTTTCTGATATTCAGCAAGCTTTATTTATTAAAATACAAATAAAATGCCACTACATGACTCTCTTCTTGTCTGGCTAGAATCTTTTTTTTTTAAATCTTCCTCAGGTTTTATGTGGAAATTCTTGGCCCATGTTGGGCACAATTTGTAAACAGAAAGAAGTTTCTGTCCCACAGCCATTCAATTCTATTTTTTTTTTTTTGGTTTTTTCGAGACAGGGTTTCTTTGTGGCTTTGGAGCCTGTCCTGGAACTAGCTCTTGTAGACCAGGCTGGTCTCGAACTCACAGAGATCCGCCTGCCTCTGCCTCCTGAGTGCAGGGATTAAAGGCATGCACCACCACTGCCCGGCTAGCCATTCAATTCTAAAGAAACACACAGAGACTTATATTAATAAACTGTTTGACCTATGATTTCAGGCTTACTATTAACTAGCTCTTACAACTTTAATTGACCCATAATTCTTGTTTATGTTTAACCATGTAGCTTGGAACCTTTTCTCAGTAAGGCATTCTCATCTTGCTTCCTCTGTTTCTGGCTTATGACTCACTCTCTGCCTTTCCTATTCCCAGAATTCTCCTACTCCTAATGCCTGGCCATTGGCCAATCAGCATTTTATTAAATTAATACAAGTGACAAATCTTTACAGTGTACAAGAGCATTATCCCACAGCACATGACCCCATTGATCTTGCATATTTCATTTCTACAAAACTAATACCACATGGATGACACTGACAAGTCCTGAATCCAGAGTTCCAGGGATTTTATATCCCAAAGTTTCAAACTGTCCAAGGGAAATCAGGAAAGGAACTTGAGACAAATGCTCAGTTTCCTTTCTCATTTTTATTCAGTCCCATGCCCCTACAACCAGTGTTGTCACTTGCAGATAACGAGAGACCTCCAACCTCCATTAACCTAATTTAGAAATCCCTCACAGATGTGCACAGAGATTTATCAGCAGTCATTCTGGATCTTGTGAATCTAATAATTAATATTAACCATGAAAATTATTAATGAAGATATAATAGGAAGAGACCTTACCCTTATACTGTACCCACTTGATTATAATACCATATGTACAATAACTGTCTCTGAAATCTTAAGCACATTATTAGGTTTTCAGTGATGTATTTATACAATACAGTATGATCAGTAAGAATCACGATCAAATTTGAGAAAATATGTAGAAAGGAAATCTAAACATGTCGTACTAAGATATTTGATGCTCCAAAGATGGCAGCTGTCTTGTTGGTGTTGTTACAGTCTTTAATTCAGAATTATTTAATTACTAAATGCATAATGAATATGATAGATATCCCAAGGTAGGTTCTACTTTTGTGGCCAGAGGAAACATTTTGTGAATTCATGTTTAAAATGTAATATCAGGCAGTAGAGGGCTGTTTTTATTTTTTTTTCCTTTTCCTTTCTTTTCTATAACCCATGGTCACCTGCAGTTTTCTTTAATGTTTAGGATGTTATAAAATATTTATGTCTTTTTATGAAAGGTTATTTACACAGAGGAACCAAGTTTAACTGAGTCTACTACAAATAAAGGCCTTATTTTTTACCATTGGTGAATGAGAGAACATTAAAACATAATTGGAAAGCTTATTAATTTTGGGGGGTGTTAGGATATATTTCAAAATGTTATAAGAGAAGTTATTTTAACCAAGTGATTTCTCAAGAACAGCGTTCCATTTAAGATTTGTCATTTTTGAAAGAACTGGAAGTTTAGTTCAACATTATAGAATTCGTTTGCTGACCTTTATTTCCAATGATTCTTGTCCTGGCGCCTCCTGGGAGAGGCAGAAAATCACTAAATAGGTAGAGCCTATCAAGATAAGTTTCTGTTTTGCTCCCAGAAGAAGTTTGCACTGTGTGTTAGATATAGATTAGTGTTTGAAGCTCCTTGCAACCCTTTACTTCTGATGATTTCTCGGTTTATTCTAGAAACAAGGCCCTATCAGCAATAACAAAACATAATATTTGGGTTTCTGATCAGACAAGTCAGAACTGATCATTTGGTCTGTATTTTCCCAGCATAAAAACCAAATTCTCAGTTGCAGATGCAGCTCACTGGCACAGGGTATGTATAGCATGCACAAGGGCCTTGGGTCTCTATCTAGAACTGTTTTAAAAAGTCAAAGTTCAGAAGGACTTATTAAAATAATTTATTGTAGTGATATTTTATTTGCATTTTAATAAATGAAACTTGCCTGAAGATCAGAGGTAAAACGGCCACCCTGGTCAGCTTTACAGACCAGGCAGTGGTGGCACACACCTTTAATCCCAGGAGCCACACTAGTTTGACAGAAACTGGGCGGTAGCAGTATACACCTTTAATACCAGCTCTAGAGAGGAATATAAAATGGGAAGTGACTGCTCTCACACACAGTCTCATTCTGAGATTCTCAGAGGCAAGATAACCATTTTGGATAGAGGTAGAGGTAAGAGCCAATGGCTGGCTATATTGCTTTTCTGACCTTCAAGTTGAACTCCAATATCTGTCTCTGGGTTGTTGGGTTTTTTTTTTAATTGTGCTACAATTGATGGCTTCTCAAATCTGTAACTCAGAAAGGTACAACATTCACAAGTTCCCCCATCAAGGTTATGAATGCAATAAAGAGTCCTGGGCAAAGGGAAATGGTGGAACCTACTGCAAGTTGTAGAGGGATCTCTAGTTGTTCAGGACTGTGATGGTGGAAGTTTTTTTTTTTTTTGATGCAGCTTCGTTTTAGTCAGCTATGGCTTTTTTCTGTTAGTAGTCCTTACCCTTGTATCTATAGGTAATCAGAAACTCATCAGTTCACCAACCAGATTTAGCTAGAATTGTTGGTCAGTCATCAGCATCCTTTCAGGGGTGAATAGATATTTGTTAATATCTCTTCAGGAAAAGCCACACAACAAAAAACTAATAATATCCAAATAACTAATCTCAACGCATCATATATTTATAAATACATCTGTACCATAGAGAATTGGAGCTATGACCTTAAAATACTCAAACACAAATAACCATCTTATCTAACACTTAAAACTGGCTACCTTGCATTTCTTTCTGTCTTCTTACAACTGCAATCTATGCAGCCAGAGTGATCTTCAAAACAAAGCTGAACCACACTACTGCTGAAAATTCTTTAAAGCATTTAGTCATGCTCAAGGGAAATGTTGGGTATGAACTTAATCCTTCCCATCTTTCTGTTGCAGTCTGATATCAACCCTTGCTGATTCTTCCTTTTAGGGCAGATTCCTTGTTTCTACAATGTTCCATCACCTGTCTTCCCACTCCTACTCACCTGTCATGTCTGTGCTTAAATGCCATTTTCTTAGAGAGGTTGTGATTACCTACATGCACAATTAGGATCACACAAGTTTTCTGGGTTTAATGAAGTAAGGGGGCGTTTTTCTTTAAATAGTGAGGCTCCTTAGAGCCTTTGACAAGTTTGTTTGTACTATAAAATGAAAGAGGGACATAAATTCTCAGTTTTCTTCCAGTTACTTATCATGTTTGCTTAGTGTCTTTCTTTCCCATGAGACCTTCCAACACTTTTGGATTTTCTGAGGGCATGGCACAAATTGTTTATCTAGTGATGCTCTACCCCCATTTCCTTAATGCATTGCCTGACACTTTATAGGAGGGCAGCAACAATTTTCAGAATGAATGATATGAATGTAAATCTTTCTAATTATGTCCTGAAATTTTTGTAGTAGGGTTGTATAGAATGATTTAGTTTTAAACTAATTTCTTTTTCCTTAAAAGTTTCACCACTTTTAATTAATCCAAATGAACTTCAGAGGGAAATCTAAAATTAGATTCACCACAAATTGTTAACAGTGACAGATTACTGAGGGCAACAATTGGAATTTTATAATGGTAATCTTGAAAAATACAATGTAGTATTTTATTTACTATCTTTAATACTTTCCTTTTTTCCCTAGCTAGCCTTGAACTCTGTGTAAACCAGGTTGTCCTCAAATTTACAGAGACCCACTTTACTTTGCTTCTTGAGTTTTGAGATTAAGGCAATTGTCACCAGCTTGACAGTATTTTAGCATTTTATTTAACCTCCTTAATATTAAAAATTAATAGAAATATTTATTTTATTTTTTTATTGAGAAAAGGAAAAAAAACAAGTTTCCACCTCCTCCCAGCCTCCCATTTCCCTCCCCCTCCTCCCACCCTTCTCCCCCTCCTCCCACCGTTCTCCCCCTCCTCCCACCCTTCTCCACCTCCCCCCACTCCTCTCCCCCTCCCTCTCCAGTCCAAAGAGCAGTCAGGGTTCCCTGCCCTGTGGTAAGTCCTAGGTCCTCCCCCCTCCGTCCATATCTAGGAAGGTGAACATCCAAACTGGCTAGGCTCCCACAAAGCCAGCACATTATGTAGGATCAAAACCCCGTGCCATTGTCCTTGGCTTCTCATCAGCCCTCATTGTTCACCATGTTCAGAGAGTCCAGTTTTATCCCATGCTTTTTCAGTATCCTTAGGTTTTTTTTGAATTTGATAAATCCTAATGCAGGATCAGAAAGGATGGTTCTGTGGGTCAGAAGGCTTGCTCTTCTTCCAGAGGAACAAAGTTTAGCACCCACATGGTGGCTCACAACCACCTGTAACTCCAGTTTTAGGGGATCTAACATCATCTTCTGACCTCTTAAATACTAGGTATACAAGTACAAATATATGTAGGCAAATACCCATACACATATTTTACAAATCTAGTGCAGAGAAAAATGAGGAAGAAACATCTACTTCAACAATTTGCATCCATGTCCATGAGAAACCATTTGGAGGTGTGGAAATCTAGTCCCAATGTGATTGACATAGGACTTGACCCTCAGACTATACACAGGGATCCAGAAAAAAAGCACTCTTCCCAATGCTGACCCTGCAAATCACAAATCCAGATCTTGAGTATGTGGTATATATGTGTTGCAAGGTTTAATGTAAGTCAATAGGGTTGGTGCGTCCTTTTTAATAATCAGATCCACGTTTTGTCATATGGAACCCATTTTCATTTCTACCAGGCATGATTACAAATTCAGTTGTGATCTTTAGAATAAAATATCACACTAGATTTGTGGTAATCACATAATGGCTTGTGGTATGTTGACTAAACTTTGAAACCAAATGTCATATTTTGTTGCTTTTGGGGGGAGTCAGTAGGAGGCTACTGCATATGGTAGTCCACAAAGCCACTCCCTGGTAGGGCACAGCGTCCACTGTCAGTTTTTTGATAAGATAAACTCCTAGGTTAGTGCACCAAAAGAAACCATTGGGTGGGCTAAAGGAACTCAAGGAGAGATTATTTGTGTTGGTTACTTATCATCTTCATCCGAGTGCCACAGTATTGCCAGTGCCACTTGTGTTGGGTTTCTGTGCTGTGAGTCTATTGGAAAGCTGACTTTACCAAGATATGCTAAAGACTCGTTAATAGATTACTAGCCCGAACAAGAGGAAGATTCAGTCTAATGAGAAGAGTGAGTGCCTCATTAATGGCTTGGAAATTAAACAGCCTCCCTCTAACTAATCAATGCTAACTGACTGACCTTTGTCTAGGCTGCAGCTCATTTGTAGAATACACACAGATGGTAATGTGCTCAAAGGTGTTTAAAAAATTTGTGGCAAGAATGGCATGAGTAAGAAACACCTATCCCAAATGTCCATGACTTGCCTTTTTTCTCCTGTGCTATCTGTGTGGACTGGGACTGTCGAGTTATAAGAATGGATTTGCCTGATAACATCTACAGTTTTCAAATTTGTCCATAGATAACAGATTATGATCAACAGTCACAATAATTTGCTTTCATGAAAAAAGTCTATAGGAATAATTGACTTGTAATAATGGTTTGTTTTGTTCAGTAACTCATTTATTCAAAGATAATTGCCTCGAGGGGAAAATGGATTCCAAACCTAATGTAATAAATGCTTATTTAGAGTTATATTTGACTATTTTTTCTTCCTTATCAAATGCTTTCTTAAATGTCACAAGTTAATAAATGATCCCAGTATCTCCAAGGGCCTTACAAGGGAGATTCATGCTGAAATGTTCCATAAATATGTTTGAGTTTCTCTGATAACAAGCCAGTGGTGATATTAGAGATGACATATCTCTTCTACAAATAGCGCAGTGTATACAACTACCAACTGAGTAGTTATATTCTTTGTTTTAATTCCTTGGTATTCTCAAAAATGTACATGATGTATTTAAATCAGATTCACCCCCACAACCATACTACAACTCCTACTAGATGCCCCATGCCTTCCCAACTTCATGTCTTTCTTTTTTTTTTTGACTAAATTAGTGCTGCTATGAAGGGCCATCCATTGTGGCGTGGGAAGCTGACAGGATACCCTTTCCCTTCCCTAGTAGCCAGAATCTGCCAAAAGATCCTTGAGACAATGGGGATGTTCTATTGGGAACTCACCAAGGCCAGCTAGCCTGGGTCTGAAAAAGCCTGGGATAAAACCGGACTCGCTGAACATAGCGGATAATGAGGACTACTGAGAACTCAAGAACAATGGCAATGGGTTTCTGATCCTACTGCATGTACTGGCTTTGTGGGAGCCTAGGCAGTTTGGATGCTCACCTTACTAGACCTGGATGGAGGTGGGGGTTCCTTGGACTTCCCACAGGGCAGGGAACCCTGATTGCTATTTGGGTTGACGAGGGAGGGGGACTTAATTGGGGGAGAGGGAGGGGGAGGGAATTGGGTGGCGAGGAAGAGACAGAAATCTTTAATAAATAAATAAATTTATAAAATAAAAAGATCCTTAGCTAGGTATGGTGACTCACAATCTCCTCCTCTATCCATGCTTCAATGTTGACTGGCTTGATCTTGTACAGTTAGCCACAGGAGCTTTGAACTTGCAGGTTCAACTGTCTAGAAAACACTTTTCACTGCAGTCCTCCCCAACAAAAATACCTAGACATTTGGCTCTTACAGTCGTTCTGAAACCTTTTCTTCTTTGTTGTTTTCTGACAACTAGCTCTGTTCTCATTCTCCTATTTCCAAACTACCCCCAAAGCCACAAATGACATGAGTAATTTTTAAATCTTATATACTCTTTTCTTCCATTTAGCAAATATGTCTTCCCTAACAGGCCATTTCAAGACTTTTAAGAATTTTAGTATATCAGCTATTAACCTCATCCACCTTTAAAATGTCTTCTTTGAAAACACAACAGCGTGGGAGTAGGAGGAACTCTGTTTCTAAATAGGAAGGCAGTCAGCAGCATAGAACAAGAGAGTAATGGGGTGAGCACGGTCAGGGTATAATATCTACATGAATGAAAATGTCATAATGAAACTCATTTTAAAAATAATTAATAGATGCTCATAATATTCTTTTTTCTCTTTCTTCCTCTGTAAATCTCTGATTCTGGTCTGGGTGTAGCATTCCATGCCTATAATGCCAGCGCTTAGGAGGTACATACATCCTGAGTTGGAGACCAGGCTAGGCTATATAGTAAGACCGTAGGCTACATAGCAAATGCCAACTCTGAAATCTTCAGTGAAAATAGCTACATATAGAATTGATTTGTATGACTTCTTTTGTTTTCATATAGATGAAATTCCCCAATACAAAGAGGTTTACTTCTTGCTTGTTAAATTATATTTGCTCATATTTGCCATGATAACCTTTTTTTGAGTAAAGCTTACATGAAGATATCTTCATAACATCCTTCGCCTGAGTTTAGCTTAAGAGAGAGGTGCTGTGACAATGGAATGGCCCCAGGTCATTTGTATTGGTCGAGGTCAAAGATAGAGAATTGAAATATTTAGGAAGCAAAGTGCAAGAGGGAAACGATCTCTTTTGCTTATTACCCCAACTAAAATTGGTAGGTCTTGGTTGAGACCTGAGGCAATTGTTAACTTTTCATTGCTATAAGCCTGGGAACTGAAAATTTGACAGTGTTGTCTAATAGACACTGTATTTATCACATTTAAGAAAGAAGGATGCTGCATTTTGTTGCACAGAATCCAAACTTTTTTCGCAATGCTTTTTTTCATCTAGATACTCAATGTCATATCAGTGTTTAAAGTAGGCTCATTTATACCTCAGGACATGTGGCCATTTTGGTTAATCTCCAAGGGCCTTAGTCTATCTGTCTGTTGGTATTTCACTAGCTGAGTATTAAATGACAGATTAGACAAATGAATACAACCTCTGAGTAAATTTACAAATTTTAGTGACATTTATTCCCATTAAGTTTTGACTTTAATAAGACAGCAGAGACCTTCATATAATAAAGTAGTTCATGGATTGTTTTTTAACCCAGAGCATTTTCTTTCAAAACCTCAACACCAAAATTATATACAATAAACACTCACACACACACACAAATGCAAATGCATGAACACATACACACACACACACACACACACACACATGCTGATTCTTTAGAAAGGAATTGTATTTGCCAGTGAGAGCTGAAGCAAGGACCTAAGCACTGTGACTCTGAATTCTGTTCCAAAATAGGTAATAATTGGTCTTACTGTCTGTCTTTTGTTTTTTTTTCCAGTGGCAAATTGTTTTGAATCACCTGTATGTAAATGATGATGATGTACTAAGGAGTCATAAGCATTTGTCCAGACACAACAAGAAGCAAAGAGCTAGGTCTTCCCAAACACCAATGTCCCTATATTGCATAAAAAGATAACAAAGCCTAGTTAAGCAAAGCAGCTAAGCTATGACCGCTACAAAAGTGAGCAGTGGAATCGTGCATCCTTGTTTTTTGTTAGTACTTAGTATATCATTAATATAAAGGTTATTTATACTTTCTTCTTGTTTAAAGGTAAATATTTTGAATGAATGGTGCCTCAGTTTCACTTTCATAAAAATGGAACCATTAGTATTTTATTGCTTATTCACTTAACAAAAAATAGTCCAGGCAGTTAAAAGAAAGAGATAAGAAAGGTATAGTCCATACCTAGAGATAGTGATTGTATTTTGGCATTAAAACATTACAAGAATAAAATTTAGTTGGGAATGTTGCAGAATTTAAAATACAACAATATGGGAATGTTGTGTTTTAATGACGGAAGCAGACTCTTTTAGCAACTTTTCCAGACTCTTGAACACCTTAAAAATTTTGTAATGTTTGTGTGTGTGTGTCCTAAAACTTTTTTCGAAATTGAATATAAACATGAAACTTCTTAATTGTCCAAGTTGAGCTTGTATTTTGATTTTACCATTTTGCATGTGGTAGGGAACAGCAGGAACATTTGGAGACTACACAAAGTTTGGTAGAGTCTTCCCTAGGTCTTATTCTTTTATCTGTACCTTTGACTCAAATTCTCTAACATAGAACCCTTTTCTCATACACATAGGTTTATCATACAAGGTCACATTCAAGATTCCAGTGAAACTGTATTTAGGCTGTCTCTAGAGAGTGTTACCTGAATATGGGACATTGCATTGCTAAGTTAGCTAACACTTATTCTAAAGTCACTTGTTAAATACTGGCCACTATTCGGGTGTTTGCTGAGGGATGGGTCACCGTCATTGAGAATTTGCAGAAAGGGCCTGACACATGGTGATCACTTGGCTGCAGAAGAGCACGCAGATGTGCAGTTATTCTTCAATTATATATTTAAATTCCCCATTTTCACTGGACTCACGCTGGTTTTGAGAAATACCTTGTGACAGAAGGAAACCTGTTGTACTTTTCCTGGAGGGAATTTATATTTTTGATTAGCCATAACCTTAACTAATCCATAAAACAGCCATTTAGGTTTTAGGGTTGAAATCTGGGCACCTTCTTCCTAATTTTAGCTCTGCCTTTGCAATGTAGTTCCCCCAATATTAGGGCAGCTTCCATATGTCATAATTAAGTAGCCAAAGTTTGGCTTTTGTGGATTGATTATATAATACAGACAGTAATGGCTCATAACGACTTAGAGAAAACTGTCTAGAGAATCTTGCCAAATCTAAAATTGCCTTTCGTTTTTTAATATCCCCAACTGTTGTTGCACTGTTGGTGATAGTCAATGTACTTGCATTTGGGTCGAATTTTATATGCAGCCCCGCTGAAAAGGTGACACATATGTATCTGATTTTATAAGACTCATGTAGATGCAGCCAAAACACACATGCTCCAGGTCCTTCTATTGGTACTCTTGCCATTTCCTTAGAATTTGTCAATAAGGAACCAGTAAACGCTCTTGCCGTTCCCTTTGTATTTAAGAGGAGAATTCATTACCCAGCCTTTTGCCTCTTTGGACTACGATTTATGCTATTAGGCTTAAAGCCACCTTGCCAGCAGGGACTACAGAAGGGGCACATGACCAACATTCTACTTACTAGTCCTGCCAGTTGAGGTTGCTAAGCTAAATCAAATGCCCTGATGGGAAATTGCAATATTTTACCATTCTGGCCTATTGTAAACTTGCATTCAAGTTGGTGGCATTATTTCTTAGTCTACACATAGAATACTTTTGGAAGTTTTCTTGGTTTCATGAACTCTTAGTCCACACTCCTCTTTACCAGCCCTATTTCATTTCTACTCTGTTTGAAGATCATTCTGAGACTGGGGTGAGGCAGGGGGAGCAGGATTTTGAATACTCAGAAACAAGAGGGTCAATGAATACAGGTAAGGACTCTAAAGGGTAGAGATCTTTATTTGCTTCACTGTAACACTTGGAAGGAGAAAATGTTGAGGGTTCCCACATGCAAGGTTAAGTTCGGTGACTTTGGAGTACCATCCATTTTGTAAACTAAGTGGAAGAAAAAATCAGTTTTCTGAGGAGAAAAGGAGAAATACATGAATAAAGCATTAGAAGGTGGCAGAATTTTCGAATAAACACTGCTTCTAAGTTTCTCTCTTAAAACTAATTGTCTCTTTCAGCAGGGGCTGAACCACCTCCTTCGAAATCATTCTATCACACAGTGACCACATTAATACTGTAAAAAGATGTCTGAATAAACGGTTTTAATGAGCTTGTCACATTATGAGTTGGCCTCTTTGTAAGCTGCTGGCACCCAGCCTCTGTGGGGGCTCACAGCGTCATCTAGTAATACAATGATATTTCTCTGCCTGCCGCTTTTGTCTTTATGAACCATTTCTGCCTCTCTCGAGGTGTATGTCAGATAATGATATATGGACTTCAAGATTAGCAATGAGATATTTTTCTTTTCCTTTTTGGCTTGGAAGTCATGCTGCTCTAGCTTATGTGGTTTCCACCAAATCCTTAATGCTAATTGGTGAAAAAGCACAAGTCTTTTTGAATTTTCTAGAACTTTTGAGAGAAGATATTCTTTCTTCCTGTGTGAAGAAAAACTATTTCCCGAAGTTCATGAACCCAAATACAAAGCCGATCATATAATTCTTTGTAATGTCTCAATTTCCCCACCCTTTAGAGAGATTATGCATATTCCTATGTGTGTTATTAGCTGAGCAACTAGAACTTTTTTTCCTCCTTTCCTCTGTCCCTCCCTCCCTCCCTCCCTCCTTTCTTCCTTCTTTCCTTTTTCTTTTAATTTTTTTGATATAGGGTCTCACTATTTAGCTCTGACTATCTTAGAACTGACTATGTAGGCAAGGCAGTATTCAGACTCACAGAGATTTGCTCACCTCTGTTTCCCAAGTTCTGGGATAAAAAGAATGTGCAACTATGCCCTGCAAAAGAACAGAATATTGTACCATAACAGTGATTTATTTATGTGTGGCTGATAGTCTAGGTATTAGTTTCTTAGGGTTTCTATACCTATGATAAAAATCCTATGACTAAAAGTATTGGGAAGTAAAGGGTTTATTTCACATATTGCTCATAAGCCCATCATCCAGGGAATTCAGAGAAGGAACTGAAGGCAGGGACCTAAAGGCAGTAACTGATGCACAGGGCATAGATGCTGCTTACAGGCTTGCACTCTATATCTTATTTAGACTTCTATCTTATATATCTCCGGAACACTTGCCCAAAGGTGGCACCTCCCACCATGACCTGGGCCATCCTATGTTAATAACTACTTAAGAAAATGCTCTACAGACTTGCCTACAGGCAAATCTCACAGAGGCATTTCCCCAACTGAGAGCCCCTCTACTCAAATGACTAACTGATGTCAAGTTGGTGTAAAATGAGCTAACATGGGTGTAATGGATTTGCTGTGAGACCGCGGCAGGGTTCTAAAATCAGCCAGTCCAAAGCAGGGATGGTGCATGAGATCATGCTGCAGGTCTCCATGTGGCAGCGGGCGAGACTTGCTGCGCAATCCTGGCAGTGGTGGCAAACAGATGGATAGGCAGACCATACAGAATGGAGTTGGATATTTATTTAGTGGTGTATAAATGAATATATGGCTAGAGTAAGTATTTGAGATTTTTTAAAAAGTAGAAGAATTTGGCAATAAAGGACATGTTGTGGATCTAGTGAGTTGCTTAGCCTTAAAACTATGACATGATAGATCATGTTGAATGAAACACTTTTCAGAAGTGCATTAAATTGAGTGAAAATATTTGAGGCAAAGTCATACAAATATAATTAAAGGTAAACAAGTTTCAGGTACTGTTCTCAGTTTCTTATCTGTATTAAATTATCCAATCTTCACAATAGTCCTATGAAGTGGAATACTATCTTGGCCACTAACCAACAAGAAATCAACTTTCCCAAATTTACAGAGCTAATTGACAGTAGAGATAGGTTTGAAAACTAAGTTTTTGTCTTGGAAACACTCTGGGTTGCTTGGGAATATCCATGAGATATTTTGGCCAATGACTCAGTTGGATTTAAACTAGTCCTGGTCCTGGAAGCTTCATTTCATGACAAGAGATGGCTACTTGGGACACTGTCTCCCTCATTATTTAGAGACTTTATTGAGATTACCTTTATATATTTTAAGAAGTTTTCACTCTGCTAGATTTCCACATCACTCCTCAAATGCCCCTCAATTCTAGTTGTCTCTCCTAGCATTCCCTTCCTCAACCCCATCTTCCTTCTCCCTCACTACATGATCCTCCTGTTCTCTCCCTTCCCACCCATACAAAAATCTATACTATTTCCCTCTCCCAGGGAGATCTGTTTCCTACTTAGTCCCTTCTTATATTCCTAACATTTTCTGGGTTGCCCTCCAGAAACTGATGGATGGCACTGCCACATTACTGAAGACAAAACCCACACAACTAATTCAATATGGGTATGAAAAGCTGGTGCCTAGAGAGAACTGTCACTCCTACATTGTAGTGTCGTTGGTACTCTTCAGGCTACCAGAAAAGAAGCGTAAACAACAGCCCAGCCATAAAACCTTTAATCTACAATCTGTCCTACTTGTAAAAAAAATGCTGGAGCTATTGTGGCACAAAGCTTGTGGGAGTAACCAACCAATGTCTGGCTCTAGTTAAGGGCCACTACATGAGATGGAAACTATAAATAATACTGCTGAGTTACCAAGAACCAGAGACTAGACAGCCCAGAGATCTAGGTTAAAAATAAATATTATTGGTTTTAAAAAAGGCAACAATAAAATGACTCCCAGTTATATTCTGTCATGCTCATAGACCAGTGAGTGCCTTGTTCAGCCAGCGTCAGAGAATCTCTATCCTACCCCACAGAAGATGGAACAATACTGAGACCCACAGCAAGAAATTAGACAGACAGAGAGAGAGAGAGAGAGAGAGAGAGAGAGAGAGAGAGAGAGAGAGAGACAGAGAGAGACAGAGAGAGACAGAGATTGATCCAGTCTTTGGAACACACAGTTCTAAATTGGAGGTCTCCATCAAATCCCCCCTTTCAGAGTTCAAGGAACCCCCAGAAGAGGAGGCAGAAAAAGTGTAAGGGCCAGACAGGGTGGAGAATACCAGGAGAGCAAGGCCCTCTAAATTAACTATGCAAAGCTCATATAAATTCACAGAAACTGAAGCAGCAAGGCATGAGTTTATACCTGTTCCTCTGCATATATATTATATCTTCCAGTTTAATATTTTTTATAGGACTCCTAAATGCGTGAACAAGTGGGATTCTAATTCTTGTGCTTTCTCTTGGACTCTTCCTTCTTTTGGGTTGCCTTGCCCAACTTTGATGTGATGGTTTTTATTTTATCTTATTTGATTTGATTTTTCTCTTTGGTTGTGATTTCTCAGAAGTCAGTTCTTTTCTAATGAGAGTCAGAAAGGGAGTACATCCAGGGGGGGAGGGAGGAGGGATGATCGGGGAGAGTAGAGGAAGGGGAACTGTAATCAGGGTGTATTGTATGAGGAAGGAATCTCTTTCTAATAAGGGGGAAATATGAAAGTTTAAAGAAAACCAAGCTTTTAATTATGAAAACAACTGTCATCTCTTTTTTTAAACCAGAGTGATTAAGTGACACAATGGCAAATAGCTGGTGGCACTAACTGTTAATGAACCCACACATTTTGTCAAGGTATTATTTTATTACATACTTCTTACCCAAAGTATCAGGCACATTACCGTATCTTGGTTCTCCTGTCAGATATGAGATACTTTCCAGACTTGCTGAATCTGAATGTGTGTACAATGATTTGTATTAGGCAGAAGCTATGTATAAATTAATCTGTAAATGAGTGGGGCTTCAGTTAGAAGCAAGCAGGAATTTGGGAGGCATTCTGACAACATTAGAGATATAGAAATAAGAAGTGCGACTCTGCATGATTCAAGTTCTAAAGAATGCATTCATCACCATTTGGTTCCTGGGGAGCTGAGTTATATTATCAGGGGAAGATCAACAACTAGACTACCTGGAGAGACTCTTATATGTGTTCAATGACACAATTGTCATTAAATGCCTAAGTTTTGTAGTCTTTCCAGGAGATAAGATCAAAGGATAGATCTGGCATATACTTTAGTTGATGCTTTTAACTTTTCTCTTTTGGGAGATCACAGGTTTCATTGCTTTTTAAGTAAATTTGATCCACAAATCTCCCTTCAGCCTTCAGTCACTGTATACAAACACACAAATGATTTCTTAAACAGTGGACTGTGTAGTTGTGGAAGTCTAGATTTAAAATAAATGATTCTAAATAAATGACTTGTTTTGTCAGAGGGTGCATTATTTGTTTGCTTTGAATAGCAAGCTCTTCTAAAAAAATTGAAGTTAGAATCCAAATTTTAGCACTATTGAAAATGTAACTATGCTGGGGAGGGGTTATTATGATCAAAATGCATTTCAAAACCTAATAAAATTCAATAATAAAAATGAACAAAAGGTAACTATAGAAAAGTGAGGGAAAGTCTTTTTTTTTAAGGATATGAGACCTGGGAAGTTGACCATCCTCCAATGTATATATGAAAAGCACAAATTAGACTAAGTGGATCCCGTATGGACATGAAGTTTGCATGGGGGTAGAGGGCATGTGGTGGATCTTGGAGACCTAGAGATAAATATGATCAGAACATATTAATGCATGTATGAGATTCTCAAAGAAATAATGAAAGATTATAAAATGTAGCCTAGAAGAAAGTGATATAAGTGAGGTATCCTGGAATTAATCAGGATCCTTTGCTTAAGCAAACATGTAAAATGATCTGGATGCTTAGTGGATTTTGGATAAGTAAGGGCTTGGTTTATACCGCCTTTAAAACACAGGAGTGGCACTTTCTGGAGACCAAACTACTTTTGACTTTAAGCCTCCTTCAGTTCTGCTATTTCAGATTTTATTCTTCATGGTCCATTGAGCTGAACTTGTGACTTAAAGTGGTTCACTGAACTGAAATTTATTATGGTTTTAGGAAGGAAACAGTGAAATAAAAAGGCAGTTTTGTTATTTTTTGTATAAAGCCCCCAAAGCTACATTTCATAGAAGACACAGTGTCAGTTTCCTTTGTAGCATCATGTATTCATCTATCCATCTACCTACTCATTAATCTATTGATCTAGGATTGCCAGTAGTCATTATGCTAGAGTTTGGAGTGTGGCAGTAGGTGTGATAGATACAGTTTCTGATCCTCTGGAGCATATGGTTTGGTGGAAAATACAGCCAGGTTAGTTAGGCAGTTTCTAGTAGAGTGTGCTAAACAGCTAGCCTGCTTGGATTCTAGGATGCCATGGATGTTTGGATAAGTTGACTGTGATCCAAGCTGCATTCATAGGCATAATTAAGTTAGTATCCTAATGCTGCCTAAGAAATTACACAAGCATAGTCTTAAAATATGGACTTTTTATTTCTACGTTTCTGCAAGTCAGGCACCTAGGAATGATTTAGCTGGATCTTATGCTTCAGAGTTTCTTTCTCTCTCTCTCTCTCTCTCTCTCTCTCTCTCTCTCTCTCTCTCTCTCTCTCTCCCTCTCTCTCTCTCTCTCTCTCTCTCTCTCTCTCTCTCTCTCTCTCTCTTTCTCTCAAAAAAATAAAACAACTAATGAAAATCAAAATGGTCACACACACACAAAGCAATAAGACAAAAAATACCAAAGCAAAGCAAAAAATGCATGCACTCACACACACACACACACAAACAAACATGGAGTATGTTGTGTATTGCCCAACTATTCCTGGAGTGGGGTCTGTTCTGTAGTATGATTGATATACGCAGTGAAACTCCACTGGAGAAAACAGATTTTTTTTTCCTTTGACAGTGGATATCAATTGCAGGTAGCTTCTTGATTGATGTTAGAATTTTGTGTCCACTTCCCCTACATGTTGCTGGGATTTTGTCTAGTTTGAACCTTTGCATGTCTTGTGCATAATGTCACAGACTCAGTAAGGTCATATGTGTATCACAGGAGGCATCACTCTAGAAGTGCCTACTACAGAAATATTATTCTATGCAGATATATTTGCTAAGTGATTCTGTAGTGCTATTCTTGGTGTCATTCTTTTTTAACTCCAAGATATGCATCATTATTTAATATTTATATATTTCTTTCTTATGACACATTACAGATTGAAATACTATCTTCAGAAAAAAAATTCTTTTAAAATTATTTAGTATTCTCTCATACATTATAATTCAACTGCAGTTTCCCCTCCATCTATTCTTTCCTGTCTCTTCCCTCACGCCAACTCCCCCAGATCAACTCCTCTGTGTCCCTTCCAAAAACTAATAAACAAAAGAAGAGCGGGTCTCCTAGGGATATTCACTGAATATGGCCTGACAAGATGAAATAAGATAAACGAAATCCTCATATCAGGACTGGATGTGGCAACCAAGGAGGATTAAAGGGGTACCAAGCACAGGCAGAAGAGTCAGAGACAACCCCCACTCCCATTGTTTGAAGTCCCACAAGAAAAACAAGCTACGCAACTGTAGGGTATTTGCAGAGGACCTAGCACAGACCCATACACGGTATATGTTTGTCACTTCAATTTCTGTGAGCCCCTATGGGATCCAGAAAGACAAATATGGTATGTACTCACTTCTCTAAGTGTATAATAACTATTTAAAAAAGGGCTATTATGCTAATTGCCCAGAGAGGATAAGTAACAAAGAAGGCTCAAGATCACATGGATCTCCCTGGAAAGGGAAAATTTAATAGATTTTGTGGATGGACTGGAAGTGGGTGGGGATTGGAACAGGAGGGATCAGGCAAGGAATGGGAGGGACAGAGGGAGAGAGTACTGGGAGGGATGAGATGACTGGAATTTTGAGTCACTGGGGAGGGAACAGTATAGAAATCTAGTGCGGTAGAAACTCCCTGAGATCTACAAGAATGACTCTAGCACAGTCTCCTAATAGTCGGGAGTATGGAGCCCAAACTGGTCATCTTCTATAACCAGGAAAGTCTCCTAGTAGTGGTACTGGGACATCAACCCTAACACAAAACCTTTGACCTACAATCTGCCCTGCCTTCAAGAAGGCACAGATACTCTGGGACAGTGGTGGTACAGCGCTTATAACAACCAATGACTGTTAACTTGTAGCTCACACCATAAGAGGGATCCCATACCTACACTGCCTGGAAGGCCAGGAACTAGAGATGGGACAGCCCAGAGACCCAGAATAGAACCAAACATGGATGGAAAAAAGAAAAAGGTCAATGAAATGATTCCTAATGATATGCTATACTCATAGATTGGTGATTAGTCCAATTGTTATCAGAGAGGTGTTATCCGGCAACCAATGGGGACAGATGCAGAGACCAGCATCTGAATACAAGTAGAGTCAGAGAAACCCTTCAGAAGAGAGGGAGAAAGGATTGTAGGGGCCAGAGGGGTCAAAGACACCATGAAAATATGGGCCACAGAATCAACTAAGCTTGGTGTCACTCTTCACCTGCTGTGCTAACAGGTTTCTTGTTCTCAGTCCATGGTTTGTTTTGATAGAATTAATTGTATTGCTAAGAAAATTATATTAGTTATTAAGTACCCTCTGGATTTTGTTATCTCAGTAATCATGATTGGACTGCTTAGGACAAAGACCTAGGACTTACCACAGGGCAGGGAACCCTGACAGCTCTTTGGACTGGAGAGGGAGGGGGAAAGGAGTGGGGGGAGGGGGAAAAGGGTGGGAGGAGGGGGAGAAGGGTGGGAGGAGGGGGAGGGAAATGGGAGGCTGGGAGGAGGTGGAAACTTGTTTTTTTTCTCATTTTCTCAATAAAAAAAAGATTTAAAAAATATTCAAAAACAAAAAAAAGCAAGAACATTTAGTGAGTATATGTTAATGCCAACTTTCATGGTTGTCTAAGATTTTTGGTAGGCTTGCTCTTCTTCATATCTGTTTTTCTTAGACTCTTTTTTCTTGAAACATTTCACTTAAGATATATTTAGTAATGAATAACTTTTAAAAAGCTTATTTATTCACTGTGATCCAGAGAAATATTGAAAGTCAGTTCTTGGGCAGAGATGTATATTTGGATAAGGACTTGTGGTGGTTTGAAAGAAAATGGTCCCCAAAGGGAGTGGTACTATTTAGAGGTGTGACTTTGTTGGGGTAGGTGTGGTCCCTGTGGGTGGTGGGCTTTAAGGTCTGCTATACTCAAGATAAGCCAGGGTCTCACACCACTTCCTGCTGTCTGTGCAAGATGTAAAACTCTCAGGTCCTTCTCCAGCACCATGTCTGCCTGCATGCTGCCATATTCCATCATGATGATAATGGACTGAACCTCTGAACTGTAAGCCACCCATTTAAATGCTTTCCTTCATGAGAGATGCTGTGGTCATGGTATCTCTTTACAACAACAGAACCCTAACTAAGACAGGCCTCTACAAACCTTTACAAAATCCCTCAATTAGTATGACATCAGTTAGATGGGCATCACTGTCTTAGTTCTTCTCATTTTCATTTCATTCTATACTCCTTTCCTACCTCCTCTCTCTTCCCTCTCATTACAGCATAGCTGGTCTAGATTTATAGGACAGCTGTCTCCCAAGACAGTTCACAGATCTTGCTTTTGTAAATAAAGTCTTATTGGAGTGTATTTAGGGATTATTTACTTAATGTATGTATCCGTTTTAATACAACAACAGAACCAAGTAGTTTTAACTGAGACAAAATAAAACATGACTGACTATGCATCAACTTTTGTCCATTTATGGACTGTTTGCTAATACCTGTTTTAAGGCATGGTCCTGGTGAATGTGGTAGAAGCCTTGTTTTTATTCTGGATTTTGCAGTAATTAAAAACCAAGTATTCGGGGCTGGAGAGATGGCTCAGAGGTTGAGAGCATTGCCTGCTCTTCCAAAGGTCCTGAGTTCAATTCCCAGCAACCACATGGTGGCTCACAACCATCTGTAATGGGGTCTGGTGCCCTCTTCTGGCCTGCAGGCATACACACAGACAGAATACTGTATACATAATAAATAAATATTTTTAAAAAAAAAACCAAGTATTCAAAGAAAGGGGTTTAATTTCAAGAAAATGATGAAAAAATTGTACATATCAACTTTTCTCATAAGTCACTGGTAAAGTTAGTAGTGCAGCCACACCTGACTTTAAGGAAATGTGCTCTTTTATTAGGTTGCTAAGTGTTCAGAGGGAACTCATAGAAAACAAATGGATACTGGTATACCAGTATCACCTCTGCTTTTCAGTTACATTATGTAAGATACAGAACAGTGAAATATTGACTTCTACAAGGCCACAGAGATTGGTAAGAACTGTTCACTGGCAAAAAAAATTATAAATAAAATAGTATACATTTTGGGAAATGATATATAGCACACAGAGATATGCACACACTGACTTTATAATATAAAATCCATAATACACAAATATTTTATATATTAACTTCAAATAAATAAACTTAAGAATTTGAGAACTGGACAACAGGGACAAGGGCTATGAAATTCTTTATGAGGGTCATGCTGTAGCCATTGTAACCATTAACTCACAGTAGCTGTGGTTCCCTGGATAGTCACATGACTTAGCCAATAAATTTTTAGTGCTAGACAGGAATGGGATTTATGGGGCCCTACCCCACCCAGTAGAATTAATGGCTGGAAAAGAGAAAGACGTTGTCTTTGGTAACACCGTGGCTGGTGAGTTTTCATGCTCCACTGGTTAGTTTTGAACACATGATTCCCAGAGCAATCCCCATTAAACCTGGTGAGTCACCAAAGAAAAGACATAAAAGTGGGATGGAGCCCTACTGGGAGTGGGAGGAGGAAAGTAAGTTAGCAGAAGTGTTATTGTAACTAGTATGTATTATATAGATGCATGAAACTGTCAAAAACAATTAAAACACTCTTAAGAAGGAATTATAGAGTGTCTAGAAAATAAAGACCAGGTCTACATAGAAATAGTAGCTGGAATACTGTTCAGAATCTGAGGCAACTGCATAGATCTGACCATTAGAATGGGTGTTGTTTCCTGTACATGTACGTTCTCTTCTTCAAACTGGTGTTCTAACACTATACTTTGTCATCACGCTTCTCTGCATCCTACTTTCTGCTTATTCATGTTTTTCCCCATCATACATTTATTCTGACTATAATTTCCTCCTGACTCAGGTTTTGTTGCACGCTATTTCTTGATTGATCTTTTCAATCTCATTTCTCAAGGTTCTCTTTGTTCACTGTATTCTTTCTACTCTGTTATCCTGCTCACATCTCTGAAAGGAAGAAATGTCATTAGAATTTCTGCTCACTCTTGTAACAGCTTCCACTGGGTCAGGAATTACTCCTGTTTGTCCCATCAGTTACTAAAGTAGATGCACTCCCTTGATGGAAAAATGGCTTTTGAAGGATTTTCCTTGAATAAGGGAATACAGGTAGACAGATGACAGGTCATAAATTTTGCAGCCTCCTTGAACATCTAATACTGTTCTAGTCCACTATTACAACTCTGTTTATCTGTCATAATAAAAGCTTGTCAGTCTACTCTTGTCTGTGCATAAGCTATGTGTCACCCAGTTTGGGCATTATTTTTTTGTAAAAATATTTGCTTGAAATATGGGGGTTCTGCTAGTGTTCTTATCACCTGATAGTTGCAATTTGTTGATGGGCTTGAATATGTTGATGACTTTAGCTGTACTGGACAATAAAAGCTGTACATCTCTTAGTTCAAGAATTCGGGTTTATAGCTTCTTCTTCCACTGTAGTCATCTTCATTTTCCCATGGTATTTTCTCCTTGGAGTTCTTCTCCACTCCATGGAAGTTTACTGTATTACAGACACTGTAACTGTACTCAATGTGTTATGTGCACTTGTTTAATTTGTATTCTGATGCTGAAGAGTAAGTCCAGTGTTAGCCTGATTTCTCAGTTGCTGAATGTGGAGCACAGAAAGACCAACCAACTTCTTCAAAGTCATATAACTAGTATCTGACAAAACCAGAAAGCTAAGGTTATTTGATGTCAGAGGCAGGTACTTCCTCTCTGCAGTATACAAAGCATTGAATTATCCCATGGCCAAAGTTCTGTATATTTTTTATTGTCTTCATTAACTATAACTGCCAATAATAACCTAAAGTTCTGTATTTTTCAGCCACTAGTATCTGTAGAAAAATTGTCAAGTCAATAAATTTTAACTGAATTTTCCAAATTAAGTATATTAAGAACACATTTCTTTGGCAAGTTTTAACTTTTCCTATTTAGTCCCAAAAGTCCATTGTCCAAATAAGTGTGATTTCTGAGTGTTCTAAAGAAATTATTGCTTACATTTCACATTGTCTCAGTTAATGCATATAATTGATGATTTTTCACAGTGTAGTTTATCCATACTGCCACAAATAGTTACTAAGTATGGCTAAAAAATATCATAGCCAGGGATATTATCATTTATGAAGTGTTGATGTGGGTAGGTGCTTGTCATAATCAAGGAACCCTTATACAAGCAAGGATTGTGTTGTTCTTTATGTGAGTAGTTTTGATCTTAATACTTCTTTAAATATGTGACATCTTACAGTAAGTCTGTAATTTTACCTCCGTTTGTGACTCAGGCCACATTGACCTTTGTTAAATTTCACCATATTCTATGCTTATATACAAATTATATACACTCCCTTTAACATCTGGGTCAATGGACTCCCAGTCAGTCCCCTCTTGTTTTATGTATCCTTGGTTCCTGTGTCCACAGTTCAGAGACATTTGCTTTTGATCAAATTTATTTTTCTTTTAGTAACTGGTCTTAAGTCATCTCACGCATACTTATTTTGTCACACAATATGTGCTGAATTGTCTTCATGAAGTTGAGAAGAGCCTTTGCTGACAGAAGGCAAGCAGTAAATGATGTTGGCACACAGTCCTTAAACAACGCACTTAAGCATCTGCTTCCTATAGGTCAAGAATTTTTAGATTTCCACTGAATATAGATTCCCTTGGTCAAAACAAATTGCCAAGGAGAAAGCAAAGAACTTACAGTTTTTACAATAAAGAAATTAATGAATAAATAAAGCAATAATTAAAACTAAAGCACTCTATTATTTGATTTTTTCTTTGGAACCACGCTGGTGGCTGTAGGATAACTAGACTGTCCAATGATATTTTGAGGAAAAATAAATAAAGTCTTCTTATATATTAGTTTATTAAAGAGAATATATTGGGATTTTAATATGTTTGATTCCTATAAAATGTAATTAGCTTTCTCGAGGTGCCACTGAACCATTTATGCTAGTGGCTAGGTGAAATGGTGGTCTGTAAGGTATGTGTGTGTGTGAGAGAGAGAGACAAACAGACAGACACACACACACACACACACACACACACACACACACACACACACACACACACACAGAGAGAGAGAGAGAGAGAGAGAGAGAGAGAGAGAGAGAGAGAGAGAAGATGTCGTCTTTCATAACATTATCCTTTTCTATGATCTCTGAGTGAATAGCAAAAAATGAAATATGTCTTAAGGGTTTGTCTGAATAAGAGAAAAATAAATTCCTGAAATGGAGGCAAGGGAATTATGAGTTTCATGTTTCTTTGAATTCAAATTATGAAAAAGGGTTAAGAAGGCCCACATTAGATATGAGACAAAGCTATTACAAAAGATCAGTGACATTCCTAGGTATTCAATAGAAAGTATGTAGACAAATTTCTCCAGCTTCTGGGGCATTGAGGCTAATATGCTAATTATGTTTTTCCCCATTTGTAGTCCCCAACTTAATTAAAAAAAATATCCGAACTGCATCCCTGATTCTGAGAATTTTGCCATATCCACAAATGACCCATAAAGTCAACTCTGCTGGGCTTCATTTTGGAAGGCTTAGAATCATTTAAATTAGGGTATCTAATGTTACCATTCAAGCACGAAGGCACAACAGGCATTGCACTGTCAGTAGCTCCTCAGTTTCTGTTGCTTAGCTAGCCTGATGTGCTGGACTGTTTGACCTCCTGCTCTTCCTCAAATGTTTTCTTCATGAACCAGTGCAACTCCCTGCTTGTTCTATACTCTGGTGCTCACAGAGCACGTACCCTTTTGTTTGGAGGCAGTGGTTCTGTGTGCAGATTGGTAGTAATACAGTTAACTGTTTCTATAACTATTTCTCTGACCGTAGTGTCTTCAAAGGCTTGTCCTGCTGTAAGTTACGAACAGCTAACATGAGGTGAGCACTTCACAGAAATGGTATAAATGTATGACTCTGAACTGTGGCCTAATGCTGAAAGACATGCATGCCATTCAATTAATGTAACTACCTCAGTGGGAGTCTATACAGTTACATAAATGAGAACATTGAATCCCAGAGGGAAATAACTCATGTACCTGAAGATGCATATCTACTAACTACTAGTTAACCCCTACCCCCTGTGTTATAAGTAAATACAAAAAGTTTCCCAGTTGCAGAATAGGTACCTCCCACCAGAAAGAGTATATCGCAGCCCAGCCCAGCCCACACCCTTTGTGTGTGTGTGTGTGTGTGTGTGTGTGTGTGTGTGTGTGTGTGTGTGTGTCTGTTTATCTGTCATTTCTTTATTCTCACATTTCCCTTGTCAGGTTTCCCGAACCAAGGCATGCAGAATGTGGTGAGGAATGTATTTTCAGCATAATATCTATCATAATACATTCAGTAATCACAGTACCACATGTACTAAGAATTTGTTTCTTCTTTGGATAACCAAAACCGTCCCAATGGATTAATATATCATAGGTTGTTTATCCAGCTATACATTGCAAAACTCTGTGTTGACTCTACCTTCTAGTTATTGGAAATAACTATTAAGAACGTGTATGGACAAGTTCTTACCGAAGTCTATTTTCTGTTCTTTTGAGTGTATACCTCAGAGCAGAAATAGTGGGCCATATGGTAATTTTAAGTTTATTGTTTATTTGTTTGCAGTGTTATAGACTGAATTCATTGTTTTCCAGAATTCTACCAGTGAAGTAAATCCCAGCCCTACGTTTAAATTTTGAAGAGCTGTAAAACTATTTTTCCAAAGTAGATATATCATTGAGCCTTCTCACAAGCAATATATGGGGATTTGAGTTTGTTTACATACTTGCCAATTCTTTTTCAGTGTAGGCATACTAGTAGGTTTGAAATAGCATGTCATTATTAATTTGATTCGTATTTCCATAATCAATGATATTGGATATTTCATGTCTCTTGAAAGTTTATCTACTTTGGCATAACCATTCAAACTACTTTTCCACTTTTAAAACCTGCAGTTATCTTTTAATTGCAAAATTACACAATTTAGAAATATTTTCTCACATCCAGTACAGTTTTTATCCTTAATTAAAATAATGTACAAAAGGTTAATTTTTTCTTATAAACTTAGTGTATGTGTGTGTTCATGTGTGTACACACACATGTGCACAGATTATAAGACACCTTGTGAGTGGGGGTTTATTCCTTTCATCATGTGACATCCTCACTGTCTAGTTTCCAGGTATTGAAGTCTAAATACCAGGCTTGTCAGCAAAGTGTCTTTACCTGTTGAGCTATCTCACAGACATACACAAAAGGTTTTAATGTTGATATAACAAACATTTTAAATATACCTAAATTATGTATTACATAAGCTGAAAATGTAGTGATGAAGAGAGAAAGGGAGACTGATATAGGAATTTATGGAGAAAGAGAAAGGCAACCCACATAAATAATTTGCACAAAATAAGAATAGGGAATGAGTAGAAGGGAATATGCAGGATAAGATAAACGAAAGGAGTAATATTAATGCACAGAAGGTATGCTTATTCCTGTGACTCACTGAATCTAAATTTGAAGAAAAATGAGAGTAGTTTTGTTGCTTCGAAGTTGTAGATACACTACACTCAGATGATATAAATCCTGCTATTTCTGTGTTCTACACCATTTTTCTTGGTACCTATATCATTTCACTTCTTAACTTCTCAGTCATTCCACTGCCTCAAAGGTTTGGCTGTGGAGGGAGAAAATTGTTATTGCATCTTGTAGTTAATTATATTAAACACCTATAGATCAAACCTTAATGATTTCTATTATAATTAAAAATCAGATAAAATAGATTATTTTTATTTCCCTGTTGTCTCTAGTTATCTTTCTCTCTTATGGGCTAACTCTTTGTACAAAATAGTAATTGTACAAAATGTTCACTTTATTACAGAGATGGACCCTGGGAAAATATGATCAAACAAAGTGACATTCACAAACATTGAGATAAAATGTGGCTTAGCTGTTCTGTATAAAAAGGGATGGAAGTGTGAGTGGGTCGGAAGTTTACAAGACCAAGGTTACCCAACAACAACCACGTAGAAACAGACCAAAGCATCATTGTATAATGATGATAACACTAATGGATAAAAAGACATAGGGATGTGAAAAGTGAAGTAAAGAATTTACAGACAAGGGATCAAAGGTTGAAAAATGTAGTGGCTTCACAAACGTCAGAAAGCCAACAAGAATAGCAAGAACACTAATACCTATCCTCTTCATCAGGTACTATTTTTGCCTGTTCTCTGAGAATTAGGAGATTTTGTATACCTTGACCCTCAAGGGACAATGGAATGAAATCATCAGAAAACAGTGCCCCAAATGGGAAGAGGGGTTCCAAGTGATTATAAAGAAGCAAAACAATATCACTGCTTGCCTTACTAACAAGTTAAAGCCAGGGAAACTACAACAGAGCCTTGTGCAATGTCAGTGAAAAGTCTTATCAAAGATCTGAGTAAAAAATTACTTTATAGGAAAACACAATATGACGTTTTCAGTCCAGAGCAAAGTTACTTCAAACTAAAATAATTCTTCTACAAATGACTCACATTGTGTAAGGAGAGAATAGCCACCCCGAAATGTCCTCTAATTGATATGAGCATGCCCTGACAAGTGTGTGACTGCCTCCCCAACAAATAAATGTAATATAAAATAACAAACAATAACTCCTCTAAGCATATATAAATATTTAAGAAATGTCACTAGCACACTAACAATCTTTTAAATAAGGAAGATAATAATCATGTTTCAATTGCAAATAACTTCATTTGTGACTTACAAGACTTTGATAAGTAAGATGTATCTAGTGAGCAACTGAAAAATCACCACAGAATACTTACCCAACCTGTATAAAATATTTAGAGCCAGGTTCTTTCACTAAATCATAAGAAGGGGCAAGGAAACACCATCTGCCTGCACATTAATTAGTCATTCTATAGTCTTATTTATATAATGCCCACTGATGGAACTCTTTCATGCTAGATTTTTTTTGGTCAATAGATTTAAAAGGTGGTGAATATAAAAACTATACCCCATCAAGACTTAATGTATTTAATTAGTTGATTGTTGGTGTCAAGAAACCTTTTATTTTTGATGAATTACCCCAAAGAGTAGGCTAACAACCCCAATTTGCTGACTAATTGAATTTTGATATATTCTCTAGGGCTATTTTCCCTCAGACTAATTGAATTCACAAGCATTTAAATCTGACATGTTCAGTAATATCTGCCAAAGATAAGCTGTTAAGTTATAAAAGCATAACTAGTGTACCATGCCCTGGGGAAAGAGACATTTGAAGACTCATATCCAAGGGAATGAAGTGGTTAAGAGAATATGTTTTGTCATATATTAAATTGTCCGGTAGTAGATTTGACAACTTGTCATCAGAGGTACTAAATCATTTGCCATAAAAGAAATAGAAAATAATCTAAATTGGCATGTATGCAGCATTCTCCACTCATAATGTCATATTGCACTAATAATATGAAAGCCTACATTAAAGCAAAGGTAGGTGTACTTTCTGTTGCTAGCTGAAATAGGGATAGCTCAATCAGCACATAGATTCTATTACTACCTAAACCAAAAGGTACAATCCCTCACAATCTGCATAAACTTCCAGGAGTGTGTGTCCATTACCTTCACTAAAAAGCCAAGACTCGCAGCAGAAGAATAAAAACAAGCTTCATTAATTAAGAGTTCAAGAATGGTGATTTGTAATAAGTCAACTTCAGCAGTTTTGATATCTGGAAAGTAGTTTGTTCAGCAAATGAACAACCAAATACAATTGAAAGAGTTGTTTGAGGACTTAAGGGAACAAATTATTTTTCAAGAACCTGGGAAGTATTATTTACATGCAAGTAATTACTTTGTGGAAAGAGCTGTGGTACCTGGGTATGAATCAAAAGGCTTACCATTTTCTTAATTTGAAGTTTGGTATTGTCAGTAAAACTGACATAGTAATAGTTAGAACATTGTAGGCAGCCTCATTGAGATGTTATGCATAGGCATCAATAACTGTGAGGAACTAAATAAACAGTGCGTTCTACGTAGAGGAAATAATAAAATACAAACAACAGCAACAACAACAGCAAACCCTCTCCCTTTACTCGCAAATTTACCCAGTGCTTTGATTTTAGGAAATGTGATTAAAGTGCATCATGTTTGATTCCTGATCCACAGCTTAATTTTGATCTAGTCTTCTAAATTATTTCTGGAGGTCTACTTGTGTATTTAGGGTAAAATCATGTGATGATACATAGTAAGGGACACTGTGTACATATGAGTGGAAAAAGACCCCAAGGCTATTCAACTGTTTATGGATTCATAATCTATAGCTCGAAAAGTTAGTGGTAACAAAATTATACTCACTGAGATCTACTTGTCTTGATTATTAACCTGACTGCACGCATAGCAGCAATAGGGTATTAGTCAATCATACTTACAGGTGTATCTGTGAAGGCGCTTCTAGGAATGAAGATTTGCTAAGTAGTGTTGGAGGCTGATGTTACCCTAAATGTGGGTGACATACTCTCGTAGGCTGAAAGTCCCAACTAAGTTTCAGTTCCCTTAAGGAGATAACTTTGGATTCTATCCAGGGAGTGGTTTGCCTACAGAATGTTTTTGGTCTAGGGGGACTTGTTTAGTTCTAGCAGCAGAATGTTTAACTATGGTTGTATCCCACAACCTTCAAATAGTCCATTCATTTTCTCTTATCATGTTAATGCTGTTTTTTTTTTTAATTTTACTCCTACCTCTTAGGGTCAGGGTATTTTAAGCAATTGGAAATTAAACACAGGCAATTTCAGTATTCACTGAAACTCCCTCCTGGTACTGTTCTATGATTTTCTGTTTTATTATTTTTGCATCTTAGTACTCTTTACTTCTATTTCTAATCCCCACATCTCTACCTGGCAAGTGGTATTTTTGTCATGGCTGATCCATGACAATTGAGAAAGACCTCCTGAAAAATCTCTGATGAGAACAATGGGCCATATGATCCAATGTTTCAGACACCGCTGTTGTGGTTTCTTATGAGTTGTCCATTCAGCTAGCAGCCTCAAGACTACTAGCTGAGATGATCTAGCTTCACATACTACTCCAGTCAGGACTTAACCATAATCCTAAATTTTCTTTGGGTCCCCATAAGATTATCAGTGCCTCCAATTAGCAGAAAGTAGCTTAGACAAGTATGACTACCTTCCTGAAAATTGGATTATGGATGTTTGTTTTCCTTTAGAGTGTTGGTTATAATTTCTTATGGATAATGGTCAGGAAAAAAGCTAAACAAAGGAGATTAGATTCAGAGTTCTTGTTTTGAAAAGAAAAAAGAAAATGCTATGGGATAATGCTCTTGTACACTGTAAAGATTTGTCAGTTGTATTAGTTTAGTAAAATGCTGATTAGACAGTCACCAGGCAGGAAGTATAGGCAGGGCAACAAGACTAGGAGAATTCTGGGAAGAGGAAAGGCAGAGAGTCAGTTGCCACTCAGACACAAAGAAAGCAAGATGAGAATGCTTTACTGAGAAAAGGTACTAAGCCACGTGGCTAAACATAAACAAAAATTATGGGATAATTTAAGTTATAAGAGCTAGATAATAATAAGTCTGATCTAGTAAGGCAAACAGTTAAAATTAGTATAGGCCTCTCTGTGTTTCTTTGGGACTGAACAGCTGCAGAACTGGGTGGGACAGAAACTTCTATCTACAGAATATCATCAGACTTTAAAAAATATGCAATCAAATAAACTGAGAGAAGAATACATTATAAATTCAACATATTAGGGGATTTGGAGTAGAGCAATGTTTTATTTTTTTCAACTGTTCTTGAATGTCCAGTTAAAATATCATTAAGAGGAAGAATACCCCACTATCTTATAGTTGGTATCAACTGTACCAAACTATAATTGCCATTTTTATTTTGTAGAAACACTTGATCCACAGGCATCTTTATAGATCTCCTTTAACAGCTGTTTCCATTTTCCAATAGGAATAGACAAGGAAAGAAAGATAATGAATGAAACAGGAGGTATTTTATGCGGTAGTTATTTTAAGAAGTAATGTGGTATAGAACATGGTTTCAATTTAGATTGATTAAATGGATTCAAGTGCAAAAGCTTCAACATAGTTTATTAATTAAAAATGGGTAAATTTGTATCAGTTCACTAAGATAGTTGTGCTGGTGTTATGCAAATGTCTTACCTAAAAATTGTCCCTACTATAATTACTGGGGAAAAATTATAGAAAGAGTGGAAGCATATTCAATTAATCACTTTTACATTTCTGTTTGGGATGGTTGTATCCCTGGTTAAAGAAGAGGGGAGTGATTGATTGTCCACAATAATTCTGTATTAGTGATTCCGTTATCTAGCACTGTTGATACTTCTTCACTTGCCCCTTATCACAGGAAAAGTAGGAAATTACAAAGCAATCCTAGCAATTGGTGATCCACTTCCTTATCAAGTCAATAGCACACACCAACGATATGGGGTGAAAGAATATCATTTGAAATGGTATAAAGTATAATCCTTTCTACCTTATTCTTGTTGCTTAGCCCTCAGTAGTAGAAATTGATCATTCCTGGAATTCAGGGAACTCTTATTTCTATATTTAAGAGCATTGAACTATTTCTAGTAGAGGTTTGGTATAATTCAGGTTAAAAAGAAAGCTCTGTTCTTTAGTATAGTATCTTATGTGTAGCAAGTTATTTCAGTGGTATTGTATCTAAATTAAGCTAGGCTATGCTAGGCTACATAAAATCAGCATTCAGATTTCAGGTGAAATGTATATCTAGAAATGTATACAATAAGATATTCTAAACAGATTTGCCTGAAAAAATGTTAAGTCATTTCATACTTTGAAGCAAAGGGTTTATACAAAATAGGAAGGTTGGCCCATTCATTTGTACATTTTAAAAACTGAATTGAACCAAGTAAGCTGGAGGTTAGAGAGGCAGTATGCTTATTCAGATAATTATTGGACACAGACTGAGTAGCCTTGATTCTTTGAAAAATTGTATACTACCAAGAATCACCAAATACGTTTTGTGAAAGACCAGATAATAAATGTCTGTTTTGAGGTCATATAGGCTCTGTTACAACTAGTTTATTCTGTTGTTACTGTGTGAGAACAACCATTGACTGTATGTGAATGAATGAACAGCGCTATGTCCATGAAACTCTATATTCAGACGTCAATCAGTGAACTATTGTTCCCACCTGTTTTTTTTTATTTTTTATTTTTTGAGACAGGGTTTCTCTGTGGTTTTAGAGCCTGTCCTGGAAGTAGCTCTTGTAGACCAGGCTGGTCTCGAACTCACAGAGATCCCCCTGCCTCTGCCTCCCGAGTGCTGGGATTAAAGGCGTGCCCCACCACCGCCCAGCCGTTCCCACCTATTTGAAAAAGCATGACTCCTTTGTAAATAAGGAAGGTCAAAATACCTTTGTTTTTAATGAAAAGTTAAGCTGGATCAAAGACAATGTGACTGTTCAAGACAGTTCACCAGAAACAAAGTTAAGGTATCAAACTACCACTTCATCTCACTATTACATATAATTTTTGTTTTGTTTTAATATAAAGCCAAGGACAGCTTTGAGCCCCTGATTCTTCTGTCTTAACTTCCTCAGTTCTAGGATTGCAAACATGTGCCACTACTCACAGCTTCTTATAGTTTATGTACCCGTTAAGAATAGATTTAACGAGTCTAATGCTCTATCTGCTGAACTAGCTGGGAAGAGAGGGACAAGCAATAATATGAGCAAAGGGGTCAAGACCATAATGGGAAAACCCATAGATACAGATGACCTGAGCTAGTGGGAGTTCACTGACTCTGGACTGACAGTGGTGGAACCTGCATAGGCACAAACTAGGCCCTGTGGATGTGGGTAACAGTTGTGTTGCTGGTGCAGTCTGTGGGGCTGCTGGCAGTGGGACCAGGATTTATCCCTAGTGCTTAAACTGGCATTTGCAGCGCATTCTCTTTGGAGGGATACCTTGCTCAGCCTAGAGATAGTGGGGAGGGCCTTGATTCTGCCTTGAAGTGCTGTGCTAGAATTTGTTGACTCCCCATGGGAAGCCTTATCCTCTCTGAAGAGTGGATGGTGGGTGGGGTAGGGGAGAGGTGGAGGGACCCGGAAGAGGGGAGGGAGTAGGTACTGAGATTGCTATGTAAAACTAGAAAAGATTGCTTTAAAAAATAAAGAAAAAAGAATTGATTTAATAAAAATAAAAGAGTAGATTTAAACAAAAACCTGATTTTGACAAAGAAGCTAGAATTATACAAGTGAAAAAAGAAAGCATCTTCAATAGTTTTGGCATAACTGGATGTCAACATGTAGAAGAATGAAAATAGATCCATATCTATCACCATGCAAAAAACTCAAGAACAGATGGATTAAAGACCTTAATAAATCTACCACACTGAACCTGATAGAAGAGAAAATGGGAAGTAGCCTTCAATGCAAGGGCACAGGAGATCACTTCCTATATATAATCCCAGTAGCTCAGACACTAAGGACAACAATGAATAATTGGGACCTCCTGAAACTGAGAAGCTTCTGTAAAGCAAAGGACACAGTCAATAAGAAAAAAAGCAACCTGCTGGATGGGAGAAGATCTTCACCAATCCCGCATCAGACAGAGGACTGATCTCCAAAATATATAAAGGACTCAAGAAACCAGACATTAAAATTCTAAATAACACAATTACGAATGGAGTACTGAACTAAACAGAGAATTCTGAACAGAAGAATTTCAAATGGCGAAAAGATACTTAAGGAAATGTTCAACTTCCTTAACTATCAGAGAAATGTAAATCTAAACAACTCTGAGATACCATCTTACACCTGTCAGAATGGCTAAGATCAAAAACACTAATGACAGCTTATGCTCAAGAGGATGAGGAGTAAGGGGAACACTCATCCATTGCGGGTGGGAATGCAAATTCGTACAAACACTTTGGAAATCAGTATGGCAGTTTCTCAGAAAATTGGGAATCAACCTACCTCAGAATTCAGCAAAACCACTCTTGGTTATATACCCAAAAGATGCTCAATCATACTACAAAAGTATCTGTTCAATATGTTCATAGCAGCATTATTTATAATAGCCAGAACCTGGAAACAATCTAGATGCCCCTCAACTGAAGAACGAATAAAGAAAGTGTGGCACATTTACACATTAGAGTACTACTCAGCAGTAAAAAAAAAAAAAAACAAAAAACAAAAAAAACAAAAAAAAACAAAACAAACAATGACATCTTGAATTTCGCATGCAAATGGATGGAATTAGAAACCATTATCCTGAGTGAGGTAACCCAGACCCAAAAAAATGAATATGGTATGTACTCACTCATAAGTTGATACTAGCTATAAACGATACTGAGCCTATAGTTCATGAGCCAAGAGAAGCTAAGTAATAAGGTGAACCCAAGGAAAAACATATATAAACCCACCTGGAAATTGGAAACTGACAAGATCTCCTGACAAAATTGGGAGCATGGGGGCGGGCATAGAAGGAAGGGGAGAAGGGGAGGGTTGAGGAGAACTTGAGGGAATGGGTTAGTCGAGATGGAGGAAGGACAGATATGAGAGCAAGAAAAGAAATATCTTGACTGAGGGGGCCATTAATGGGATTAGCAATAAACCTGACTCTAGAAAAATTCCCAGGAATCCACAAGGATGACTCCAGCTAAGACGCTAAGCAACCGAGGATAGGGTGCCCAAACTGGCTTTGCCCTTTAGTCAGATTGATGATTATCTTAAATATCACTGTAATTCTTAGTCCAACAACAGATGGAAACAGAGGCAGAGACCCACATTGGAGCACTGGACTGAACTTCCAAGGTCCATTGAAGAGTAGAAGAAATGAGAATATGAGCAAAGAGGTCAAGACCATGAAGGGTTCATCCACTGAAATAGTTTACCTGAGCTAATAGGAGCTCAACAACTCCATTTGGACTGAGAAGGAACAAGCATAGGACCAACCTAGTTCCTCTGAATGTGGCTGACAGTTGTATGGCTGGGGCAGACTGAGGGGCCATTAGCAGTGGCACTGGGATTTATCTCTACTGCATGTACTGGCTTTTTGGGGTCCTATTCTCTTTGTATGGATACCTTGCTCAGTCTAGATGTAGTAGGGAGGGCTTTGGACTTTCCACTGAGCAAAGTGCCTTACCCTCTCTTAAGATTAGAGGGGGGTGGGGTGGGAGGATGTGTGGAGGGAATGGGAGGAGGGGAGGGAGTGGGAATTTGGATTGGTATTTTTTTTATAAAAATCTAATTAAATATGCACTTCTAAAACATGGAGGTGTTTTAATTATTTATTTTTTTCTTGTACTGAATTTGGAATGCAGATCTTGTATTTATTTGGCATTCTGGTTAATCTTATGCCAACTTTACACAAGCTAGAGTCATCAGAGAGGAGGAAGCCTCAATTGAGAAAATGTGTTCATAAGATCAGGCTGTAGGGCATTTTCTTAATTATTGACTTATAGGGGAGGAGCCAGCTCATTGTAGGTTGTGCCATCCCTGGTCTGGTGGTCCTGAGTTCTATAGGAAAACAGACTGAGCAAGCCATGTGAGCAAGGCATAAACAGCACTCCTCCATGGCCTCTGCATCAGCTCCTGCCTCCAGGCTTCTGCCTTGCTTGAGTTCCTGCCCTCAATGCCTTTGAAAATGAACAGTGATATGGAAGTGTAAGTCATGTACACTCTTTCCTCTCCAACTTGCTTTTCACTCATGGTGTTTTCTCACAGTAATTGTAACCCTAACTAGGATACTAGGTAAGTGTTTGACCACAGTCCTATGCTCCCAGCCTGAATATTGTTTAATGACTTTTTTTGAAATGTGATTTCTGTTTTCTGTTAAGTTATACATGATTTTGTCAACATGCTTTTGACTAAAGATTCAGACTGGATTATATATTACAATGTGTTGGTTCAGGTAATAAAAAATTAAGAAATAGTCTTCCTGCATTTTTTCACCTAGCCAAGTTATATTTTTCTTTGATTTTATTATCTGTGCCTCTTGCTAACATTAGCTTTCTTCTCTGACTAGTCATTCTTATAGTCACATAGTGGTTATCAGCTATGAATTAGGGTTATTTGATTTCTTACTCATCAGAGAGATAATGGATGCTCTCTTTTAGCCATTGGACATAAGTACTGTTCTTCTGTTTCATCTACCATTAAATTAATTAATGTGGAGAAATAATGTAATTTTTCTAAGTGGCCTACACTAGTCAGTGTGAGCTGGTGAAGTTAAGAATGTTGTCAGATCCATCTATCAACCTGAAAGAATGAATTTCTGTTTTTATTATTTAACACATACAACTGCATGAGTGTTCCATGGTGCACATATAAGAGTGGATTTTGATACAATTTTATATCCTTTTACACTGAACCCTTTGTATGTGTCACCTGATTATATGTACCACATGTGCAAGTTCACACACACACACACACACACATACACACACACACACACACACACAAATGACGGTGTAGTGACGAGCTTCTAGCAGGCCTGCTTTTCATCCCACCCGGCTCCCACATGGTTAGCTTTACACCCGAAATAACAACATACAAACTATTCATTTAAACACTGCCTGGCCCATTATATCTAGCCTTTTCTTGTCTACCTCTCATATCTTGATTAACCCATTTCTAATAATCTGTGTAGCACCACGAGGTGGTGGCTTACCAGGAAAGTTTCAGCATGTCTGACCTGGCGGCTGGCTCCATGGCATCTGACCCAGAGAGGATAGGCATGGTGATTGCCTACATGAGGGTGCCTTAAGAGGCTTTCAGTATTAACAAGAACCCCAATCTAGGGATCTTCAAATATGGGTTCCATGTTGCAGCTATTTGTTGTTTGAAATCAATTTAGACACTGCATGGAGTTTCTGAGGAGTAGACTCAGAGGTTAGATTTATTGCTAGAGGGCATACTAGTCAAAAGGTCATTGATTACTTCCATGTGGTTTCTGCAGATAACCAAACTGAGCATAAATAATGTGTTCAAGAACCATGGAGAATATGTTTATTGTCAGGGAATAAGCATAGAAGAGTAACTGACAGGCTATCCCAAAAGATATAAATTTGAGCATTTTTAATAAAATTAATATTTAAAAATATTTTTGATATTTTAAGTCTTTTGCCTATAAGTGTGTATGTATGTAAGTGTAACACATGTGTACAGTGCCAGTAGAGGTCAGAAGAATATGTTAGATCTCATATAGTTGGAGTTACAGATGATTGTGAGCTGCCAAGTGGGTGCTAAGAACCAAACCAAGGTCCTCTGGAAGAGCAGCAAGTGATGCTAACTTCTGAGTCATCTCTCCAGCCCTTTGAGCCATTTCATACAGTTATTTTATTTCCATTTCCATTAATACTATACTTTTTAAATTTCCACATAACAAAAAAATATACCAGAAATGAAGAATGTCCAGAAAACAAATGAGGCACAACTGTCACAAAATTCAGAATTAGAAAGAAATCCACATTTCTAGGTTTTATTAATAGTGATATAAAAACATCTCATAGTTTCAGATATAAATCACTGGGATTTAAGAAGAGCTAAAATCTTGGGACTTTATAGTCTAGATAAGGACTGAAAGGAATAACATTAAATCTTATAAAATAATGACAGATAATATATAAATTGAGAAAATAATACAAAGCTCTCATTTATACCTCCAAGAACTGGATACTAGTTGAGTACATGCTTTCAAAAACTAAATTTATATTGCCTACCTTAAGACCTACCTTGGATTAAAACCAATGGAAATGCAGATTGTTGCAGCTTTCATTATACCACCTATCATGTAGCAAGACTATGACTTTTTTATTGATTTTTATTGTGCTCTAAATTTTTCTCTGCTCCTCTCCCTGCCTCTCCCCTCCCCTTCAACCATCTTCCAAGGTCCCCATGCTCCCAATTTATGCAGGAGATCTTGTATTTTCTAATCCTATTGCTGTGTTTTATTTGCTTTCCAAAGCTTCTTGTGCCTAATTTTCAATCAGTGTAATCCCCAACTCTCTGATGAACTAGGAAGAACTTAAAGATTGCATACCAATATAACTGAGTAGAGGACATGTACCTTATTTTAAGCGAAGAAGTTCATAATTTAACAAATATTTATTTTAAGACTTATGCTTTATTCCTCTTTCTATTTATTGGGAATAACAGTTCAGAAACTGATAGAGTTAAGATTTTTTTTGCATAGATTGAGTTAAATTCACATATGTAAAATTTGGACTGCACCATTATTACTGTTTGATCTTTTCTTCACCACAGATAGTACTTAAAGCATGGTGTCTTATTCTAATAGCTATTCCTAACAAGAATTTTAGCAACATCATTTACTTGACTTCCTTAAAGTGTGTTGCTTGTGTTATACCCAGATTTAGATGTATCCACCCCTTAACCTGGTAAGAGAAGGTAGTTGTTAACAGGAGGGTCATAAGAATTTCTGTACAGAGCCAAATAGTACATAAGTTTACAAACATAGTTCTGTAGCATAAAAGCATCCTTGTGTATGTTGGAACCCAATATCAGGTTGTGTTTAGATTAACTTTGTCTACAGACACAGAAATATAAGCAGTATGTCATTTTTCTGTACCAAAATATAGCCTCATTTTGTTCTTATTAAGGCAAATGTTAGAAACAGTCTTAGATAGTTAGCTATACAAAATCACCAGCTGGATTTGTATTCAAATGTATTTTTGAATTCTTGGCTTACAGTGAGTGTACTGGCTAATTTTTAATATACACTTGATGTAAGCTAAGGTCATTGTAGAAGAAGGAATCTTAATTTGAGAGAAATGTCACCATATAATTGGACTTCCAGCAAGTGTTTATGGCATTTTCTTGATTGATGCTTGATCTGAAAGACCCAGGTCATTGGGAAGGTTGTCCTAAATGTTATGAGAAAGCAGGCTAAGCAAGTCCTGGGAGCAAGCCTGCCTCCAGGTTCCTTCCCTGGTTGAGTTCTTGTCCTGTTTTCCCCAAAGGACTGCAAGCAATAATAAGCTCCTTCCTCCCTGTTGTGTAGCAGTTTCATGAAGATTGGAACATTTCATCCTGCAGAGAAGCTCTGTATTTCAAAAGTTAAAAAAATAAAATAAAAATTGCTTCAGCAAGTTCCCAAAACTGATTTACTAGGCCCTTTTCTCCCAAGAGTTAATAATACAGATTGTGAGAGTTATGTTCAGACAAACCAAACTGCAAAGAAAACTCTGAGACTAGAGACCGGATGCCTGGAAGAAGCAAAAACAAGCTGAAGCTACATGGAAGAGGTTTAGACCAACAGAACCACCTGGAAAACACACTCTTAACATGTTGAGTTGCCTACAGACTGTCCAATGTATTCCAGGTTTTCAGCTTTTGTGAGCTATTGCCCATGCTGGGGTGGGCTTTCGTGGTACAGCTGTCTTTTGAGCCGTTTCTGCTTCTGTAAATAACCCCTTGTAAATACTCCTGTAACTAACCCCAATAAAGTGAATTGGTTCACCAAATTGGAGTTTGGTGCTATCTGTACTTTGATCTGTTATCTGCTTCCTGTCTGGGGTGAGTAGAGGTGTGTGTGGTGTCTCCCCAGGAAAAGTCTTGTTGTGCAACACTCCACAAGTTGTCTTTTCATTTTATGGTACTTTATCACAGCAAACATGTCTAACAGAGTGAGTATATCAAGAGAAATAGGATGGTTTAACTTGTTTATTTCCGTTATGTATAGTGTTCTTGTACTGTGACTTTCAGTCTTACTTTGTGCTGGTTACATTTCTTCACTTACAGTGGTAACAATGTTCATATATTTAAATCTAAGTGAACCTTTACTTAAATGTACTCAATGCCACAGTTCGTACTTTTTCTTGTATTACTTTTCCACTGCCTACTGAAGCATTTCAGATGTTTGCTCCATGCACTCCTGAATGCTAAAAGATTGCATGCAGCACAGCAAAGTATTGGAATGTCAGCAAAAGATGACTCCTAATTGTATTCATGCAGCTTGCATTAAATAAAACACAGAAGAATCTGAGAAGTGACTTCAGAAGCAAGAAATATATGTAGGAATATGATACAGAAGAAGTAATATAATGATACATTTTGTTGCTAGAATGTTTATATATTTAACTTCAATATAATTAATTTTAATTTAATGGTGAAAATGATAAAAGAAAACCAAGAGAAGTACTTCCAAGTATGCACTCTCCTTCTTTACCATGCTATGGAATGAGGATCACTTCTTACTCCTGTCTGGCTCATTCAGCCAGTATAAAGTTGCTCAAATATATCAGATACTTGTAGATGGAAATCATTTTGCTTTCTTTCTATAATACACTACATTGAGGGTAATTTTGCATGTTACAAAATGCACATAAATTAATATTTGAACAGTTTCCTCAACCTCTATCATTCTTCTTTGTCACTTTATAATTTTCCATACCCTAACTCCTGAACTAGGGAACCGTTTATCACTTTAGATAATTTGTGCCATTCTAAAATTTAATATAAATGAAATAATATAAATATAAGTTATGACTGAGTTAGTACCTGTTATGCTTTGTCTGCATCCATAATTTTCTTTGGATATTTAAATGTGAATTAATCAAAACTACAATTCTGAGTATTTATGTAAAGCATGCAATAAAAGACAAGTATGTAATATAATTATAAATTGTAGAAAAAGAAAAGTAAATATAATTAACTTCCAGAAATATAGATGTTAAGATAAAAATATGGTCAAATAAATGTTGGTAATAGTGATTTTAAACTTGAAAACTCCCAATAATTAAATGAAGGACATACAAATAAGACTGATTTCCAACGGAAACTTATCATTTAATATTAAAATGATTAGGTAGTTAAGATCTCTGCCTGCTCTTCCAAAGTTCTTGGGTTCAATTCCCAGCAACCACATGGAGATCTATAATGAGATCTGTTGCCCTCTTAGGGAAGAGACCTGGTCAGTTGTCCTCATCAACTTAGACCATGAAACCCAATATGGACAAGTTCAACAGAACTGCCATCTATGGGCTGCCCGTGCGTGCTTCAGCATTGCCAGGGCATAAATTTCATTTCATTCACTGGATGATGTAGGGTAGAAAAGAATGGGTAAATGGTTTATGGAATATACAACTATCTAATGCACCACAAATAGAGAGATTAAGGAAGAAAAGAATGACAATCCAGCACCTGGCTAAGAGGGTTGAGAAAGGGGATAACTAGAACACACAGTATGAAAAGTTGGTAGTCGATATTTTATATAAGATGCAAATTTAAGGAATTCCATGAGCATCCAGCTCAGTATGGAAACAAGGAATCTGCCTGTAAACATCCCCAAATGAAACTGGAATCGCCAAATAGAAAACTTTAAAATTCACCAAGAAGACAATACAGATCCCCAAAAAGCAGGGCTATTAGGCATGTTGAAGAGGATGAGGGAGAGTGGTAGGTGAGGATTACAGGGTAATAGGGTGAATATGAGCAAAGCACACGGTAGGAAAATGTAATGTTGTGAAAACACCATTTATTTGAAAAACATTTTTTTAAAAAAACAGAAAAATAGATTAGCTGTTATACGGAATATCAAAGAGGCCACTAGATTTCATAGGAAAAATAATTGAGGACAAAGGCCTACAGCAGGAAAATGAAGTGTGAGCACAATAAACAGAAATTTAGATGGATACTGAATATATACTTGGACAAAAATCTGCTAAAATACAGGCACTAGCAAGAGGAAACCCTTAGGAAGAAGTGTGGTGCTTAAAACAATAAAGAATGGTGAAATTGCAAATCTACGAAACGCATACCGACTAACCATAGCCAATTTAATTTCACATTAGAAACGATCATGGTTTAAATTGTACACCATTCTCATCTTATGGTGCAGTAATAAGACACTTACAGATTTGATGTTTTGGGGGGAATAAATAGGTTTCTTGCTGAGCCAATTAGTTAAAAGCAAATTTTGTCATCTTTGATTGGGTGGGCCTCTAACCCATATCTGTGCTCTGGCTTCAGCTCTTTTGGTTCCTTATTTTCCTCACTCCTTTTCACGTTTATGTAGATTTTCGAGCTAAGTTTATCATTATGAAATCAGAACGAACGTTAGTAAATAAAATAATACATCCCAGTGCTGTGGAGTACACAGGGTAACTGAAATTGACATGCATTGTCAATGGAACTATCTTGATCCTCTGGGAAAATAGTTTGGTTCTCTCTTATAAAATGAACACACTACCCTAATACAAATGACAAATGGTGAATCTGAGTATTTCGTCAAGAGAAATGGAAACATGTTTAAAACAAACCTACATTCAAATGTGATTAGCAGTATATTTATTTTTATTTTAATTGATTTTTATCGAATTCTACATTTTTCTCTGCTCCCCTCTCCTTGCCTTTCCCCTCGCCTTCAACCCTCAGCAGTATATTTCTTATAACCTTAGTTTAAAGCAACAATTCCTGTCATCAGATGCAGGGGTAGAGCATATTGTGCTATTTCCACATGATGAGATACCACTCAACATCAGGATAAAATGAATTTTTGACTTGCATTAGTTCAGAAGACTCACAAGGGTAGTGCACTGAATAAAAAAAAACAGGTTTTTTAATTGCATGTATTCTAATTTCATGTATATGAAAATCTCTGTGTCATGGCTATTTTTGGTTGTCAGTTGACTACATTTGAAATTAACTAAAACCCAGAAATGGAGGGCACGCCTACAAGGGATTTTTGCTTAATTTGAAGTGAGAAAACATACTTCTAATCTTAATCTTTGAGGTAGTAAGATACACCTTCAATCTGGATCTTTTGAGCTGGGGAAATTCCCCACTTGTCTGAGTCACACCTCCTGCCAGAAGCCTATATAAACACGGGGAATAAGGAAGCTTTTGTTCTTTGTCTGCTCACTCTTGCCTTGCTCATACATCTATTCCTTCACTGGTAGTAAAGCCTACTTCATCAGGACTCCAGCAAGTACTGATGACTGGCTGAGAAATCCAGCCTTGTGAAATGAACAGCTACTGGATTCTTGGTTGTTGGTAGACAAGTATTTTTGGAATTGTTGGCTCAAAACTTTGAGTCATTCAAATAACACCATATGTGTGTTTGTGTGTGTGTGTGTGGGTGGATGGATAGATACATAGATAGATAGATAGATAGATAGATAGATAGATAGATAGATAGATAGATAGATAGATAGATTCATTCTATAAGTTCTGTTACTCTAGAGAACCCTAACTAGTACAATATGCTAAAATTACAGAAAGAAGGGTTTCCTCAAGGTTAGGTGTAGAGGCATAGTGTGACTCTGAAGGGACAAGACAGCATGGCATACTCTCTAAGTGTGATGCAATTGCTCCATATACTGATTGTGGATGATGTTTCTGTTTACATGTATATATATTCAAATTCCTAAAAATTTAGCAAAAAGTCAGTTTTACTATAAGTTAATTTAGAAGTGTACAAGTGACTACATGCACACTGCCCATGAGAATGATTATATACCCCGTTTTCCTCAATCAGCTTCTTTCTTCCTTTGACCTAATATAATTATTAATAGTGTCAGTCTTGAAATGTTTAACTGATAAACTACATGCATTTAATTCAAGATGTACAAAGCAAAAACCAAAGGAGTTGCTGCTTTTGTTTGCCAATCATGAGCCCTTCAGGAATACTAGGTCTTAAATTTAGGTAGTTTCTCTGAGGGGAAAGGGATGATGACTTCAGCTGAAGCAGGTGTGACAAAATTACATTAAGATGAAAAATTTAAGGGACTGGAGAGAAAGCTCAGTAGCTAAGAGCACTTGCTGCTATTACAGAGGACAGAAGTTTGGTTCCTAGTATCTACTTCTGCTGACTCACAACCATCAGAAACTTTAATTCCAGGAAATCCAACACCTTCTTCTGGTTTCTGTGGGCACCTGTATACATGTTGAATATACACATACATACTCATATATAACATGATGAATTTTTCACAGATATATTCACATTCATAAAATAGCTTTTAAATTCAAAAATAAATACATACAAGAAATAAAATAGTTATTTTATAAGGAACATAATTTTGTGTTAGAAATTGATCAGTTGAGGTAAACAGGTGGTAGAATATGATGGCAGTCTTCTTGGAGTGTTGAAAAATAAAACAGAACAAATGAAAAAGAGCATATACCATGATCAAGTAGACTTCATCCCAGATATGAAGGAATGATTCAACATTCATAAACTGATAATGTTAACCTCTTCATAATTCAGAAGTTATCTCTAATTGATAGCCACTTTTAAATAAAAATTCAGTTTTCTCTAAGGGGGTCCCTCTGGGCAATAAAACTACTCTCAGGGGTAGGCTGCATGTCTATCACTAGAGAGCCACCTGAAAATCAATTCATAGGAATCATGGATAGTTTCTTGTTTCATAATGTTGTATCAGGGCTTTTTAAAAAAATTATCTTATTTTTTTAATTTTATTTAGTATGTTCTCCATTTCATCCTCATTGCATATAATATTAAGTCTTCCAGTTTAGTATTTTTGTGAGATTCCTGAGCATGCGAATGAGTGGGTCTCTGTGTCTATATTTCTGTTTCATGTGCCTTTTCTTGGGCTTTCCTTTTGATTATTTCGTCCTGTTTCAGTGGATTGGTTTTTGTTTTCTCTTACTTTATTTTATTATTATCCCATAGAAGCATGTTCTTTTTCCCTAATGAGAAGCAGAAAGGGAGTGGAACTAGGTTGGGGGGAAGGCAGGCAGGAACTAGGAGGAGTAGAGGGAGGGGAAACCATAATCAGCATATATTATATGAGGGACAAAAAGCTACTTTCAATAAAATGGGAAAAGTTAAAAAAATACAAAACAGTATGCACTGAGACTCCCTAGGCTCTGACCAAAGACAGCCTATTCTCTAGTACTTATGTGAATGACATTAGCTAAGGAAGTCTCTGCTTGCCAATTTTATGAATAATAGCCCTTCTTAGGAAGGAAACCACTATTACCCTAGTACAGAGAAAGAAATTACAGACACAGTAGCCACACCCAGACTAGAATATATTATTGTCGCCCACTTCTTTAATGGGAAGAAAAAGAGCATGCCATTAGTGTCAAGTACATCCTAGGGTGAGTTCTGTTTAGAAAAATGACTCAGTACAATAATGTAATTTGGTGGTTATCTTTGCAAGAAGACAGAGTGTGACTGAATATGATTCTTTTGTGAAAACTTTAGGGACATAGTTTACTCCATAACCCATATGCAGAACTCCCTGAGGACACCCCCTCCCAGCATGCACATACACTAAGATTTGATTTTAAAATTCATACTGTAGCCATAAGTACAAAGAGAGCTTTTCTCTTTATGTAAGAAAGAATGCAACATTGTTCCTCACCTCTGAAAAAAGAGACTTGGTTCTTATTTTGACTATTATATTATTCTCTTATTTTTGATTTCTCATTTTTATTTGGTCTTTTTCTCAAAGTACCTTTATGAAGATATAATTCACACATCATAGAATTCACCCACATTAAAATTTGTAAGTTAGTGGTTTCTAGTTTACTCACAAATATGTACAACCATCATTATTATAGGTAATTATAGATTTTAGAAAATTTTAATTTCCCCACAAAGACACTACATACCTTACTTCTCTTGTCCCCTATCATTTTATCCTTCACACTCAACTCCGAGAAACCATAAATCTACTTTCAATCTCTATAAATGTCCTTATTTTGTGCTTTAATATGAATGAAATCATATATTGTAGAATTCTTTATGAATTGCTTCTTTCATTTAGCAAATTTTTAAAATTTTATCTGCATAGTAGTACGATCCTTTTCTTGACTGAAGAATATTTCATTATATGGATATATGAAATATTGCTTATTTAGTCATTTCCTGTTGGACATACAGGCATTATGAAAAAACTTCTGTAAACTTTCATATATAAAATCTGTATGAGTCTATTTTCAATTTCTTTTGAGTTTATAACTTGGAATGAATCGCATGGTCATATGGACCTGTTTTTTAAAGCATATTCATTATTTTATTTTTCCATCAGCAAGCATTTCCTTCCTTCTGCATCACCCTAACACTTGTTATCTATTTGCGCTTTCGCTTGTTTTCATCCTATCAGATATTCAGTGATATTTTCATTGTATTTTTATTTTCCTTATTTAAGGATGTTGGATATCTATTTTTCATGCTTCTTAAACATGCATATATGGGCTTTGGACCTACATTTCTTCAGAGTCTTTACCTATTTTTAACTAGAGTTTTGTCTCTTTATATATTTTTAATGACAATCATTTATCAGATATGATTTGTAATTAGTGTTCTTTGGGACGTCTTCTTACTATACTGATGATTACATTTTAAGTACATTTAAATTTTTTCAATTAGGTATATTTTTTTTCTGATTTTTCACAAGCTTTTGTGCTAAAGCTAAGACCTTGCTAAATACAAGGCCATGAAGATTTTTCATTGTATAATCTTCTAAACACTGGATAAACCTTTCTATTCTTACTTTAAATATGCTGGCCAATTTGACTTACATTTTCCTGTATTTTTTCTTATTTATTTATTTATTTGTTTGTTTTTAAAACAATCTTCTCTAATTTTACGTATCAAATCCAGTTTCTACTCCTTCCCTTCTTCCCACTCCTCCTCCCTTCCCCCACCCCAACCCAGTTCACTCCTCAGAGAAGGTGAGGTTTCCCATAGGGTTTAACTTACATTTTTTTTTGTCTGCAGCATGACTATCGTATAGACTTATCACTTTTAAAATTACATTTGTATATTTAATGTGTGTGTGCATGTGTGCACATGTATCTGACTGTCTGTCTGCACATTTATGTGGGGCATGTGTATGTAAGTCAGAGAACAAATGTGGAAGTCGGTTTTCTCCACATTTCTCCCATAGGGGTTCTGGGAATCAAACAGGGATTTGTCAAGGCTGGGAATTGTTAGCTTTAGTGGTGTGTACCTTTAACTGTTGAACCATTTATTTGGCTAGAGAGTCATATTTTTGTATGTGTACTTATAAACCCAATGTTATTTATTGAAAAGTCTACTATTCACCTGGTGAATGGTCTTAGCATATCCCTTCAAAACTTAGCTGGGTATATAGAAAATCCTTGATTTACAGTAATTTGAATTATATTTGTTCTGCTTTATGATGGATCAGTTACCATTTAGCTCCATCATAAATTGAGAAACATCAGAAGTTAGAAAAGGTCATCTCAAGATTTAAAATTTTGGTGACAATTAAGGTCTGATTACAGGGGAAGGTCAATTTAGGCATCTTCTCCACTGTTGCTTAGAGTCTTAGCTGGGGTCATCCTTGTGGATTCCTGGGAATTTCCCTAGTGCCAGGTTTCTTGCTAGCCCCCTAATGGCTCCCTCAATCAAGATATCTCTTTCCTTTCTCCCCCTCACTGTTTTTCTCACTTCTTGAGCATCCTATTCCCTCAAGTTCTCCTCCTCTCACCCCTTCCCTCCCCTCCCCCTTCCCTCTTCTAATTTTCTTAGGAGGTCTTGTCTGTTTCCCCATCCCAGGGGATGCATGTATGTCTTTCTTAGGGTTCTTCCTGTTACCTAGCTTCTTTGGGATCATGGACTATAGAATGGTTATCTTTTGCTTTAAGTCTAATATCCACTTATGAGTGAGTACATACCATGTTTGTCTATCTGGGTCTTAGTTACCTCACTCAGAATGTTTTTCTTTTGTAGTCCTATCCATTTGCATGCAAATTTCAAAATGGATCTACAATTAAGCACTGGGTCAAGCTACCTGAGACCAGCCCAAGAGAGGACAAAGGGGTCAAAACCATGATAGTGACATCTACAAAAACAGCTGACCTGAGCTAGTGAGAGCTCACTGACTCTGAACTGATAGCGGGCAAACCTTCATAGGACCAAATTAGGCCCACTGAATGTGGGGGACAATTGTGAGGATTGGACAGTCTGTGGGCCACTGGCAGTGAGAATAGTATTTATCCCTAGTGCTTGAACTGGCATCTTGGAGCACATTTTCTTTGGAGGGATACCTTTCTCAGCCTAGATATAGGGGAGAGGGCCTTGGTCTTGCCTCAGAGTGAAGTGTCAGACTTTGTTGACTCCGCATGGGAAGCTTTACCCTTTCTTAGGAGTGGATGGGAAGGTGGAGTGGGGAGAAGGTGGAGGAAGTGGGAGAAGGGGAGGGAGTAGGAGCAGGTATAGCTTTATAAAATGAGAAAAGATTGTATTAAAAAATTCTTAATAAAAAAGATTTTAAATTTTACAAATTTTTTTCATTATACAACTCCATGGTAAGTCATGCAACATTTGTGTGTTTGTGTATTAATTTCTAGATTCTAGAGTCATACAGGTTCTTGTTTGGAAGCATGTATTTATATGTGCATGTATGTATACATGTTCACATTTGTGTTGGTACAGGTTTTTGACAATTTCACATTTGTGTGTGTGTGTGTGTGTGTGTGCGCGCATGCTCCTAAGGTTGATGTTGAATGCCTCTTTGATTATTCTCTATTGTATTAATTGAGACAATTTCTCTCAAATGAAACAAAAGTTTTCCTTTTTTATCTTTTTTTCTTTTTGAAAATAGATTCTTCTCTCATTACAATTCATTCTGACCACAGTTTTCCCTCCCTTTACTCCTCTCAACTCCTCCTTTCCTTTCCCCCAGATTCACTCGCCGTCTGTTTCCCATCAGAAAAATCAGGTCTCCAAGAGACAATAACTAAACAAAATACTATAAGACAGTTCAGAAGGCATCATACCAAAGCTGGGTTAGACAACTCAACAGGAGGCAAAGAGTCTCAAGAGCAAGTAAAAAAGTCAGAAACACACCTACTCCCACAGTCAAGAGTGCCCCCAAACACCAAGCCAACAGCTACAACACATACAATTAGGGCCTACTATGGACCCCTGCAGGCCCCATGCTTGCTGCTTCAGCTTTTATGAGTGCATGTTTAAGCTGCTTAGTTGATACAATAGGCTATGCTCTCCTGGTTTCTACCATCCCCTCTTAAGTCCAACAATTATTCCTTCCCCTCTTCTGCAAGATTGCCTGAGCTCCAAGGGGAAAAAACCTGGTGGAAAACTCTGATGTAGACTCTCTCCCTGCATAATGTCTGGCTGTGGGTCTTCTCATCTGTTTCCATTTGCTGCTAGAGGAAGCCTCTCTGATAATGACTGGGCAAGGCACAGATCTTCAGAGTACAGCAGAATATTTTTAGGAATCATTTCATTGATTTTTTAAAATTAGATCAGTTGTATTTCATTCTATCCTAGGTTTCTGGTTTGTGACCATCCAAACAGGCCTGGGCTTTTTCTCATGGAAGGGATCTCAAGTTAAATCAGACGTTGATTGTTCTCTCCTAGGAGTTTTGCACCACCATTGCCCCAACACATCTTATAGGCAGGACAGATTCTTGGTTGAAGGTTTTGTTGATGGTTTGGTATCCATGTTTCTCTTTTGGTAGACTAGATATGACCCTCTCATACCAAAGAGCTTAGAACACAGGGGTATGGACACCATACAAGTACCAGCTAAAGCTCTTCACATTTAAGGAGGTATATGTATGTGGTCCTTAGCAATGAGGTCCTGTTGTCAATTTGCAGACATCATCCCTCTGTTCTAGCATCAACCTAGGTTGTTTGTGGATCTCTGTGGGACTCCCTTTACCAACAACTTGACTAAATACAACTCAGTCCCTCCACTAGAAGCCTTGTCTGGCTACAAGAGATGGCCAGTTAAGACCCCATATTCCACATTACTAGGAGTTTTCACTAGGATCACCCTCATAGATTCCAAAAAGCTTCCAGTGAACCATGTTTCCACACTGACCTCCCCCAAAATGTCCCTCAATTTCTTCTGTTTCTCCATGAATTATCTCCTTCTAATCCATCTCCCTAACCTTCCCATTCCCACCAACCACCAGTCTACTCACAAAATCTATTTCCCCTTCCCTGGGAGATCCATGAATAGAAATACTGGAAATATCACCATCCCTGATTCCAAGGTGTATTAAAAAGCTTTAGTAATAAAAACCACATGGTATTTTGATAAAAAAACAGACACATTTGGAATCTAATTGAAGTTTCAGACATAAATCCACACACAGAAACATCTCATTTTTGATAAAGAAGTCAGAAATACATACTGGAAGAAACACAGTAACTTCAACAAATGGTGCTGGTCAAACTAGATGTCTGTATGTATAAGAATTCAAATAGATTCATATTTATCACCTTGCCTAAAACTTAGGTATCAGTGGACCAAAGACCTCAACATAAAACCAGATACATTGGGCCTAATAGAAGAGAAAGTGGGAAATAGCCTTGAACTCATTGGCACAGGAGACTACTTTCTGAACAGAACATGGATAGTGAAGGGACTAATGTCAACAATTAATCAATAGGACCTCATAAAAATGAAAAATTTTCTGTAAGGCAAAGGACACTGTTAATTGGAAACAGCGGCCACTTAGAGAATAGGAAAAGATTTTTACCAACTCCACATCTAATAGAGAACTATTATCCAATTCAAGAAGCTAGAAAACAAAAAAATTAAAAAATGGGGTTCAAATCTAAATAGAAAATTCTCAATAGAGGAAACTCGAATGGTTGAGAAACACTTAAAGAAATGTTCAACATAGTCATCAGTAAAATGCAAATTAACACTACTTTGAGATTTCATCTTACATCTGTCAGAATGGATAGAATCAATAATGCAGGTGATGGCTTATGATGGTGGGGATGTGGAGTAAAGAGAACAAACTTCCTTTGATGGTGGGAGCACAAACCTATACAACAATTTTGGAAATAATGTGGTGCTTCCTTAGGAAATTAGGAATCACTCTACCTCAGAACATAGATACCACTCTTGGGCATATACCTAAAGGATATTCTATTCTACCACAGCACTTGCTCAACTATGTTCATTGTTGTTTACTCATAGTAGGCAGGAACTATAGACAACCTTGATGTCCCTCAACAGAAGACTGGATAAAGAAAATGTGGCACATTTATAAACTGGAGTTAAATACTGGGATGTTTTTCCATTTATTTTGATCTTCTATTTTTATATGATTTTAAAACTATGTTTGATAGTTTTGTGTGTGAATTTTTCATTAAATTGATTCTTTTTATTTTTATGTTATTATAAATATAATTGATTTAACTGAATTGTAGGTGCTTCATTGATATATATAGAACTGTAATTAATTTTATCTACTAATTCTACATCTTGTACTCTAGATAAACCCATTCATTAGTTAAATAGATTCTTTAATGTTTAATATTTTTAATGCAGACTGTCATATTTGTAAATAGAAATATGGAAGGAGTGTTACTTTTTCCTTTCTAATATCATTCTGTGAATTTTTTGTTTTGGCCAACTAAATTCTGTAGTTAGTACCTTCAGCACATAATTTGAATACCCATAGTAAAAGCTGAAATTCAACTGTTCTCAGTTGTTGGGAAAAGAAAGCATATACCTTTCCACAATTGTGGAATTGTGTTAATTGTGGAGATTTTGAAGATACCCTTTGTCCAACTGAGGGATTTCTTTGTTCCTAGTTTGTGAATTATTTATGTAATCATGAAATACATTGAAATTTTTCGAATAATTTTTCTAAGGGTACTGAATCTTTCATGTAGCTTTCATTTTTATTATACTGTCATGATACACTGGAATGAGTGGCTTCATATATTAAATAGCTTTTCATTCCTGGGATAAATTCCACTGTATCATGTTATATAATTCTTTTTATAAGTTACTAAATATAGTGGGTTGATGTTTTGGACACATCATTTAGTGCACACTGTATCACTTTTATTCCTTAATGCTTTGGGGAAATACTGTTATTGCAGCAAAGAATTTCTTAAGTTTTTTTCATAATCTTGGTTTCATAGAGTAGAATACTCAGTTATGGGCCAAGCAGATAAATAAAACAATACACGATTGCCTCTGCTTCACTGTGATATTCCATTTATTATCAAAATTCAAAGCTTTTTTAATATGTTTAATATATCTAGGAACAAAATCATTTTTTAAAGTTTTACAGTTTCTACAAAGTTCATCATGCAGTGATTGTTTTTATTTACTATGAATTAAACTTCATCTCTTATTTCATATGTAACATAGGGATAAACTAGATCGTTATGTCTTGATTTATTGTTGTTACAGTTAGAAATAATGGAACAATTTAGTAACAGCTGAGTGGCATGAAATACGTTGAGGTGAGAATCTGGTCCATAACCAACCATTTTTATTGATCCATCGGATTTAAATAGTTTACTCTCTGTCTCTAAACACTGCTTCCTATTTTCCGTTTATCGTAATACATATTGTATGTCATTACTCTCGGCTGATTCATTCTCTCCCTTCTGTCTTCTAGGTAAATATGTATGGCATGTCCTGCAGCTAGCATGGTGTTTGGTCACTTTGGGCATCTTCTTATTTGTGATGCATGAAATTATGTCTGCCAAAAGAAGAGAACATGATTGAATTGGCAGTCAGTGGGTGACAGTTTGTTGTTCAGGACAGAATTTTGCATGACCAGTAATAGTGCCAACTTTCTCAGAAGGAGATAGCATTGTGCCAAGCTCTTATGCTCAACATCTTCAGTGACATGTTGTTCCTGTCAATAAGTAAACCTTCTTAGCCTGACATTTAGGACCCTCCATACAATGTTCTACCCAATCTGTCCAAGTACATTTACCACAGTTTTATATGTTTTACTATGTACCGTGTTTAGGCTTGTTTCCTCATTACCCTAGTATAACATGAAGGGCCAGGCCTGCTTGTTTATTGAAGCTTTTGTCCCGCCTGGTACCCCATAACTGTTTAGCCCCAAAGAAAATCACACATAGATCTCCATAAATTATAATCTGATTGGTCCATTAGCTCTAGCCTCTCAGTGGCTCTCACATCTTGATTAACCCATTTTTCTGATCTATGTTAGCCATGTGGCTCAGTACCTTTTTCTAGTGGGGCAGATCACATTTTGCTGCTTTGATGGTCTGGGCAGGAATGGGAGGAATCAACTTCCTCCTTTCCAGAATTCTCCTGTTCTCATTACATCATTTCTACTTCCTGTCTGGTTTTCCCACCTATATTTCCTGCCTGGCCAACCAGTGTTTATTTAAAACATGATTGACAGAATGCAGACAATCCTCCCGTACCACCCTAGAAGAATAATGAGTTCTTTATACCCTGTATACTGGTTATTTTCTGTAGGTAGAATTCTCTATTCTTTCTTCTACACTAAAACAAATCCTTCAATGTCCCATTCAAATGTCTGTTAACCAAGAATCTATGCTTTTTGTTTGTTTGTTTGTTTCGATTTTTCGAGACAAGGTTTCTCTGTAGCTTTGGATCCTGTCCTGGAACTAGCTCTTGTAGACCAGGCTGGCCTCAAACTCACAGAGATCCACCTGCCTCTTCCTCCCGAGTGTTGGGATTAAAGGCTATGCTAGCTAGCCTATGTTAGTTCAACCTAATCACTTAAGAACTACTCAATAACTCTGACTCTAGATGTGCTGTAATGACAGTTTCCCGTTTTATTTATTTCTTCATTTCATTTGCCACCCTTTCCCTTCTCACATACAAAGACTATTAGCAAAGTAGTCCTTGTATACCATGACTCTTTATACTCATAACACATGGTGGGTCCTCAGTAAACATTTATGATTGCATTATGATTAAATGTCTACTCTAAGCTCTATTTCACTGCTCTAAGTGACCAGAATCATAGGAAAACAGCAGAATTCCTCTACTGTCCTGAAGTTTTCATTCTAAGTTAATAGTCGAGTGTTAGTTGAGATAAGAAACTGCAGCGTGTTTTTCAGCCGATTTCCCCTATCTGTATTTTCTACCATTTTTATGAGAATTTCACAATGTCAAAAGCAAATGTGACTTCTTAGAGCATTAAAATTATAGTTTTTCTAAATAGTTTAGCCTCTACTTAAATAAGCAACTTCAAAATTAGATAAAATTTTGGCGAGAAGTCTTAAACTCCCTGAGGAATGGCATAAAAATCATGTTGGTCATTATAGATGACATGTCTACTCGGCCTTACATACAGAGTTAGAACATGATGCTGAAAGTGTGACAAATCAGAAGATTGGTATCAGTGCTGGGGGAAGATAGAGAAGAAGCACAATTACAATGTTGGCCAAAGCCACAGATCTTATAAAGGTGTGAATAAGTACAAAACAGCCAAGATCCAAGTCGTAGTTAAAATACAGTAGAAACCTGCACTTGGTTAAGAGCCAATGGCATTTCCCAACTAGCTCAAGTCCATAGTAAGTTTTTTTTGGGGGGGAATGAAACCACAGAGAAACAATATCCTTGCATGCTCGTACCAGAATAAGAAGAGATCTGTGCAAGTAATAATATGTCTATGCAGGTGCAATATATTATAAATTAGAATGTATAGCTTTTGCTTTGTAGCAGACCCAATGACTATTGATTTTGATATTGCAGAAATAAGAAGCTATCCATGCACAGAGGTTTTGTCTGGTGCAATTTACAACCTAATTGATTTGCTTTTAATAAATCAGGAAAAAATGGAGGAAGGCAAACTCTACTTTAAATAACTGAGAATCATTACAGCTTATTACGGCATTATTCTAGCATGAAGACTGAATACATCTTAGCACTCCTACCAGCATATAAAATTGAGCTATCTGAGGACAAAAGTCATGTTAGAAGGAGTGAGTAGGTTATAGTTAAAGTGCATATTTCTATACAGGTAATATTTGGTAAGGCACACATTTAAGAGATGTTAGTGATTTTGACTTCCAGCAGGGTGATACCTAGCAACCCTTATACTTAAGGTTGAGAAGTTTCCCATTATTCTCAGGAACCAGGTGAATTCTGTGTGCTCATGGATATTTGACCTTTTCCTCTTGTTCTTGCTTTTCTATAGCTATCACTGTTCATCTTGCTCTCTCTTCCATTCCAAATGCTTTCTCACTTTCTGTCTACCTGTTAAAGTGTTTAAGTCTCGACACAAGTCTAACTTTCCTATAAAGTGGTGATAGTTCTGCAAACTGATTTCAGCTTGCTCTGTTCTTCTGGTTTCTTTTGTTAGTATAAAATAGTTGGAGTTCAGTTTGTATTTATTTTATGATTTATCTCAGCTACATTCAAAATGACTATTGAAACTCATTCGTATTTTTATGCTTCTATAGTACCCGAATCTGCCATAACTACAAGAATGCCATAGACACTGATCAGATTTAAGTCAATATTTGGTCACTGTATAATTAAAAGAAGATGTCATAAGTAACCTGTGGTAAAGGGAGCAGTGGGCTGCATCCCGTCCTGCTCCCATCTGCCTGGCTAGCTTAGTCCTCAGAATAATCACACAGAAACTGTATTCATTTAAACACTGCCTGGCCCATAAGCTCTAGCCTCTTATTGTCTAATTCTCACATGTTGATCCAACCCATTTCTAATAATGTGTATCGCCACTTGACTATGGCTTACCGGCATGAGTCTAACCAGCGTCTGTCTTGGAGAGGAGAGCCATGGCGTCTGCCACATTGCCTTCTCCCCAGCATTCTGTTCTGTCTTCCCCACCTATCTAAGTTCTGCCCTATCAAAAGGCCAAGGCAGTTTCTTTATTTGACCAATGAGAGAAACACATAGAAAGAAGACCCTCCTACACCAGTAACCATGTGGATTTCCTTTAAAATGCTTCTAAATGAAGGATTCACAGATACAGGTTTAAAAGGAAGACTGGTGAATAGCTGTTGATAAAGCACAAGTAGTAACACACTCAGGGTGGATTTTAGATGGTGGCACTCTACAGTCATATTAGTTTTTCTCAGATCTCATGGGAAAGTATTTTAAATTTTAATTGTGCTCGAACAACAAAGATAAACTTTGATGGGCGATCATCTACAGGCCTATAGCTGATGCCGAATTGATCTAACAAGAAAATATGTGTAGGCAGATTTGGAAATAGAGCACACAGCAAAGTAAGTAGATATAATATAAAGTAGTGGAATTAAGATTTAAGATTAGAAGTCCGGCTTTAACATTAAGAGTGACATCCCATGTTCTATTGGGAACTCACCAAGGCCAGCTGGCCTGGGTCTGGAAAAGCCTGGGATAAAACCGGACTCTCTGAACATAGCGGACAATGAGGACTACTGAGAACTCAAGAACAATGGCAATGGGTTTCTGGTCCTACTGCACGCACTGCCTTTGTGGGAGCCTAGGCAGTTTGGATGCTCAACTTACTAGACCTGGATGGAGGTGGGGGTTCCTTGGACTTCCCACAGGACAGGGAACCCTGATTGCTTTTCGGGCTGGGGGGGAGACTTAATTGGGGGAGGGGGAGGGAAATGGGAGGCGGTGGCGGGGAAGAGACAGAAATCTTTAATAAATAAATAAATTAAAAAAAAAAAAAGAGTGACATCCCATACAGAAACTGAGCTGAAGCTAATTTGAGAGCCTTTAGTCATCACATTTAAGATTAATTATAACATGATACAGTGGTGTACACAGGGAAAAGAACTGGCAAGGAGCAGTCACATTTTTCTTTGAGAATTTTTTTGTTTATTTTTTTTACTTGTTGAAAAAAACTTTCCACCTCCTCCTCGTTTCCCATTTCCCTCCCCCTCCTCCCACACATCGCCCCTCCCCCTCCCCTTCCCCTTCCCTTCTCCTCCTCCCCCTCCCCCCCTCTCCATTCCCCCTCCCTCTCGAGACTGAAGAGCAGTCCAGATTCCCTGCCCTGCGGGAAGTCCAAGGTCCTCCCACTTCTATCCGGGTCTAGGAAGGTGAGCATCCAAACAGGCTAGGTTCCCACAAAGCCAGTTCATGTATTAGGATCGAAACCTAGTGCCATTGTCCTTGGCTTCTCATCAGCCTTCATTGTCTGCCATGTTCAGAGAGTCCGGTTTCATCCCATGCTTATTCAGTCCCAGTCCAGCTGGCCTTGGTGAGCTCCCAATAGATCAGTTCCTCTGTCACAGTGGGTCGGTGCACCCCTCATGGTCCTGACTTCCTTGCTCGTGTTCTCCCTCATTCTGCTCCTCATTTGGACCTTAAGAGATCAGTCCGATGCTCCATTGTGAGTCTCTGTCTCTATCTCGATCCATCGCCAGATGAAGGTTCTAAGGTGATATGCAAGATATTCATCAGTAAGGCTATGGGATAGGGTCATTTCAGGTTCCCTCTCCTCAGTTGCCCAAAGTACTAGCTGGGGATATCTCCCTGGACACCTGCAAGCCCCTCTAGAGTCAAGTCTCTTGCCAACCTAAGAAGGCTCCCTTAATTAGGATATATATTTCTCTGCTCCCGTATCCACCCTTCCTTTGTCCCAACCATCCCATTCCCTCAAGCTCCCCCCATCCTCCCCTTCTCACGTTTTTCACCCCATTTCCCCTTAGCCCCATGCCACCTCACCCCCAGGCTCCCAGTTTTTGCCCAGCAATCTTGTCTACTTCCCATATCCAGACGGATGACTATATATTTTTCTTTGGGTTCACCTTCTTATTTAGCTTCTCTAGGATCACAAATTATATGCTCAATGTCCTTTATTTATGGCTAGAAACCAATTATGAGTGAGTACATCCCATGTTCATCTTTTTGGGTCTGGCATACCTCGCTCAGGATAGTGTTTTCTATTTCCATCCATTTGCATGCAAAATTCAAGAAGTCATTGTTTTTTACCGCTGAGTAGTACTCTAATATTGAACCATATTCATCCATCCTCCCTCACCTCTTCCCAGATCTACCCCACCTTTCTGATTACCTAATTTTGTATCCCTCCCTCCATCCCCCCCCCTCTCACACACACACCCAAAACCCATCAAGCCCAATTTATGCTGTCAAAATGTTCTTGGGTGTGAGCCCTCCACCCTGAAATATGGTGGACCTACCAGGAATCACACACTTAAAGAAAATTGACTCTCCTTTTCCTGACAGTTATTAACTGCTACAAGTGGGGCTTCATGCCCACCTTCCTGTTTCCATCCTTGGATTTTGCTTCTCTTGAGCTTGTGTGGGGTTTCTACATGCTATTACAATTGCTACAAGTTCATGAATGCAACCACCTTGTTTTGTCAGAAAAACAATTAACCCTGTAGTCATCCACCCTTTCTGACTCTTAGACTCTTCTACACCCCCCTCCTTCCAAAAATGGTCCTCAATTCTTGGGAGGAGGGGTTATGCTATAGATGTTCCACTTAAGGCTGAGCATCAGTCTCTTATTCTCTGCTTCATGGCCAGCTGTGGTTAATCACCTTTACTACAATTATAAGCTTCTATGATTAGGGTTAAGAGATGTATTAATCTGTGATTATAAAAATAGATAATTAGGCCATTGTTTAATGTATTCATTTAGCAAAAATAATAGTAGGTTCTATTCTAGGGCTCATGTCTAGCTACAGGGGCTTGACCTCAAAAAAGCATGGAGATTCTTCAAGCAGCTTGAAATAAATCTACCACATGATCTAGGAATACTACTCTTGGATTGGGCATTGTACTGAAAGGAATCTCTATCTTACTACAGAGAGACTTGCTCATTCATATTCAATGCTACTCTATTCACTGTAGCCAGGATTTGGAAACAGCCTAGATTTCCATCAACTGATGAATGGGTAATGAAAATGTGATACAAATTATCCAGGTCTTAAGAAAAATGATAGTATGTTACCTAAGAAATTTACATGTAAATGAATGGAGTTAAAAAATAAAATATCTCTGAGTGATGTAACCAACACCTAGAAATACAAATAGTGTTTTCTGTCATATGTGAATACTTTGAATCTTTATATATATGTGGGTTTCATTGAGGGGATCATTCTTAAATTAGCCCCTAATCTTGACTTACTTATGTAGCACGAGACCTCTGAGAAGCACATGTTCTTTTAGTTTGTTGTCTTGAAAACTATCAATTGGCTTATTACTTGGTAGGTGTAGAAGTAATAATTCATTGAAAATCCCTGGGAAGTCCTGGCTTTCCTGTTTATTACATTGCTTTTGCTTTTACATGTATTTCTTGGAGGAAAAGAAATTTTTAATTGTTTTTAAAAGACAAGCTAGGTTTTCCTAAATTTTAACCCAGTGTTCTTAAGTTTAGCTTTACATTGTTAATATTGCAGAAGTTTCACAAACTGTTATTTCTTAGAACCTACCCCTATGGAATCTGGTTTAATTCATTGTAGATTGTGGCCTGTGTATCATGGCATTTTTTTTCACCAGGGAATTTAAATTTTGAAAACTACTAAACTTATTCAGAGATGCTGACAAATCTTTAAGTGTAGAGAGCTCCCCTTTAAGCTGGAACTTTTACATGTAAGAAAGTGTTGGGTCCTTAGAAGAGTGTTCCTATTTCTGGAAAAAGCTAGGAAGAAATAGACTTGTTCAGATTTCTGGTCCATTGACCAATGTGTAAGCTACAGACCTACTTCTGTTTGTGTGGTTTTTTTGTACTACCTGTAATATGTGATCAATAATAATTAAATTTAATAATCGTTTTATTATAATACTACACCCCTAATTTTTCCATTTTATGTCTTTTTTGCACTATTTTTAACTCTATTTTAAATGAAATATAACTATATCAGTTCTCCCCTTTCCTATCTCCAGATTCTTCTGTATCACTTACCTTAAACCCCTCCCAGGTCTCCTTGACTCTCAAAATTATATTCTTCTATTTGATTGTTATTGCTGTGTGTATACACAAATACATAAATATAACTTGCTGAGTTCATTTTTGTTGTCTGTGTGTATATGGCTTCATGAATGACCACCATGTTTTAAAAGCAATAAATAATCAGGGGGCTCATACCTGTGAGAAACTAATTCTTCCTCTCTCAGCAGTCATGCATTGCCTGTAGTTCTTTGGTCCTCATGATATTTTCTCTTTTCTGCATTTGAATGTGTATTGATGTTGTCTTTGTTCAGGTCTTCTTTAGGCAGCCATTTCCAAAGATGGCAGTCTCACACCAAACTTTCTGATATTCTGGCTTTCATAGTCTTTCTGCCCTCTCTTCTGGGATGTTCCCTGAATCAAAGATGTAAGAACTTTGTTGCAGAAATACTGAGTAAGGCTGGGCTCTTTTACAGTCCATTGATTTCTGAACTGTGTCCAGTTATGGCTTTCTGTGATGGTCTTCATTTGCTTTAGAAAGAGGCTTCTTTGGGGGCTTGAGAGATGGCTCAGAGGTCAAGAACATTGCCTGCTCTTCCAAAGGTCCTGAGTTCAATTCCCAGCAACCACATGGTGGCTCACAACCATCTGTAAAGGGGTCTGGTGCCCTCTTCTGGCCTGCAGGCATACACAGAAACAGAATATTGTATATATAATAAATAAATAAATATTTTTTTTTAAAAAAAAGAAAGAGGCTTCTTTGTTTGAGAGTGACAACTATATGTGTCTGTGGATATAAAAATGGGATTTCAAATGTAGGTAAGAAATTATGCTGGTGTAGCCAAATAGTAGCAATAGATTCTCTTCTAAGATCCATGACTTCTCTAGCCCTGAGTAGTTGGTTAGCTTTCTAGTACCAGGTATGATTTCACTCCAGTTGAATCACCCGTAGGTCCAATTAGGTAGCTGTTATTACTACCAACATGTGAGTGCCACACGATTGGACCTTTGTGAACATATTTCCATGCTAGTCATTGTTAAGCTCATAGGTGCCACACTTCAATGGGACTATTAACTGCTTCCCTCCCTTGTTAGCTTGTATACCACTTTCTGGTATTATATAAGCTAGACTTCAAGAAGGAAGCTTTCGGGTTAGATACACCTCAAGTCATCTGAGTTCTGTGTCCTAAATGTATGGTGTCTTCAGCAATAGGGGCTTACCTTCAACCTTTGAGATGCAACAAAGACCTACATCAAGACTATATTGTTTGGGGAGTCATTTGAACTACCTGGTCAACCGGACCCCATTCCCTCCTTCTCTATTAACCTCCTTTCCTTCTCCCCAGTTGGAGCCTCCTCTATATTTTCAGTTTCTCTCTTTATATTATCTGTATCTTGCTATTCCCATCCCAAGGCCATCCCTCCATGGTTACTTTATACTTTCTTTGTTTCTGCATTTCTCTGTGCTATATACTTACATCTGAAGATTTATAGCTAGTAACGACGGGTTAGAGAGAGCATGTGATAACTGTCTTTCTGAGTCTGGGATATATTAGGCAATATAAACTTTTCCATCACTGACATACAAATTTCATTATTTCATTTTTCTTTACAGATGAATAGTATCCCATAGTATGTGTCACATTTTCATTATCCATTCATCTGTTAATGACATTTGAGTTATGGCCATTTCCTAACTATTGTGAATAAGGCAGCAGCAATGAACATTGTTAGGCAAGTATCTGTGGAATGGGATTGTGAGTGCTTTAGGCACATGATAAAAAATATGATTTTTTTTATTTCCTGTGAAGAATTTTGTGAGCATTTTAATTAAGATTGCATTGATTTTCTAAAATACTTTAGATAGAATGGCCATTACAATATCAATTCTATTGTTCCATGAACATAGGATGCTGTCTTTCTATTTCCTAGTAGTTTTCTAAGTTTTTCTTCAGAGATGTGAAGTTTTCATTGTAGAACACTTTAACCCTTTAACTCTTTTTTATTTTTCAAGATATTTTATTGTCTTTGATTCTATTATAATATGAGTTTGTTCGTGATCTATTTCTCAATGTATTTGTTGGTGGTGTATCAATAAATCACTATTTTTTCTAAGTTCATTTTATACCCTACCACTTTGTGAAAGTGTCAGTTGTTTCTAGAAGTTTCCTGTTGGACAGTTTAGGACCTCTTATATGCAATATAATATAACCTGCAAATGGGGACAATTTTATTTCTTCTTTTCCTGACTGTATCACTTTCCTTGCCATTTCTTGCCTTATTGCCACATAGTGCTTCCAGCATTAGATTGAAATAAGTTTGAATAGAAAGAGCAGCCCTGTCTCATTCCTAATATTCATGGGGATTTCTTCTCAGTTTAGGATAATATTAACAGTGTGTTTGTCTTCTCTGGCCTTTATTATGTTGAGGTACATTGCTTCCAGTCCTACTTTCTATAGAATTTTTATTATGAAAGTATGTTTGATTTTGTGAAAGGACTTTATCTATTGAGATTTTATGTGATTTTGTCTCAAAGTTCATTTATATAGAATATTTATTCATTTTTATAATTCTAAGAATTCTGGGATAAAGCCAACTTGATCATGGTTGATGATATTCTTGATATGTACCTGTATTCAATTTGCTGGTATTTTAGCATCTGTATTAATCAGAGACATTGGTATATAGTTTTTCCTGTGTCCTTCTTTAGTTTAAAAAGTATTGGTTTTAGTTCTTCTTTGGCTGTGAACCCATCTTGGTCCGAGGGTTTTTTTTTTCTTTTCTTTTTTTATTTTGTCAGAAAGCATTTTATTATGATTTCAGTTGTCCCTTTGTTATGGGCCTTTTTTACGTTATTTATCTTTTCTTGGCTTAACTTTCATATTTTAGGTGAAAATAATTTATCCATTTCCTTAGATTTTCCAACGTACTGTACTACAGATTTTTAAAGCATTAAAGGGTCACATCATTAGGAAGGATGAGAACCACTGTTCTGGATGCTTAATTTTTAACTATGTTATGCACTGGGACGTTTCTATTTGGTCTTGTTTAGTTGGATCCTATGTGCTTCTTCTACCTGTGTGAGTGTACCTTTATTTAGTTTGGGAAATTTTCTTCTATAATTTTTTTGAAGATCTGGTCTATGCCACTGTTCTGGAATTCTTATTATTCACATATTCCGCATAATTCAAAGATTTTTTTTCCTTTTCATGTTATTACACATTTTTTTCACATTGATTTGTTGTGCTTTTATTTTTTCAGATTATTTGTTTGTTTTGTCTAGACCACCTCCTTTATATTTGAGTTCTAATGTTCTGTATTCTGTTTGATTTCTACCAGTAAGGCTTTCCTTCCTGTTTTCTAATTGGAGTGTTGAACTTTTCAATTCCATCTTCATTTCAGTCAGTGTTCTCTTCAATGTTTCTATCTCTTTATTTTTTCAGTTTTCAAACATCTTTAATCATCTACCTTATTTCATTAACGTGTATATTTGAATTTTCTTGGACATGACACATACACTTATTGTTATCTTCTTTAAACTGAATGAAGTGTTTGGCTTTTGTTTAAATTCCTTTAATTCTTTGATAAATTTTATGATTGTACTTTTAAATTCTGTGTCATGAGATTTATTGAAGTAGATCTCATTAAAGAACACATCTATAGGCCTAGAAGGTTTGACGAAAGGCAGGCTTTTTCTCTCATTCATGTTGTTTTGCTCATACAATTTGATTTTGGCATGTGGACTACTTTGGTTGTATGTCTAGTAAGACATATATTTCCTTTCCGTAGATTGAGCCAGTTCAGGAGCTGCATGACTGGAGTTAGTCTGGATTTCGGTGGCGGATGAGCTGCTTCATTGGACTTAAAAAAATGTCTCTCAAAATATGGGTCTAGAGTTAGTTTTGTGGGTGTATATCTGTCAACATGTGGAGGGAAGGGTGTGAGAGGAAAGGAGCTTCTCACCCATCAAGGTGGCTCGTGAACAAAATGTATTTGATGGCCATCAATCTGGAGCTAGGCCTGTGGGTCTGGAGGATACAACAGGTGGAATGATGGATGGAAAAGGTAAAACTTGAGCAACTGAAGCCATAGGAGGCTTATAAACAAAGAGGCATTTCGGGTCTTGAATCTAGAGGTAGACTTATGGATGTGCAGATGACAGCAGGCAGGTGGGGGAAGAGATCCAACTTTGGTTCTTTGAATATTTATCTGTTGGAATTGTCAAATTGAGACTCACCTGACTCAGAGTGTGTATGTATATATATATATATATATATGTGTGTGTGTGTGTGTGTGTGTGTGTGTGTGTGTTTGTGTGTGTGCGTGTGTATGTGTGTGTGATTCTAAATATATAATATATATCATTAGTCCTGTAGTGTTGTTTTGCCACTGTTCTATTGCTATGAAGCGATACCAAAGCCAAGGCAACTTTTATAGAAGAAATGATTTAATTGGGTCCTTGCTTATAGTTTCAGAGACTTAGTCCATTATCATCATGGCAGAGAGCTTGGCAACAGGTCAGTGTGGTACTAGACATGTAGCTAAGAGCTACATTATGAGCCACAATGAGTAAGAGAGAGAGAGTGGCCTGGCATGGTCTTTTGAGACCCCAAAGACTCCCAATGACATACTTCCTCCAGCAAAGTCATACCTCCTAATTCTTCTAATCATTTCAAAGAATTCTACTCTCTGGTTACTAAACATACAAATATATGAGCCTATGGAAGCCATTCTTATTCAAACCACCACAAGTGGCAAACTACCCATCTGTTGGGAAAACTAATAGTGCAGCCTGGTTTAAAGGAAGGAATATTGTACTTACTGTTCTATTCTACTTGTTGGATGTGGTGTCTTAGGAAGTGAACAAAAGGTGTATTTTGCTAGAAACTATCAGCAGGAAGCATATAGTCATCAGTCTGTTTCTCCCCTCTTGATCAATAGGACCCGTCAATGCTTCCATTAACTGATGCTTACCTATTACTGCCTACAATAGTGACATAAACATTCTCTCTTATGTCTGCAGTTACTGGGGACCTGCTATTTGGGCAGTTTATCCATTTTTCAGGAAAAGGTGTCATTGGATTAGACAGTGTGTTTAGTTTGCTGACAGCGATCTGGATACTCGGATTTCCATTCTCCAAACTTACTTCTGCTGAACTATTGACTTGGATTATGTAATACTTATTTCCAGCATTTGTGGACCTCAGTTATTAGAACACCAAGTTACTGTCTGTTATATTAGTACTCATTTTATATTGTATTTAATCTGCTTACAAAGTTTCAGATTCAGTGTATTTTCAAAATAATGTCCCAGGCCTTAATGGAATCATGATCTGTATTTGAAAAAGCGAAGCTTTTAAAATTATGAGACCATTTATTCTTTCTACATCTTCTTTCTCCATTTTCCCCTTTTGATAGCTTGTTTTAGGCTTAGTGTTCTAAACCTAGTCCATTATTTATTGAAGAAACTTTACTTTTAATTGGCCTCAGCTTTATTCAATCTTGCCATAATAGTTTGATTTTTATGTAAAATATTCCATCATGCTTTACCATATGGTGAACATCATTTATACATAAAAGCTACTTGCTGTTATACCTTTGGAAATCATTAGAGAATCTCAGTAAGAGTTTTCCAGCCATCTGCTTCTCTTTCAAACCTGTGTTGGTGTAGACATCTGCAGTGGTGACTCTGAGGTTATTAAAGCTGCAGTGTCCAGTTCAATGCCCTTGTGCATAACTCACTAGAAGTAAGACCTACATTTAGAGATCCTTTCAATGGCTTTGATATCAAAGTAGATTTCCCCCTTGTACAGCATGGCAAAAACACTTCAATGTCTCTCCCCCACATCTACCTTTTCAGCAGTGCATCTTCCTACAGAAGGCTAATGAGGTACCACTCTTACAGTAGGGTTCATTATGATGTGATTCATCATATTGTTAGTCTTCTGTACTTCTTTTGGAGATGTCCACATCATTTTTAATAAACTGAAATTCCTCTGGGATATTTAAATATCTGTTTATCAATTTGTAGTTAACCTAAAATGGAAGGGCGTGAAAAATTAGGTTAAAGGGATATAAATTTCCAACCAAAGTTCATAAATAGAAGCAAATCATCTCTTATATTGTAATATAAATCAATGGGGATATGATTCAATTTACAGAGTTTCTGTTTAGACTCAAATTTTCTTTTCCTTTTTTTTTTTTTGGTTTTTCGAGACAGGGTTTCTCTGTGGCTTTGGAGCCTGTCCTGGAACTAGCTCTGTAGACTCAAATTTTCTGAAACAAATTATTGCACAAGATGATAAATAATTGACTTTGGGTGGGCTCTTCATTTTTCCTCAAAAGTCTACCATTTTTAGCTATCTAATAGCTCAACTATGTCATGAAATAAAAAAGTATACTTAGATATGAAGTGAACCTCTTGTTTCTTATGTCTATATTCATTTAAAATCATACATACATTTTTTGTAATATGCACATTTTACATGGTGATGGTAACAAAGTTAAATGACAGTTAACTAAGAAACAAAGAAACAAAGTAGCGAACTTCTTTGGTTTTTATTGCAACATGGGTCAGTAAAATTGCTTACCATTACAAAATGGTACCTAAATTATTCAGATATTAGTGTAACCAATTCTGAGATTCAGTGCAGGAGAAAATCACTTTCATATAATGCAATAATACAGTAGATAAATAGTGAGCTAAAACCCATAATTCATAGCACTTTGCAAAGCTATTTTGACTCACTGAGTTGATGAGTAAGAAATAGTAAGAGGTAATTTGACCATTTTGTCCCAAGTTTTTCAATTGCTTCTAACTGAACAAAGTTCTCTGAACTAAATTATAGACACAGACCAATATTTGGAGTAGAGGAGAAAACAAAGTTGTTTTGTGACATTATTGTGTGCTTAAAAACCGAAGCAATACTCCTAAGCCTGATAATCTCAAAATCTGTTTATTGCAAACATAATCTTGGCAGTGATGACTTAGGTTCATTTTATTCAGTGAGAAGAAAAAAGGGTCAACCGTGTTTTCAAAAACATTTTGTCCAGTTTTATAAGCATTTGAAAGTACTTACTGTTATTTCCTTGGGGATTTTGCTGACCTTGTGCATGGGGTAGATTCTAAAGTAAAAAACTGTGGGAGGTTTTGTCATTCTAAAAAATAGAAAGTGTGAGGCCTCTAATGCAATCCTTTTACTTCACTAAAGGTTTAGGATGATTGTACACATACAAGTAAATTATACTTCCTTGGACAATTGCAATGCCTTAAGGGCAAGGGTCTCAGCCTTTCATTTATTTGGAATTTTTGGCAATACTATGCTAGTTTATAGTAGGTACCCAGTATATGTTTATTTAATAACACTGAAAAGAGTACTTACTATATAATGTTTAGATCATACCAAGTGTAAAATAAGAAAACAGCATTTAGTTTTTAAACATAATAAGTGCTTTAAACATATTTAGTGCTTTGAGATTTTGATTGACGATAAATATTCTAAAGTCATGTATTCAAAGGAAGTGCTTTCTATGCCAGAAGGTGTAGCTAACATTTTAACCCCAAACTGTTGATCCTTAACTATTGGTAACCCCCAAGGAAAGCTTTTGACCCAGAGTCATGAAAGATCCATTCTAGAAGAAAGACAAAATTTTCTTTTGATCTCCTACAAAATCTGGCAGAAAGATTCACTGTTGGTTTCAATGACAACTAAGGAGTGTGGACGTAAAAGTATATTTTATAAAAGTGTGTTATCATTCTAAAACATTACAGTAGTATTTTTGCTGTCTGTTCTGAATAGAGCTGACCTGCTTGAAATAAACCAACTGTTATTCTGTTTATAATTTTTGTAGAAGTATAGAAAAACAAATTACTCTCTGCTTAGAATTCTGCTTGAGACCAACTCAGAGGGCTAAGCAAAAGCTGGCACGGCTCATTAGAGGATGTAATTGACCTTGAAATGCAGTGATAGGCATGTATTTCCTCTTGTTTTGAGGGGCTTGTTTACTTGAGGTACTTCTCCCCCAGTGTTACTAAACCTATAAATAAATAAAAAAATATTACACATACACACATATGTTGAATTACACACACACACACACACACACACACACACACATATATATACGTTTCAATGTTATTCACTGCTCTTGTTATCTGTTTCAAAGCCACTTGTTTGCTACAGACTTTTTCTGCTACTGCTGATTTTAGTTTCAAAATCTTTGTTTTATTCATTTTTATTATTCTCTTATGAAGGTAATTGCAGTTGGCTTAGAGAGCTTTTAAAAGAGTGTTTTTCAAGCTCAGAGTTTACCCCCCTCTGGTTGCAAGCCACAGTGGAGCAATGGAAGGAAAGTAAACACTTTGGCTTATATTGTAATAATTACCACTTTAAAATGTAAAAATCATCATTAGTTCAAAGAAACTTCAAATGTTCTCTGGTTACACGGCATAAAATTTTAGGAGCACATGGGAGTTCCCTGCGGTCATTTGGTATTTCCCAAAGCCTTTTGGAAACTTAATAGCCTTTGAGCTTTCCTTTAGCCAAAGGCAGAAAAAGAGTCTGCTTCTTGCTTCATTGAACTTGAAACTAGTGGGAAAAAAAGTCCTGTGCAGCCACAGTATGCCAAATCTTTCATATATAGATAACTTTACAGACTTCCCTTCAATGGAGTGTACATTTTTTCCTCCAGTGATAAGTTGTGCTGAACCAAGGCAAGGGCACACACTTCTCAGCTGCTGCTTTTAGATTAGATACAGATATTTAAAAGATGGCTGACATGTACATAATTTTAGGACTAGACTAGAGAGCAGAGTGAAGGAATCCCACCCCAAGTAGGAAGCCAGTGAAGAGTGTGGGTTTTATTAAGCCTACCTGTAAGCAGCTAACAAGCTAAACTAAGCACAGGGCAAGTGCAGGATTACTCAATAGAAGTGTGCTCTATGCTGAAAACCAGAATGCAGGCTTCTGAATAAAAGAATGCCTTTGCTGTGCACAATGGGATTGGTGGCCGGATTCAATGGGGTCAGGAAGAAGGAGAAAGTAAGACCTGTAAATGGGGTGAATAAAAACATGGACTGAATACATTTAAGTAATCTTGGTGGAGAAAAAAATTCCTGCCATTTAGGAAGGAAATATATGAACTGTGAATTTTGAATATATCTAAGAATTTAGAAAATACATTTGCAGATTACTTTTGAAAATGTTTTGGAAAGCAATAGTGTATATTCAAACCATTTATTTTTACAAAGTTCACAGGGAAGGGTTTAAGACCTTTTAAAGCACAGTTGTCTAATTGTCCTGTAGAATTTTTATTGAGTAAAAGCTTTCTGTGTATTTTCAACTAACATTCTACTTATTGTTTGGATTTGATGTGAGACACAGTATAAGCAGTTTATTCATTTGTTCAGTAGCTTACTAACTTATTAAGAAAAGACAAAAAACAAACACATGGAAGGACCAGTAACTGTGCCAGGAACTTCAGAGTACATTTATTCATTCAGACAAATATTTATTGAATCCCTCTTTGTAGTATTAAAACAGTAAATTAGAATGTACTGGGAATGTAAACATGATATAAAGATCTTTTTTCTCTTTTTAATATCTTTCATTCTTTTTTGTATTTTAAAGCTTTTATTTATAATGATGAAATATAAATAAAGAATATAATTTGAAAATTTTGTTCGATATAGATATCAACTACACATAAAGAAATGAAACCATATAGGATCAATCTCTTTTTTTCATGTATAAAGCTGGGTTATAGTGATGGCTCAGATATTAGGAGTACAGGTTGCTCTTCTTGATAATTTAGATCAAATTGCCAGCACCTACATGGCAGCTCACAATTATCTGTAACTCCAGTTCCAGAGTATCTGATACCTACTTCTAGCCTCTGAAGTCATGGTATGTATGTGGTGCACGGATGTATAGCCAGGAGAAACACCTATGCATAAAAAATAATAAACAATAAAAATTCCAAACTTAAAATAAAAATGAATAAATGTATATATCCCTCTGTATATGGCTAGTGGTGTTCATAGTTAACACTTGATTGGACAACAGAAGCTTAGGATATGCCCTCATGTCTCTCTTCTAGAAGGTGATAAGTCAACAAAAGGGATTTAAACATCCCTGCCCTATTGATTCTGATACCATTTTGCTAAGGCTTACAATCTCTTTGGGGACAGTATAATTGTTAAGCCTCTCTGTGGGCTACCAGTGTGCTTTTTATTGATGCTGTTGCTACAGACCCCTTCTGACTTCTTTTAAGTGTTTAATTTTGCAAAGTGAATTTTAATAAAGAAGTCCCATCTGTAAGTATCTCCTCATGAGTTGTGTAAATCAGATTGCTTTTTTCAGAGCAGAGATTTCACTAGGACTTTAGTTGTCCTGAAGTCAAACCCTGGTAGGGAACTCCCACTGAATTGTAAATCCGTGGAGTCCCCAGAGTGTGGCTCAGTGCACCTCTGCAAGCAGTCAGTCGTTTTTCATTAAGCAGTGATTTGATTAGATAAAAATAAAAGTTGCTTGAGCATTCATTTTTGCATCAGTGCATAACAAATTTATGCAAATTCCTGTGCCACTAATCTGCATGCAAAATATAAAAGTATGATTACCAAGCCATGTGCACCTGTATTGAAGTTTAATCAGGTACAAATATTAATGGAAAGAAAAAAAGCTTTTAACAAAAGTCACAGCTGTTTGAGGTGTGCAAAATACTGCAACGAGAGCTTTAGTTTATTAATGATAAATCTGATGTTTTCAAACTAAACTAAATATTGAAAAATAGAAATTCCAAACAAGACTACTGTTTAGTGACTCAAGAAACACAAAGAAAAGAGACTGGGTTGAATAACTTGGCTGACTTTGTAGTCAACATGTGACAGAACTGTCTGCAATGTATAAACTAAGAAAGAGATTTTGTTGATAATTTTATTCTCCAGGAAAAGTAGAATAATTTTAGGCATAGAGTAGATATTTAACACATACCTAGCATAAAGTCTAGCACATAGTAGCTGTTCAATAATTGTAAATAAAGTCTTAATTCATGTTATTCAATTGAACAGATAATTTCAAATTGTAGATAAATCATCTCAAATATTGAAAAAAGAATAATGTACTAACTTCTAACTCAACCTATGCTTTATGTTTTATGGTGGTAAAGGAAATAATAATAATTACTGAATGTTAGCAGCTGTGTTGAACATATTATGTGCATTCTTGTAACAACACATCAAATTGTCATATCTCACTTTTAGAGATGAAGAAACTGACCCTGAAATAATTTGGATAGATGACCACAGATTTTATTCATAGTCTGACTCCAAGATCCTGATTTTGTGCTGTATCATAAAATCCATATTATTCCACTAAATAGCAGATAAAATGTGAATCCATGCTTGGAGACCAGTGGTGTCATCAATATTTTTCACTAAAGTTTGACTTTCTACACGTAGAGATGATACTATTGTAGAATATTTACCATGACCAGATACCAAATATATTCTTATGAGTAGTATACTACACACACACACACACACCCGAATACTGATCTTGATGACACTTGTTGAAAAAGAGACTCAAGAGTGATTTTCTAAATACCCATAAGTTGTAGGTATGAGGTGTTGATTGAGATTTCTGTCCCACCCAGTCTCACAGCCATTCATCCCAAAGAAACACACAGAGGTCTACAGTAATTATAAACTGGTTTGCCTATTAGCTCAGACTTCTTATTAATTAATTCTTACATCTTAAATTATCCCATTATTCTTGTCTATGTTAGCCACGTGGCTTGATACCTTCATCAATGAGGCGTTCTTATCTTACTTTCCCTGCTGCTGGTTCACGACTGCAGACTTACTCTTTCCTCTTCCCAGAATCTTCCTGTTCTCATTGCACCGTCTCTACTTCCTGCCTTGTTGCCCCATCTATGCTTCCTACCTGGCTACTGGTCAATCACATTTTATTAAACAAATACAAGAAACTGTCGTAAGAGGAGCAGACCTGCTTTTCATCCCACCCAGCTAGCTTACACCTGAAATAATCACACAGAAACTGTATTAATTTAAACACTGCTTGGCCATTAGCTCTAGCCTCCTATTGGCTAACTCTCACATCTTGATTTAACCCATTTCTACTAATTTGTATGTCACCATGAGGTCATGGCTTACTGGGAAAGATTCAGCGTGTCTGACCTGGCAGCTCCATGGTGGCTCTCTCTCACTCTGCTTTCTTCCTTCCAGAATTCAGTTCTGTCTACTCCACCTACCTTAGTGCTGCCCTATCAAAAAAGGCAAAGGCAGTTTCTTTATTCAACCAATGAATGCAACACATAGACAGAAGAACCTTCTATACAAAGAAAGAAATTTTTGCAGGGTAAAACCATTGTCCGATAGCAGTGAGAAATGCATCAGAACTATTCCTTTTTTTTTCTGAATGCTGTTCCTTTGAATTGGACATGATCCTATCTTTATTCAGGGAAAACCTTAAAATGAAATGTAATTGTTTAACACTACACCTTTTTTTTTCTTCCGCTAAACAGTAATCAACAATGACTTCTAGTCTCAGCCTTATTCACACTCAGGAACATAATAGGGTCATGAAGGGAGTAATTTGGGGACCTAGATTAAATATGGCTTTTAAATCTTGACAGGACAAATCCTATCAAATGGGAAAGAATATGGGGAAGTTAAAAAATGAAAGTTTTCTTCTCACATATCTGTGGCATTCTTTCATTTATTTTCTATTTGATAATTGATTAAATTTATTCCTTGAAGTTTTCCATTATGTATTAAATGCATTCTAATTAATCTCACCTCTCACCCCAGTAAAACTTTCTTATTCTTTCAAATACCTTTTCATATTCATGGCTTCTGGTTGTTTTGAGATTCACTTACTTTAAGCAAGGCCATCTGTGTGACCATGTGTTTGGCTCACCAACAGATCTGCAAGCAATGACAATGAGCCCCTTTTTCCCAGAATATATCATTTCAAGGTAAAGCCCTCTCCCATTTGTAAATGACTATTGATGGGGCTAGTTTCATGCAGGCCCAATGCAGGTAGCAACAGCTGCTGTCAGTTCAGGATTTTAATAGCTACATCTTCCCCAGAGATGGTGTTTTATAGCCCTTCTCCCTATCTTCCTGCTTGTATGTTCTTTCTGCCTCATCTTCCACAGCGAGTGTCTTCCCCTTCCTACTGAGTCTTAGAGGGCATGGTATAATTATCTTGTTCAGGACAGAATTATTTTTTTTAATTTTTTTATTGATAAAAGGAGAATAAAGAAAAGAAAAAAAAACAAATTTCCACCTTCTCCCAGCCTCCCATTTCCCTCCCCCTCCTCCCACTCTTCTCCCCCTCCTCCCACCCCTCTCCCCTTCCACCCACTCCTCTCCCCCTCCCTCTCCAGTCCAAAGAGCAGTCAGGATTCCCTGCCCTGTGGTAAGTCCTAGGTCCTCCCCCCTCCGTCCATATCTAGGAAGGTGAACATCCAGACTGGCTAGGCTCCCACCAAGCCAGCACATTGCGTAGGATCAAAACCGCGTGCCATTGTCCTTGGCGTCTCATCAGCCCTCATTGTTCGCCATGTTCCGAGAGTCCAGTTTTATCCCATGCTTTTTCGGTAACAGCAGGACAGAATTCTTAACAGTTATTTATTCTCAGCACCTTGAGCAGTTATGAGTCTCTGCATTTACATTGTTCACTACAAATGGAAGGCATCTCTTATCAAGGCAGAAAGGAACATTTGTCTATAGGTCATTAGCCATAACTCATTATTCAGGCCTGTAAAAAGTATGCTATCTGGCTTTAACTTATCCCTTTGGGCATATTTTTAGCTGGTCTTCAGAACGAACAAATCTCTAATCAGACTAATGTGTACCACTTTTCCGTTGCTCATGTGTTGCCCCATTTTCTGGAATGTCTTCCCTCCATTTTTCAACATACCTATACACCTAGATATTATTTTCTCTTCCAATGTCCAATTCACATCTTATATTCTCAATAGGTACTTCCTTTTAACTTCAACTTGTAACAAACTTCTTTTTTTTGTATTTTTGTAACATCATCTGTTTCATTACTTCCACTTTCCTTTCTTTTCTTTGTCTTTCCCCCTTTATCTTTCTTCTTCCCCATGGCAATTACTTTGTATATATCTTCTAACTAGAAGGAGACATATTTGTTTCTTGGAGTACAATAATTTCTCAAGAAAATGTAAGCCCTACTTTCATGGAGGACACTAGACAACCACTGTTCAATGAAACAACCATTAGGAAGGCAGAAATAAACAGATTGGTCTGCAGTATAAGGGAAAGTAAAGCAAATTATAAAGGCCTAGATTCACTGAGGTAATTGGCTTACATACATAGTCAGGAAATGACTTCCAAGGAAGTGATAATTTAGCTAAGGTCTGAAATTTGAATAGTAATTAACTAGACAGTAGGGTAGAGTCTATAAAGATTGTAAGGAAGGATTGAAAATGTGGCTCAGTGGTAAACCACTTGCTTAGCATGCACAAATTGATCCCATTTTCACAATTACAAATGCATGAAAATGCAAAAGAATATTATAGAGTACAGAGTGAATTTTAATGGTGAGGTCACATGTATGCATAATTCATTTTTTGGGTTCATATTCTCTCCTTCACACACTGCCCAATGATTTTGGACACAAATGTCATGTTGTTTTTATTTTTGCCTACTCCTTTTCAACTATCTTTTTTTGTTCTTGAATTCAGACTCCAGTAGGCCCAGAGAGGCTTTGAAAGGCTTATACACATATAGACATTGGTCTCCTGCACATCTCTTCCCCATGCCCATTCTTCTTTTGCTTGAGATGACTTTCACTTTTAAATAGTGTTGCTCTGGAATAATTTTCTGTATGTAGGGGATGCACCCGCTCCCGTGGTGTAATGGTTAATGCTCTGGACTCTGAATCCAACAATCCAAGTTCATGTTTTAGTGGAGTCTCTTCCTTGAGGAAGAGACCTGGCCGGTCATCCTCATCAACTCAGACCATGAAACCCAATGTAAACAGGCTGCCCATGCATGCTTCAGCATTGCTAGGGTCATGTTTCACTTGTTTCAAAGAATAGTTAAGGAATGCTTCCATTTGTGATTGGAGACAGTATGAGCCTTTATAGAAAAGATAAAGCAAGAAGGCATAGACTCAAAGGGTGTTTTATTACATGAAAAATTCAATATGACAAAGAAATACTTGATAAAGAAGAAATTTATATTTCTAAAGGACAAGCTTTGGAATACCTTGGGTGAATAGTTTATTTTTGAAGAAAATGTCCATGAAATAAACGATAAAGGATGTTAAAATTATTGGAATTCAGAGGGTCTTTAGTTTAATTGTATTCCAAAAAAGTTTTAGAGCCTAAACAATAAAAAAATAAAGATTTGGTAGTAGCTACATCAGTGTGATAGATTTAAAACATGATCCAAAGAATCTATAACTTTTTTATAAGGTAAGGAATAATGAACTTATGGTCAATAGAATATCGGGAAAATGAAAATGCCAGTCTCTGAACCTAGCACTTGAGACAACGGCTTCTACTTCTTCAGTTTAAGAAACTCACACTCTTCAGGCAGTGGTGGCACAAGCCTTTAATCCCAGCACTTGGGAGGCAAAGCCAGCTGGATCTCTCTGAGTTTGAGGCCAGTTTGTTCTGCAAGAGCTAGTTCCAGGATAGGCTTCAAAGCTACAGGGGAAACCCTAACAAACGAATGAACAAACAAACAAAAAACAAAAACAAAATAAAAAGAAAGAAAGAAAAAAGAAAAGAAACTCACAGCTTATCCTAGTTGCTTTACTGTTGCTGTGATAACACACTATGAAAGGCAATTTGCATGATAGAGTCCATGATCATCATGGTGGCCAGCATGGCACTAGGCATGACAAACATAATGTGAATGCTGTAACTGAGAGCTTACATCTTGATCCAAGGTCACTAGGTAGAACTAAGTAGAAATACTGTAGGCTGCCCCCAATGACACAGCTCCTCTGACAAGGCTACATCGCCTAATTCTTCCCAAACCGTTCCAACTAGGGACCAAAATTCAAGTGTAAGAGCCTAATGGGGGTCATTTTCATTTACATCACCCCACACTTGTGATGTAGCCATCATGTTGTGAGATAGCCAAGGTGCCAAGGAAAGACCTGCAATGAAAAAAATGAAAACCTTTGGCCCAACAGTCTGGATGAACTTCCAGAAAATAAAAGCCTTGTAAATGAACTATATTCAAGGTAGACTCTGCAATTCTCAGTTGAACCATTTGAGCTGACAGTTCATAGAGTAGAGAAAAGCTGTTCACGCTAAGACCTTTGAAAAGTTAAAGATCTCTAAAGAAAAATGATTGGTGTTATTTGAAGTAACTAAGCGATGAGTTGGTTTGTTTTTTGATAAACTGATGATTGAGATTTGCTGAGAACTGCAAAGTTAGCAGTATCTTAGTTCATAATAGAGTCCTTTAATTGTAAAACTGGAAAGTGACTTGGCAAAGCAAAACAACAACCCAATAAATTGAGAGAACACCAAAACAAATCCATCAAAGGGAGCAGTTATAAGGTCTGATGGAAATATAGCAGTAAAGTATATTTACTTAGTATAGGTATGTGAAAGATACAAAGAAACTATGAAACAGTGTTATAATTTCAGGAATTGTATGAGAAGATACAATTAATTTAAGAATATAAGAAAATTAGAATAGAGCTAAAGGCCATTTCATCAGCAGGAATATAAGTCCTGACGTACTTGAGTAATCTTCTTGAACCTGGTGGTGTTTCTTCTTTGATGTAACTCTGGCATTAACATTAGACTCGGCCTGCCTAGCCCACCTGCTTCCCCACAGGGTCTTGATGCCAAGCACCTTGCAGACACAAAAGATTTCAGTTTCCACAAGATGGAAACTGAATACCTATTAGCACATCTATGTGAACTTGAAAATTTATAGAATGGTAAATAGAATTACTGTACTTGAAAATTGCTTATTAAATATGAAGCTAAAGTTTGAAAGGAATATATATATATATATTTCTCCTTTATTGAAATACAATGCTACCATTTTCCCCATGAATTCTTTATGAAGTGAATTGAATTAATGTAGTTTTGAGTCAGAGTTAAAGACAAAAGAGATCTGGAGAACAATCATGCTTAACTTGGAAAAGGTTGAAGTGTTTCTTTGATCTTCTGGGTGAAATAGCTATGAATAAAATTATAAATTAAATTATAATTTAGGTCATATACCTTACCAAATAATTCATTCTTGTCTTTGTTTTCAAATTTTATTTTAATAACAATATATGATGAATATCTCTCTCACTATATATAATGTATAATATATAGAAATAGAGTAAGGTATTTTGGGCGTGGACAGTATATAAATGCATTAGTGTAAGTAAAATGGTTTCAGGTTTGATGGCTAAGATTTTATGCATGATTAACTTGGGCCTTGAGACATACAATAATTCAATCCATCATTAGTTAGCATTAATTTGATTAATAAAATGGCTTGACTAAGAAAAGGCAAAGACAGTACAATTTTTGAGAGTATCTTAGACTAATTGATTCTTTGGTGAAGTAGATAATAGTTATGTTTATTTTTACGTTTGCTTACTAGCAAACCTTAGAGTTTCCAGACACATGCCACATTAATTTCATGCAGATGATGAATTACTTATTGATAGTTCATGCTTTGTACTATCTGAATCCCCATTTCTTTCAATAGCCCTGATGTCATTGAGATGATACTTTAATTTGGTAGATGTTATCAAAGGACACCATTTAGTTTCCTCTGTGCAGTGAAGCCAAAGAGCAGTTAGGCAGACGGGGTCAAGATTGAGTCACTAATTCCTTGAAGTCATCTGCGTGTTCCCATCTGGGAACCTTATGCAGAAAGAGTAGCCAATTTGAACACATCCACACAGTTTCTGTTTGAAAAACTCCAGACATTCCCACAAGTCAGATTCAGAAGAGGTTTTAGGGGATTGCCAGAGACAGTGCCTTGTTGCTGGCAAGAATGTAAACAACAAGCAGATTTTTTATCAGAATGGATCCTAGTCTGGGAATATATTCCTGGGCAGTCAATGAGAGAGAGTAGGAAGGAGGCTCATTCAGAAAAGCAATGAGAGACCCTGACTTGAGCATATCCCTGCCTAAAAACAGACAAACCAATTTTAGAGTTCTAAGACCTTAAAGAAACATCAGACAGATATGTTTGTTAATTAATCTTAAACTCTGTATGGCAACTCTGTTTGGCACTGTCACTAATCTTGTGACAACTTGCTGTTACTGTGGTGACAGTTCTATTTGGTTTCTTCCTCCGCTTCTTTTCTAAGACATACTTCTCTTGGTGCTTGTTATAGTGTTTTGAAAGCGCAAAAAACTAGAAATTCATAGCTATTTTCATCACTGGCTGATTATATGCTCTTTGATAAATCCTTTGTCTCCCCAGCTTCATATTCTTCACATGCAACTGGAAAAAAACAACTAGAGATTGTTATATATCTGTTCCAGCTTGCACAGACCAAAGTTTATAAATCCTTTCCCTCTGTTCTTTAGAAATAAGAACAATGTAAAAGTTCATGACTTGAAGCATTACCACTTCAGCAGTCAGAGATCCGGGGATATAATTGGATTACTGATTAGGGACAGGTGGGCTTAGAAAATACTCCTTGAGCACAAGCCATATGTTAGGCACTGTGCAAGGTGCAAGGTGCAAGGGTGGATACAATGAGGAAAATGCATGTGGTTTGTGCCTTCAAGGAGTTTCATATATGATCAGCAAGACATATATATTAAATACTGGATTGTATAAGATTGATGATGATGATGATGAGGAGGAGGAGGAGGAGGATAACTCTGACCCATTGGGAGGAAAAAGGAGGGTTTCAGATAAGATTATGAATGCTTTCTCTGAAGAATGTACTTTCTCAAGCACTATAAGTCACATTCCCTAGTACCAGAGAAACCCATACCACAGACATGGCAATTAAAATGGTTGTTTTGCTATTTAGGCTTCAAATTTTAAAAACCTACTATTAGTCCTACATGAAATTCAGGTAGAACAGATATGTGACTTTGGGAAAACCATATCAATATATAGAAACAAAATACACAAAATCTAAATTATAATATAGAATTGGAGCATATAATCTATGCAAGGACAAATGGGAATGCCTGCTTCTATTTTGTTCTAATTTTTTTAAATTAATACAATGGATTTTGACTATTTTTATATTTACCTTTATGGAAATAATTTTAAGTAGATTTCACTTATGACAGAAACCCCGATATTCTTATATGAAATCATGGTTCTAATTTACCTGCATAGTATAAGCTCTGAACAATCACATTGTCAGTATGCAAATGATTGTAATGAGAATAATGATCTGAGTAGCATCATGTGGTTTAATGGTGATTGTTGCCCTCTGAGAATCCATTTATCTTTGCTTATTTCTAGTTAATAGTGCAAGCCTCCTTTATTCTATGAAGTAGATATAATTGAGTATATTTTTCTTTTAAAAACAAATATAGGAGCATTTTCTTGGCATTTTAAGATCATAGCCAATCGCTTCTCGGCCTTTTGGCTAAGATCAAGTGAAGATCATAGCCATTTTTATATTTGCATCTTTATTGCCAAAATGTTTACTTTCAGTGTCTGACTGAATATAAGTCTGTATTCTACTCCAAACACTAGAAAGATTTTTCTTTTGGAGTAATGTTCCACGGTTCATATTTCTGTCTGTCCTGTGTCCCCCGAGATACTTTCTCAAGTCATGAATTTTTTTTTTTTGGCCAAAAAAGAGGGCACCAGACAAAGGCTTGTTTTATTTTAATGACTGATCCACCTGAGGCCACAGGCAGCCCACTATGTACAGACTCGAGGGAAGCTCTATTTCTTGGTCTCTTCCTCCTTGGACATTGTCTTGATGATCTCCTCCTTCTTGGCCTGGAGGCGCTCCTCCTGGCGCTTTCTTGCTTCCTTGGTCTTAGACCTGCGAGCCTCAGCCTGGTCAGCCAGGAGCTTCTTGCGGGCCTTGTCTGCCTTCAGTTTGTGGATGTGCTCCATGAGAATCCGCTTGTTTTTGAAGACATTCCCTTTGACCTTCAGGTAAAGGCTGTGATACATATGGCGGTCAATCTTCTTGGATTCACGGTATCTCCTGAGGAGGCGGCGCAGGATCCGCATTCTTCTCATCCAGGTCACCTTCTCGGGCATTCGGGCATTGGCAGTACCCTTCTGCTTTCCTATGCCCATATGCCTGCCCTTCCGTCGAGCCAAAGTGTTTTTCCGGCATCGAGCCCGGGAATGCACAGTCACAGGCTTCCGGATGATCAGCCCATCTTTGATCAGCTTCCGTATCTGCTGACGGGAGTTGGCATTGGCGATTTCATTGGTCTCGTTGGGGTCCAACCAGACCTTCTTTTTACCACAGCGCAGGACGCTGGAGGCAAGCCTCTTCTGTAGCCTGAGCATACTCATGGCTGCGGACGCAGCAGCGAAAGGCTCAAGTCATGAATTTTGACAAGGGTCATATTCATCGAGATTAATGGGTCATCATCATTAATAACATTGCTTATGTGTCCTAAGTACATGAGATTAGTTCCTTAAATCTCATAGCCTAGATATTTATATTTCATCATTCAATGTTACTCCTCAAAATCCTTATGTAATATTTTTAGGTTACTCTGAGATTTTCTACTTGAGTATTAGTTTCTAAATATAACACTCTATAATACCCATACTTTTTGTCTTTTGTTTTAGGAAAGCTCCCTATCCTCTAGAACTAGCACAGATATTTTTATCAAAGATATACCAACAAGTACATCTTAACTTTAAACTTGCCCTGTGAAACAGTTTAACAGGAGGAACTACATGGAAGATAGAGAAAACAATACACAGAGGATCTGTGTCGTAATCTAATCCCCTAGCCAATTAAGGACTGTCAAACAGAACTGGGTTTGAGACACTCTGTGCTTGGAGGGGCAGTGGAAACACACCTTAAGGCATCTGTTTATTTTCTATTTTCTTTTGGTTGTCACATTTCAGAGATAAATGCAAGGGTTAGTATTCTCATTTTGTAGATTAGCACAAGAAAGATTGAGAAGGTGTGTAAGAGAAATGTAAAGTGGCTGTTCTGCATTCAAGTTCAGTATTCTTGTTGTACTGTATGAGTGACATGGACGCATCTGTATCATTAGAACTCTCCAATGTTATAGCAGGAGATGGGTACAAGTTTCAATCTTGAGACTATGGTTTTAAATTTCTGAAAAACACCATAATTTGAAAAACAATTTCTGCTCTACTAAATGCTCCAAAGCTAGTAGGATCCATACAAGGTAAAACTTGGCTAGATTTTAGTGGGATTATAGTGTATGAACCCTGGAACAGGAAGGCTTTAATTTAAGTAAATGCAACCAAGTAAAATAAAGTGAGTGTATATCCAAGAGTTACTTTAAATAAGCGATTCCACTTGTATGTTTTAAACTCCTTTACAAAAGTTGATTAACTTTCTCCAGAAAAATGGAGAAAAATGTAAATAAAGCAGAATTCTCCTACACCTTTGCTTCTTAAATGGCAGGTTGGGACTCTTCAAGGGAGATTAAAGACATGAATATGGGGTTTGTGAAGAACCAATTAATAGTAACATTTTTCTGAATACACAGTGACAAAAATATTAAATTCAACCTCCAGTGTGTCATGAAATCTAAGCTTTCCATGCTGTCCTATAAACTTTATGCAGCCTTATTCCTGAAAGGGACAATGGCCACACTTTGCTCTGTGCATGCGGGTACATTAGCAGATACTGTCAGAAACTTCTTTCACTGATATTTGAAAGTGCTTCATGCTGTAAATTTCATTCTTTTTTGGGCACACACAAAATGTTCTGCTACTATAAGGATTATAATGATTTAATTATGGAAAACAAAGTCTTTAAGTATTGAATAGGACTTTAATTTTAATAACTCATTTCTTAGCATGTAGGTATCAAATTAGTATGTATTTGTATTGTACTATGTTAGGATGTTTGGTTTTATTTATTATTTGTTTGTTTATTTGTGACAGAGTTACTGTACAGCTCTGACTAGCTTGGAACTCACTGTGTAGACAAAGCTGGCCTTGAACTCATAGAAATTCACCTGCCTCAACCTTCTGAGTACTAGGATCAAAGGAATACATTGCTGAGTAGTAGGATCAAAGGAATACATTGACATCCCTGACTAGAAGGTTTAGTTTTAAACATTTCTGATTGAGTTCATGACTTAAAAAAAGAAGAAGTGCTTTCAAAGTCATTTTAAGGTAACAATATTATCCTGATGCCAAAGTCAGATAAAGAAACAACAAGAAGAAAATCAGAGACCAATCTCTTTCATAAATATCGATGCAAAATCCTCAATAAATTAATTGTGAACTAAATTTAAGAATGTATCAAATGATCATTCTTCAGGATCAAGTTGGTTTCATTCAAGAGATGTAGGAATGGTGCAACATAAGCAAATCAATGAATGGACTGTATCATATAAATAGAGTAGACTCAAGGACAGAAATGACATCTTCATTTCAATAGATGCAGAAAAGGCATTTGACAAAATAGAGCATCTTCTCATACTAAAATATCTGTAAAGACTAGGAATGAAAGGGACCTATTTTAATGCAATAAAAGCTTTATTTCGCAAACTTATAACCAATATCATGCAAAATTTAATTGGAGCATTTCTACAAAAATTAAGAATAAGACAAGGGTGGACACTCCCTACTCTTATATTGATGGTCTTCAGCTTTATGTAGCTGAAAAACAGGAGCAAATAGCAATTCTGAGGAAAATGATGGAGTCATCACCATACTTGGTTTTAAGATATACTATTGAGCCATAGTAACAAAAACAACACAGTGGAACAAAAATAAACATGTAGATCAATACATTTTAATAAAGGACCCAGGTACAAGACTATACAACTACATCCAACAACTTTTGATGAAACTTCCTTAGGAAACAAGGACAATAACCAACAAATTAGAGCTCGAGAAATTAAAAGCTTCTATGTATCCCTGAGATGCAGAGATGGTTCAACATACAAAAACTGTCAAAGTAATCCACCAAATAAACTGAAAAAATAAAAGACCACATGATCATCTCATTAGATGCTGAAAAAGCCTTTGACAAAAATCTGACACTCCTCTTTGACAAGGGTCTTGGAGAGAGTAGGCATACAAGAAAGATACCTAAACATAATAAAGGAAATATGCAAGAAGCCAACAGCCAATATCAAACTAAATGGAGAGAAACTCACAGAGATCCCACTGAAATCAGGAACAAGACAAGGTTGTCCATTCGCTCCATATCTATTCAATAAAATTCTTGAGGTCCTAGCTAGATCAATAAGACACCAAAAGATCAAGGGGATACAAATCAGAAAAGAAGTCACACTCTCACTATTGGTGATGATATAATACTTTACATAAGAGACCCCAAAATTCTACCAAGGAACTTCTACAACTCATAAACAAACACCTTCAGTAATGGAGCAGGATACAAGATTAACTCAAAAAATCAGTAGCCTTCCCTTGCACAGATGATAAATGGGTTGAGAAAGAAATCAGAGAAACATCACTGTTCACAATACCCACAAATAGCATAAAATATCTCAGAGTAACTCTAACCAAACAAGCCGAAGACTTGTATGACAAGAACTTGAAATCTTTGAAAAAAGAAATTGAAGAAGACACCAGAAAGTGGAAAGATCTCCCATGCTCTTGGGTAGGTAGAATTAACATAGTAAAAATGGCAATCTTACCAAAGCAATCTACAGATTCAATGCAATGCCCATCAAAATCCCAGAAAAATTCTTCACAGACCTTGAAAGAATGATACTCAACTATATGGAAAAGCAAAAAGACCAGGATAGCCAAAACAATCCTGTACAATAAAAGAACTGCTGAAGGTATCACAATCCCTGACTTCAAACTCTACTACATAGCTACACTACTGAAAACATCCTGGTATTGGCCTAAAAACAGACAGGAGGACCAATGTAACCAAATCAAAGACCTGGATATTAATCCACATACCTACTAACACCTGGTTTTTGACAAAGAAGCAAAAAAATATAAGATGGAAAAAAGCATATTCAACAAATGGTGCTAACATAACTGGATATCAACATGTAGAAGAATGAAAATAGGTCCATATCTATCACCACACACAAAACTCAAATCCAAATGGATCAAAGACCTCATCATAAAGCCAGCTACACTGAACCTAATAGAAAAGAAAGTGGGAAGCACACTTTAATACATTGGCACAGGAGAGCACTTTCTAAATAGAACCCCAGCAGCACATACACTGAGAGAAACAACTAATAAATGGGACCTCCTGAAACTGAAAAGCTTCTGTAAAGCAAAGGACATGGTCAACAAGACAAAATGACAGCCTACAGAATGGGAAAAGCTTTACCAACCCCACATCAGTCAGAGGTCTCCTCTCCAAAATATACAAAGAACTCAAGAAATTGGTTATCAAAAGAACAAATAATCCAATAAAAAATTGGTATAGACCTAAATGGATAACTCTCAACAGAGGAATCTAAAATGGCTGAGAGACACTTGAGGAAATGCTCAAAATCCTTAGCCATCAGAGAAATGCAAATCAAAACAGCTTTGTGATTTCCATATTATACCTGTAAGAATGGACAAAATCAAAACCACTGATGACAAGTTATGCTAGAGAGGACGTGGGGTAAAGGGAACACTCCTGCATTGCTGGTGGGATTGTAAGTTGGTACAGCCCCTTGAACATCAGTATGGCGATTTCTCAGAAAATTAGGAAACAACCTACCTCATAGCCCAGCAATACCACTTTTGGAGATATATATATATATATATATATATATATATATATATATACACCACCAGCTGCACAAGACAGTTCCAACTTGGTTAGCTGAAATGGTGCACATCTTATACAACATTTTGGCCAGACCTGCACAAAATATTCAGAGACTATTGGCAATTTTAAAAGACATTGATCTTGAAATTTAACCATCATTTTACTTTCACAGGATCCCCCAGAAAGAACGTCGCCCCTATTACAGCTGGAAGTAATTCTAGAGGACGACGTCCCCTCTCCCAGTAAAGTTTGCCCTTGGGTTTAGGGACATCATTTAGGGGTTGATTATAATTAGTATACGATTGAGGGTTGGGGGAGGAATTTTATAAGCTCAGGGATCTTTTTGAAAAAAAAAAGAGGGATGATGGGATAATAGATTTTTAATTGTGAGTTACTGTTTTTAGACAAATATATTGGTATAGATTCTTGTATATTGATACAAAGTTAAATTATATTGACTATATATATATATATATATATATATATATATATATATATATATCCAAAGGATGCGCAATCGTACCGCAATAACATGTGCTCTACTATGTTCATAGCAGCATTTTTTGTCATAGCCAGAACCTGGAAACAACCTAAATGCCCCTCCACTAAAGAATGGATAAGGAAAATGTGGCACATTTATACAATGGAGGACTACACAGCAGAAAAAATCTTAAAATTTGCAGGCAAAGGGATGGAGCTAGTAAATATCATATTGAGTGAGGTAACCCAGACACATAAAGATAAATATCATATGTACTCACTTAAGTGACTTTTAGACATAAATTAAAGAAAAACCAGCCTATAATTCACAACACCAGAAATCCCCAGATAGCAAAGAGGACCCTTAGTGAGACATACATGGTCTAAACTACATGGGAAGTAGAAAAATACAAGATCTCCTGAGTAAATTGGGAGCATGGGGACCATGCGAGTGGGTAGAAGTGGGGGGAGAGGAAGAGGGAGAATGGAGAAAAAATAGAGCTCAATAAAAACAATTAAAAATAAAAAACAAAATGCCAAATATATTATATTTATTGGAGCTAAAATTTAGATTAGGTGTTAGAGCACTCTGCTCTTGCTGAGGACCCGAGTTTGGTTCTTAGCACTATCATGGTGCTTCATAAACATCCATTACTACAAAATTTAACTCCCTCTTAGCTCTGAGGGCACCAGACATGCGTGTGGTGTACGTACATACATATGGGTAAAACTCATGGGAAATAAAATGAATAAATCTAATACATTTTTTTTAAAAAAGCTTCTGTATGGCAGAGGTAATGGATCAAGTGAAACAACAGCTTTCAGAATGGTAAAAAAAAATCCATGTTAGGTATAAAACTGAAGGAGAATTAATATCTAGAATATGTGAAGAACTAAAAAACAAACAGTGAAATAAAAATGAGCTGTGAAACTGAGAAATTTCTTTAAAGAAGAAATAGAATTGGCTAAAATATTTTCAAAGTATTCAATGCTTTTCATTTCAGGGAAGGAAAAATTAAAACTCCTTTGAGATTCCATCTCCTGGCAGAATGATCATCATCATGAAAATAAATGACAATAAATGATGGAGAGTATGTAAAAGGGAAACCCTACTTTACTGATTTGGGAAATGTAAATTGGTACAGCCACTATGGGATGTTCTCAAAGAGTGAAAAATAAATAGAAATGCTATGAGTTCCAGCTCTATCACTCCTGTAATGCATACACAAAGAACTGTATTTTCTATCACTAAGACACTTGCAGATCCAGGTTCACCGTTGCCCTATTTTTTTTTTATTTTTTTATTATTTTTTTATCTTATTGACAAAAAGAAAAAAAGTTTCAGCCTCCTCCCAGCCTCCCATTTCCCTCCCCCTCCTCCCACCCCTCTTCCCCTCCCCCCACTCCTCTCCCCCTCCCTCTCCAGTCCAAAGAGCAGTCAGGGTTCCCTGCCCTGTGGAAAGTCCAAGGTCCTCCCCCCTCCGTCCATGTCTAGGTAGGTGAACATCCAAACTGGCTAGGCTCACACAAAGCCAGAACATGAAGTAGGATCAAAACCCCGTGCCATTGTCCTTGGCTTCTCATCAACCCTCATTGTCCGCCATGTTCAGAGAGTCCGGTTTTATCCCCTGCTTTTTCAGTCATAGTCCAGCTGGCCTTGGTCAGCTCCCAATAGATCAGCCCCACTGTCTCAGTGGGTGGGTGCACCCCTCGTGGTCCTGACTTCCTTGTTCATCTTCTCCCTCCTTCTGCTCCTCATTGGGACCTTGGGAGCTCAGTCCAGTGCTCCAGTGTGGGTCTCTGTCTCTATCTCCATCCATCACCAGATGAAGGTTCTATGGTGATATGCAAGATATTCGTCAGTATTGCTATAGGATAGGGTCATTTCAGGTTCCCTATTCTCAGCTGCCCAAGGAACTAACTGGGGACATCGCCTTGGGCTCCTGGGAGCCACTCTAGGTTCAAGTCTCTTGCCAGCCCTAAGGTGGCTCCCTTAACTAAGAATTGTGCTTCCCTGCTCCCCTATCCAACCTTCCTTGAGATATCATCTTACACCTGTCAGAATGGCTAAAATCAAAAACACCAATGATAGCCTTTGCTGGAGAGGCTGTGGAGGAAGGGGTACCCTCATCCATTGCTGGTGGGAATGCAATCTTGTGCAACCACTTTGGAAATCAGTGTTTCGGTTTCTCAGGAAATTCGGGATCAACCTACCCCTAGACCCAGCAATACCACTCTTGGGAATTTACCCAAGAGATGCCCTATCATATGACAAAAGCATTTGTTCAACTATATTCATAGCAGCACTCTTTGTAATAGCCAGAACCTGGAAACAACCTAGATGTCCTTCAATGGAAGAATGGATGAAGAAAGTGTGGAATATATACACAGTAGAGTACTTCTCGAATTTTGCATGCAAATGGATGGAAATAGAAAACACTATCCTGAGTGAGGTAACCCAGACCCAAAAAGATGAACAAGGGATGTACTCACTCATAATTGGTTTCTAGCAATAAATAAGGGTCACGGAGTCTACGATTGGTGAACCTAAAGAAGCTAAATAAGAAGGTGAACCCAAGGAAAAACATATAGTTATCCTCTTGGCTATGGGAAGTAGACAAAACTGACAGGGAGAAAATTGGGATCTTGGGGGTGGGGTGCGATGGGGGTATAAGGGGAGATGGGGAGAGAAAAGTGAGAAGGGGAGGATGGGGGGAACTTGGGGAAAAAGGATGATTCGGACCGTTGGCCTATTCACAATACCTAACAAATGGATTCAACCTAGATTTCCATCAACTGATGGATAGTTAATGAAACTCTAGTTGCAGTTAAGTGGATGGAATGAAAAACTACTATACTGAATAACAACACAGATCGTAAGAGGCAAATACTTCATCTTCTTTCTTTCTTTGTCTCTGTCTCTCTGTCTCTCCTGATCTTAGCTTCTAATTTTGAGATTTATATGTTTAAAGTGGAGTGTGTATACAAACAAGGAAGCTAGGAAAGGTACCATTAAATTAGGGGGAGAGGGAAGAGGCCTAAAGTGTGGGAGGATAATAGAATAAATGCCTACCTGTAAATACTGGGAATGGAGACATTTAAATGGCCGTTGGAATATTGGGCAAAGGAGATGGTGAAGAAAAGTTAACTAAAATTAAGCATATGGAGAAGAGTCTTTTGGTAGCTTACTGTTTTGTGTTGTCTGAGGTTTTCTGTCCCACCTGTCCTTGTGCTGCCTGGTTTCCGCAACTGTTAAGTCCCAAAGAAATCACACAGAGGTCTACATTAGTTATGAACTAAGTGGCCCATTAGGTCAGGCTTCTTAATAACTCTTATAACTTATATAGTCCATCATTAGCCCATTATTCTTATCTGTTATCCATGTGGCTCAATACCTTATTCAGCAAGGCAGTCAGATCTTGCTTCTTCTCTGGTCGGGTCAGAAATGCTGAGGAATGGGCTTCCTCCTTTCCAGAATTCTCCTGTTCTCATTGACCTGCTTCTTCTTCCTGTCTGGTTGTCCCACCTATACTTCCTGCCTGGCTACTGGCCAATCAGCATTTATTTAAAATATAATTGACAGAATACAGACCATTCTCCCATACCAGTTTTGTAAGCTAATTGAAAACAAACTCTATTTTTTAAAAAGTGAGAGAGCTTGAATAGAGCTACATTGTGTAGATGCATAATGTTGCTTCATAATTCTATGTTATTAAACGAAAAACCTAGTGTGAGATACCACTCTATTAATGGTTGGTCAGTGAATCTACAGAGGTTCCCCAAACAATAAATGTTATTGTCATTCTTCTTGATTGCCCACCAGATAGTAAGACTCTGTTGTTGAATCAATCATACCAGGTGGCTACAGTATATTGAGAAATCAAACTGGAATTTAGCCTGAAGCTTTTTTTTCCTGCTGGGTAGATTTCACTGTGGCAGAAGGTACTATACGGCTTCTTTGGGTGGAAAGTCATCTACCTTATTATTTGTCTATTAATCATGTGAGCTTTAATACCATACTGTCAAGCAGTATTTGTCTACTAGTACAATAGTGGCATGTCTATTATGGAGATTACAAACTGTTTTCTGCTTGAATTTTAGTCTCACCTCACAAGAGGCAATCTATGTCTGGGACTTTAATCCTTACAAAAGCCTGAAACTAAGGAAATATTAGACCCTAAGGGAAACCTTTTACTGTTGTTTGGCTAAACTGACATGGTATCAAGTTGTCTTTTAAATATTTTTTATTTCTACTCATATATTAGTGTAGCTTTCAGCCTTTGTCACTGGGACTTTTGTTTGCAGTAGGTGATAGTTAAGGCAGAAATTCTTAATGAATGAATGTATAAGGAATAAGTGACTGTTGAATGTTCAGCTCTAAATAGGACTATTGGGGGGCCTTACTGGTCAGAGGTTGCAGTCTAGCCTGGCCTGGCAGTTCTCCTCAAGCTCAGCAACAGGAGGGATCCCCGCCCCAGTGAAGAATTCCTGCTCTCTACTTGTCCTTATCTGGAGAATGTCTCTAGGCCTGGAGGACTGACCTTATCTAAAAGCTGTCTCTAAGCCTGGCTGCCTGATTTATCTCTAGCATGACCCTTGGCATAGTTCCCTGCTGGAAGCTTTCCCCTTGCTGCCCAAAATGGTAACTAAGACTAGACCTAGGAGCTTTGCAGTAGGGCCCTGCTGCCACATACGAAGCCTTCTGATAGAAGCATGCCACTTAATGCAAATTAGGTGATTCCCCAGCTACCTTCCCCAAACCTATATACTCCATATACTGTGGAATGGAGTTGTCTTACTGAAGTTATCTTCTGGAGGGCTATCTCTGTTGTACCCTGTTCCGGCTTCTGCTCCCAACCCGTTCTCGGGCCAGTGGCTGACAATCCTGAGAACGAAAGAGAATCACATAGGACATCTATATCACTGCCTTCATAGCTCAGGGAATATCACAAAAGAGGGACAGAAAGCTTAAAAGAGCCAGAGAATGAGGAAAACTGAGAAACATTGTCTTTTGGACATGTCATGGCCATTGTACTCATCAACTCATAGCTGTGTTTACCTGCACAAGAATTGTGCAGTGTTGGAGCATTTAATGTCCATTAAAGATGGGAAAGTGGTTCCAGAGGCCCTACCCCTCTTTGGAGAGGGGAGCCATTGGCAGTTAATGGCTACCAGAATATGAGTCATTTTCTTTAGAGGGTTAGCTGTTGTTCTATGCTACAGTAACCCAACACCGTAATCGTGAATGTAGGAAGTGAACACTTTGGGAAATAAAATATGTTCACTGAGAGTGGATAAGAAAGGGTAATATGAGGTGTATGGTTTTAAACGAGCTTTCTTTTCAGTTTTCTTTTTTATCTCAATTGATTGATTGATTGATTGATTGATTGATTGATTGATTTTACATGCCTGCAGTACAGTGATGCCTCCCTCCTCTTCTCCCAGCCCCTCCCCTGCCCTCCTCATCCACTCATCTTGCATTTCTCTTCAGAAAAGGGCAGGCCTCCCATAGACATCAACCAAACATGGCATATCCAGTAGTACTAAGACTAAGCGCCTCCTCTTATGTTAAGGTTGAACAAGGCAACCCAGTATGAGGAATAGAATCCCCCAAAACATTGAAAGAGTCAGAGACAGCCCTGCTCCCACTGCTAGGAGTCCTACAAGGGGACCAAGCTACACAACTGTAACATATATGCAAAGGGCTTAAGTCAGTCCCATGCAGGTTCCCTGGCTGTCCATTCAGCCTCTGTGAACCCCTCAGAGCCCAGGTTCATTGAATCTGTGGGTTTTCTTTATGATATCCTTTATCTCTCTGGCTCCTACAATCCTTTCTTCTCCTCTTCAGGATTTCTCAAGCTCTGCCTAATGTTTGGTTGTAGTTCTCTGCATCATTTAAACTATCTTATGTACATGTATGAAAATATCAAAGAAGAAAGTTTGTTTTTTCCAATGGGAAAAATATAGCAAAATTTTGTAGAGGATCTGAAGGGATAAGTTCATACTTGAGAGGGAGAGATTCTTTGTAGGTATATACACTTAAGATATAGGAGCACATGGATTGAATGTTGTAAAATTTATTGAGTTCGTATAAGAAGTTAGCGTATAAAAAAGAGGACTAATGACACATCAAAATGTTGCAAAATAGCACCAATTTAGTAGTCTCTTATCTTAATGAGAAGTATTTCTGGAAAAAGGAAGAGCTAATGGACTTAGTATTTTGGCATGCTGAAGGCAAGCAATGTACTGCACAGCAAAAGTCCATCAAAATGACAAGTGAGTGTTTGTGCTAGAATCGTCTCTGCTTTGCTACAGTTATTAGGAAATATTGGTGATTATCATGTAATTCTTTTATGTTTTCCAAATTTCCCAGTTTCTTTAATGAAAATGGATTTTTTATTATCAGCTAATGAAAATTGATTATTTTTATTACCAGAGCATAAAATTAAACAGTGGTTACTACTTTAAAAGATGACTTTTATTTAGTTATTTTTTAAATCAAAACATTTCTTTTGTACACATGTCACCACACACTGACACAAGTATCAATACAGAAAACATGATGAAAAATATTATTTGAAACAAGCTATATGTGACATGATTAGGGCTTGTCATCATGGCTATAAAAACAGATGTTTCTGCCTTGAAATACACTCAAGCTGATGAAAGAGGATGGGATGCTCCTCGACAGAAACGAAAATAAAGACCTGGGGACAGTTAAACCCAACAAAACTACATCCAACTGGAATAGATTAGAACCCCAGGGGCTGAGCCAAAATCATATCCTTTGGGATAAGAGAATTAATTGATCCCTTGTTCCACTCTCCTGTGACATTCTTTTCCCTGAAGGCCTTTTTTTTTCTTCTTTTCTCAAGCAGCAACCTTTCCTGGAAGAGGGTATCTGTTAGTTGAGCAGGCTACTCTTAAATGTTAAAAACTCACTCATGTGTGTTTTTTTCCACACATAGAAAAATATATCATCATATAATGTTGAGTTTTAAAGTTCAGATAATTCTCTATTTTTTCCCATTTGGACACAAAACCCCCAAAATTCTCAGTTTTATTCTTTACCTGTCCCCATTGGGTCATAATGAGGATTTCCCCCCTCCCTTCTTTTGTGGCGGTTCAAATATAGCTAAAGGGAACTTTTCTCAAACTTATTTGGAAAAGAGAAAAAGTCAGTATTTGGCCTCAGGTCAAACAGAGAATATTTTAGCTAAAATGTAGGATGGTTAATGCAGTTATGAGTGACTGTAAATGGAATTGTAATGGAAAAGATATTTGCATTTTTAGCTATACCATTTGCTACTGAGAGTGCTGGCACTTTGTCATAAGTGTGTACATGCACAGTAAGATTTTAAAGCAGAAAGTGGGAAAATTGGAATAAAGGTTTATTTTTGCATATATCTGCCTTTCTATTAAGCAGCAAGCGTAATGCTTTGCCTAATGATGTGAGAATGTGCTTTATTCTTCCTTTTCTTTCCCCAAATGCCTGGACCTAACACCAACTAACATGCAAAAATCAGGATTTATTCTCCCTCGTCTAGATTCCCAGTGTCAGGGAAGACTCTCATCGGTATTTAGCACACTGTCAATGGGAAGAAACTGCTAACTGTCCCCTCTTGTTAGTTACAGAGATTGACTCTCAATATGAAGTTAGATCAACATTATAAGCAAAGGCATCAAGTTAGGAATATTCTGCCTAAAACTAACCTTGTTAGTTTTTATATATATATAAATATATATATATATATTACATCCCAGCTGCAGTTTTCCCTCCCTCCTCTCCTCCCAGTTCTTCCCCACTCCGTTCACAACCCCCAGTCCACTCCTGCTCCTTCTCTGTTTAGGAAAGGGCAGGTTTCTCATGAGTATCAACAAAACTTGGCATATCAAGTTGCAGTAAGACTAAGCACCTCCGGATGCTCAACTTACTAGACCTGGATGGAGGTGGGGGTTCCTTGGACTTCCCACAGGACAGGGAACCCTGATTGCTTTTCGGGCTGGGGGGGGACTTAATTGGGGGAGGGGGAGGGAAATGGGAGGTGGTGGCGGGGAAGAGACAGAAATCTTTAATAAATAAATAAATTTAAAAAAAAAGACTAAGCACCTCCACATGTATTAAGGCTGGGCAAGGTGACCCAGTATGAGGAGAAGGGTACAAAAAGCCAGTGAAAGAGTTGCAGACCCACAGCCAAACATTAGGCGGGGTTCAGGGGAATCCTGCAGAAGAGGTGGAGAAAGGATTATAGAAGCCAGAGGGGTCAAGGACACCACAAGAAAACTCACAGAATCAATTAACCTGGGCTCTTAAGGGCACACAGAGACTGAACTAACAACCAAGGAGCCTGCAGGGAACTGACCAAGGCACTTTGCATATATGTGACAATTTTCTAGCTTGATCCTCTTGTGGGACACCTAACAGAGGTAGCAGGGACTGTCTCTGACTCTTTTACTGGTCTTGAGAGTTTTAAGGTCTGAATGTGAATCATGTGTGTGTTGTATCCTAGCAGAGCAAACACTAGCAAGCCATTTACACATTTATTTTAATCTAGGGCTTTATATATTTGTCCTGATGGAAACCACAAGGAGCATTGAAGTCAAATAGGCCTTGATTGAAATCCTTTTTAAAAAGATGTTTTAATTAAAATAGGATTTTATCACTTCCCCCTTCCCTTTCCTCACTGTACTTGTAGGACCTTAGTTGTTTACTCCTTTAAATTCTTTTCCTTTGCATGTGGCCCTGCAGGGTCATCTCCCTTTGTAGGATTTCGTAGGGAGCAGCACTTGTGATTAGTAGTAAACACTCGATTTCCTATTGCTCTTGCCACCACTCCCCTACTTCTTTCGAGTGGCAATATTCTCCTGTCTGTGACAAGAAAATGCTTTTACCACGTCAAGCCAACCAAGAGAGAATTTGCCAGTCAGTTTGGTAACAGTTGTTACTTAAACCAGTAAACCCAGAGAAGAGGTTGAGAGTGAAGAAAGTGTATCAATTCAGAGATCCGTTTAGAAACATTTTTCCCTGTGTGCATGTCCGATATTCATGTTTTTTCCTTTTCTTTCTTTATTAAATTGTTCTCTCATATGATATATCCTGCTCACAGTTCCCAATCCTTCTAATTTCTCCCAGTGCTTCCAACCTCCTCTCTCTCCCAGGTCCTTTTAGAACTTGAATGATATATAACAGACTGAGGGTTGCTTTTGCTTTGCCAGTAAGCCCTTGGAGGGGAAGCCACAGCTAAAATTTGTCTTTAAACAGAAGGCAAGACACTGTGCATCACACACACACAAAAATAATTGCTTTATTTTGTTGCAGCAAGATGTCAAAATCTCATACCTTTTTTTAATTATTTTGTCTGTCATTAACTACTATGGCCAGAAAGTTTAGGTCATGGTAATTTAGGGCCTGAATTTGAAAAGAGGCTTCCTGGATTTAAGGTCTCATTCTGCAACTTGATAGATGCTTGATTTCAGAAAATCCATTTAACTTTGCTGCTCCATTTGTTAAATAGGGTTGCTGATAATTGAATAATATCTACATATACTCTAAAAAGGTGTGCTGACTGAGCTGACTTTTGTCAATTGCTCTGAGAAGTATCTATCATCCATTAACACGTCCACATTCAGTGAGTAAAAATAAGGGAAAATACATGGAAAAGAATTGTTTTAAAGGCTGTACCTAGTGTGACATGTTACAGAGTTGTGTTCTTCAAACTCTCCTAATGCCGTGAGCTTTGAAGTTCTCTAAAATATCTAATAGAGAACATATAGTGTATTATGAAATATGTTATGCAAGCATATGCATGTGTACCTGCATATGTATGTGTGAACCCTCTTCTGTTTCCACTGAAAACACAAATAGAAGAATAAAGTATCTGAACTCACGGGTTCAAGAGGAATCTAAGCTTTTTAAAAATTTTTTCTGAATTAGCGAGGATTTAAAAGAAAGATGTTCCTGAGTTTTGCTTAAGGATTTGTTAATCACAGTATTTATAATATGTTCCACTTTGTTGGCCATTTGCATGGAGTCAAGTATATCTAGGTAAACACATGACATTACAGGTTAACAGCATTTACTCTTCCTGGACCTGATCACTGTGAATGGGTAAGTACCATCAATACTAAGAAATATGTACAGTAATTTAGCGTGTTTGGTAAGCGCAGGATTTTGATTTATCTTTAGTTTCCATGTGAGAACATCCCATCCTTATCTGAAAAGCATATAGGAACTGACCAATGGATTGAGCTAGTGGGAATGATACAGCACGTTTTCTTGTGTTGAACTGTGCAGCTGCAGTAAGGCTGGTGCAATGTCTTTGGTAGTAATCAAATATGAATGTAGTTACATCAAGTGTAAGGATCTTAGAGAACTTTGCTTTCCATATTTCCCTGAAAATCGTTGGCCTCTGTGACTTATCATGTTAAAGCACTCCAAGGCTTTATTAAACTATTTTCTAAATGTCTAGTGACTTTCTAAGGATAACCATTTCAAAGCTTGAAGAATTGAAAAGGAAAAGTATAGAAATTCTATTTTCTCTTTCCCTCCACCGTGCCTATTCATATCATTGAATTTTGTACACTTTTTTAATTTTATGACATCATCATTGTTGGACATGTGTTATGTACTGGACACTGTTTTAAATATTTGTCATACATTTTATTTGTTTGAGACAAGGTTTCTCTGTATAACAGCCCTGGCTGTGCAGAACTCACTCCATAGACTAGGCTGGCCTCAAACTCACAGAGATCTGCCTGCTTCTGCCTTTCAAGTGTTGGGATTAAAGGTGTGTGCCACCACCACCTGGCTTAGCATGCATTCAATTTTGACCTTAACTCTGTGGATTTTTTTCTCATTGGTGCATAAAAATTAAAAATGCCTAGTAAATGGTACAGCTTGCTTTTCCAACTATGGATGTGCATCTAGAATACACAAAGGTAGCCATGGTGCTACCAACTATCAATCTTAAAAGATGTATTATTCTAATGCTAAGGTATTTGTTTGTTTACACCAATCATCTATGAGGTGATAATTTTGTAGCCAAAGATAACCTTGGTTTGTAAGGTGAACTGATCATTTCTTGGAGTGTGGGCTATTGATTCAGGGTTTACATGGTTTGGTATTAAGTCGGTGACCTTGACATAAAAGGTTTGGATGGAGAATATTTACTTGACAAGTATACTTTTTTTTCCTTCGGTCTATCCAAGATTTATCAGCAAGTTATTCTGATGTAAGATGCATTTTGTATTTTTTTTCTGAAAACCTAGTACACTTCAGGAAATTAGAACCAGTGAATTTCTGAGGGCTGTTCATCAGGTGGGACATTAGATGCTGATTTGTCACTAACTGACTGGCAGGCTCTCTACTTTGCCATTTCAAAGCATGGCAGGACTTCAAAGCTTTGTTTGTGGTTGGAGTGTGCCTGGAAGTTGATTCACGTTCTTATTGCAGTTCTTTAACATTGCACTTTGGCATAATGTCTTTGACTACAAGAGATATTTTCTAATGTCCCTGTTTTAATTTAGAAACAACCAAACTGTGTTTCCAACTTATCTCCAAAACGAAAAATGAATGCACTTAGAAAGGCTGTGGGTTCTAATGGAAATGCTTATATTCTCATGAATGATAAAGTTTTTAACACCTTGCCACTCAGTAAAATAATACTTGTGTCATTTAAAATAACAGCAAACATCTGCTTGCAAAGAGCATATTCATTATCTTTTGGCTTTCTATTCAGCTGGGAGTGAAGCTTCATATAACACAAGAAAAATAAGAGAACCCATATATTTTCATTTGGAAATTATTTTGTAAGCATTATGTAACCTAGAATACAAATGGCAAACACCACCCAACATACCAGGTTGGCAAGATTTATGTACATATTTGCATGCCAGAAGAGGGCATCAGATCCCATTATAGATGTTTGTGAGCAACCATGTGGTTGCTGGGAATTGAATTCAGGACCTTGGGATGAGCAACTAGGGCTCTAGCCATCTCTCCAGCTGAGCCATCTCTCCAGCCTCAAAAGGTGTTTTTAATAAAGCAAATGTCACTCACATGCCTGAGAGTTGGCACTGGGGCTAGAAACTAAGAATATTTGATAGTAATAATGTTGAGATTTTGATGGGAATTGCATTGAATCTGTAGACTACT